>NW_024344994.1:0-56891 GCF_902729225.1 Pteropus medius
CCCACCATATTATTCAATACTATGGCCCCGCAACTTGGGCTCAAGATTGAAGCTGGGGTTACCGGACCCCCATATACATGCTTAATTGGATCATCGGTTTACAGGCTGTAGTAGAAATCGTAACTAACCAGATGGCCTCGGCCCTAGAACTCCTGGTCATGCAACATTCCCAGATGCATGCAGCAATATGTCAGAACCTTTTAGCTTTAGAGTACTTGCTAGCAGAGGAAGAGGGAATATGCAGGAAGTTTAACCGATCCAATTGTTGTCTCCAAATAGATGACAATGGCAAAGCTGTAACTAATATAGCTACCAATATTAGGAAAATAGCTCATGTACCCATCCAAAGTTGGAAAGGATGGGATCCTAGAAACCTCTTTGGAGGTTAGTTCTCTGCTTTCGGTGGCTTTAAGACCTTAGTTGGGATAGTACTCCTCCTCCTCGGGACCTACTTCTTCCTCCCATGCCTATTGCCTCTTGTTATCCATCAACTACCTCCCTCATAGAGGCTATAGTAGAAAGATAAACTGCAGCAAAGGTCCTCATACTGTGGAGGTACCCACCCCTGCCCAGGAAGATCATAAGGTTGATGCCCTATAAGAATTTAAAGGGCATCAAAAGGGGAGAAGGAAGAGAAATTTTTCCACCTTATAATCAGCTCTTTGTTCTGCTTCTGTAGACATGCTAGCTGCATAGGCTGAAGGGCAGGGTGACCTCGAAAATAACTAAAGATAGATGTATTGCCAGAGATCCTGTCTGAAAATCTGCACTCTCTGACTGCCTGTAACCCATAGCAACTCCAGAGCTCTGTAACTGCCTGAGGACAAATCAACCAATCAGCCATGCCAACTGTAAAACTTCAACTGTGCAGATAAACCCTATAAAAGTAAGTTTACCCCTGAGCTCCAGTCCCAGATCTTCAGGGCGCCACATCTTCTGGGACCACCCAAGAAGAAGAAACCTGAGTTCTCCAACTCTCGGAATGGTGCTTGGTTTCTCGCAGGTCTGCTATTTCTGCAACAGTACTTCCTCCATCTGGAAACTGAATCAGGAATTTCCTGTGCCCACCTGTGACCAAGTCTTCCAAAGAAACAGGGAGAAGACTAAAGAGTCTGCCCCAGGGCCCAAAACAATTCTGTTTAAATGCAAACATTCTAGGCAGGAAGAAATTCCTGCCCAATGACAGAAGCTGATTTAACTAAGCCACGCCTCCCCACCCCAGTGCCAATTAGACACGTAGGGGCGAGGCGAATTGCCACACCGGGAAGACATTCGTTTTCGCTTTAGAGCTCCTTGAGATCACTATCTGTTAACAGTCTCTGGAGGCTGTACGGCAGCTTTTGTCGCCCTGTGATCTGCACTGGTTGTAAGAGTGAAAAGGACTCAGGGAGACCCAGGAAACAGAAATGGTGAGTGTGCGGGGGCTGGTGCGGCGACGGCGACGAGGGGCTGGTTGGAACCGGCTGGAACCGCCTGTAATGCAAGCGGGCTCCCCCTGGTCAACTTCCGAGTCTTTGAGCCCGAGTCCCTCCGGGGCGCCGATGGGACGTCAGCCTCCTCTGCTCGCGGCGTGGGGGCTGGGCCGCAGCCCGGACCGGCGTCCTGAAGCATCACTGCGCGCCGGCGACTTCGGCAGGGAACCTGTCCCGGCGGCTCTGCGCCCGCAGCCCCGCGACTCCCCTGTTTGTGCGGTGACCACGGGGAGGGGCGTCAGGGTAGATGCGTGAATCGGCCTCCGTGGTGCGTTCTTGGAGGAGCTATAGAGTGTGCGGTCCCCACCCCCTCTTTCCTCCCCCAAATGTTTGGGGAGCAGGGTCTCAAATTTACGACCCTGACCTCCCAGCCTAGCTCTTCCAGGGACTGACAATAGGTCCTGACATTTCCAGATTACTGCTTGCGTTCCCAAACCCAAGTTTTCCGCTCCAACTCACACAGTTGTTATTCACTCTTTATCCTCTGGGGTGCATTTCAGACAGACCCAATATTTTGATTACCTTTCTTTCCCCAGAGCGGTGCACTATTTTTTTTTTTTTTTAAAGATTTACATTTGTAGATTTACATTGAGTTGCATGAAATCCTCGTTCCTCTCCCCAAGGCCCTCCCTGGGCACAGAAGTCCTGTGGGAAGCCCTTTGGGCGGAGGCTCCTTGGGAAACTTTCCTGGGCGTTCTGTCCTGTCAGCACTGCCCTTCCTTGGGGTTGTCACCTTTAAAAGATACGTGATACGTTCACTTTATTTAGGAATTGTTCAAACACTGGCATTGTGTCTTTAAAAATATCTGTAGTGGTCCAAAGCTACTCCAATGCCGGTAGAGGCCTGAGGGCAGGATCTAAGCTTAAGGCCCCTTTGACCTGCAAAGGGAGACAAACTCTTGAAAGCCCAGTTCTTCCTGGGGAGCCTCCTCCTGCGGGTGTCCTGCGACTCACACCCATCAGAGGGCTCACTTTATACCAAGAAATACAGAGCCCTGCTGGGGATTGCAGGGCGGTGATGAAGATTCCCTTCCTGGGGAGCGGATTGTGGTTTCTCAGGCCTAGACATTTTTAGACATTATTTTTTTCCAATTATAGTTGACATTCAATATTATTTTATATTAGTTACCGGTGTACAGCATAGTGGTTAGTCATTTATTCAATTTATGAAGTGATTCCCCCATTAGTCAAGTACCCACATGGCCCTATACACAGTTATTACAATATTATAAACCATTCCTTATGCTGTATTTTACATCCTTGTGACTATTTTTGTAACTGCCATTTTGGAGTTCTAAATCCATTCGCCTTTTTCACCAAGATCCCTCAGCCCCCCCCACCCTTCCATCTCATAATCATCAGATTGTTCTCTGTATCTATGCCTTTGTTTCTGTTTTGTTGTTGTTCTTTAGGTTCTGCATGTAAGTGAGGTCATAAAATATTTGCCTTTCTCTGACTTATTTCAGTTAGCATAATACCATCTGCGGGTCCACCTATGTTGTTGCAAATGGTGAGATTTCATTTTTTATTAATTCCATTGTATATATGTACCACATCTTGATCCATTTGTCTACTGATGGACACTTAGGTTGCTTCCGTATCTCGGCTGTCATAAATAGTGCTGCAGTGAACATAGGGGTGCATATATCTTTTCTCTTTCTCTCTTTTTTCTTTTTCTTTTTCTTTTTTTACTTTTATTAGCATTTATTTGATGCTGAATTTGCTCCTGGGCCATCAGTTTTTGTTTCTAAAGTTTCTTTTGGGATATCTTTTTCTTCTGTGCAACCTCCTCTTCTGGGTTAGGAACAGTCCGCTCTTTGTCAGTAAGGGCCATGTCAATGTGGCAAGGAGAGCTCTGTAAGTTCTGCGCTGCATCTCGGCAGGTTGGTTCACCTGGATGTGCTCAATGACCAGAGAATCTACATCTAAGTCCTTAAGCTCAGCGTTATTCTCTGGTTTTTTAAGTGTGTGCAACAAAAATTAAGCACTTTGGGGGCCACCGATCCTGCGTCCAGCCCCATTGCTTAGCCTGGGCACACCTATCTAATCCACCATTGTAACGACAGAATGGCATACACTGCTTCTGTAAAGTGACATCCTTCAGATATTTGGTGGCTTTGCAGATATACTATCCTTGATGACATAGACAGGTTCACAAGTGTTGTTAAACACTTGTGAACACGAAGATTTGACTCTCTTGATTTGCATGATTTTGCGGGATTTTTCTGGTTCAAGTGAATAGTGAACCATTTTCAGAGGTCAAGTCAGGCCGTTTATGGGAAGAGGGACTATGTCTTTTCAAATTTGTGTTTTAGATTTCTTTGAATAAATAAATACCTATAAGTGGAATTGCTAGGCCATAAGATGGTTCTATTTTTAATTTTTTGAGGAACCTCTGTACTCTTTTACATAGCGGCTGCACTAATTTACAGTCCCAACAACAGTGAACGAGGGTTCTCTAATCTCCACATCCTCGCCAACACTTGTTTTTTGATTTATTGATTATAGACATTCTGATAGGTGTGAGGTGATGTCTCATTGTGGTTTTAATTTGCATTTCTCAGTTGATTAGACATGTTGAGCAACTTTTCATATGTCTATTGGCCATCTACATGTCCTTTTTGGGGAAATGTCTATTCAGATCCTCTTCCCATTTATTAAAAATATTTTGGGGGATTTCTTGGCATTGAGTCATATGAGTTCTTTATAAATTTTGGATTTTAACCTTTTATCAGATGTATCGTTGGCCAACATCTTCTTCCATTCGGTAGGTTATCTTTGTTTTATTGATGGTTTCCTTCACTGTGCAGAAACGCTTTAGTTTAATATAGGCCTGTTTGTTCATTTTTTCTTTTGTTTCCCTTGCCCAAGGGGAGAGATGTATCAGAAAAAATATTACTAAGACCAATGTCAGAGTTTACTACCTATGCTTTCTTCTAGGAATTTTATCGTTTGGGGTCTTACATTTAAGTCTTCAAACCATTTTGAGTCTATTCTTGTAATCGGAGTAAGATGGTGGTCCAGTTTCATTGTTTTGCATGTATCTGTCCAGTTTTCTACTCCTTATACAATTTATTGAATAGTCTATCTTTACGCTATTGTCTATTCTTGCCTCCTTTGTCATAGATTAAATGACTGTATAGGTACAATTTATTTCTGGGCGCCATATTCTGTTCCATTGATCTATGTGTCTGTTTTTATGCCAGTACCGTGCTGTTTTGAGTGCTATGTCCTTTTGGCATAGTTTCATATCAGATGGCGTGATACCTCCAACTTTGTTCTTTTTTCTCAAGATTACTGTGGCTATTCAGGGTCTTTTGTGGTTTCATATAAATTTTGGGGTTATTTGTTGTAATTCTGTGAAAAATGCCATTGACATTTTAAAAAATATTTTTATTTTTCAATACTAGTTGGGATACAATATTACAGTAGTTTCAGGTGTACACCATAGTGTTTGACATTTATGTAACTTATGAAGTGATTACCCGATAAATCTAGTACCTGTCTGACACCATACAGAGTTATTACAGTATATTGACCATGTTCCTTATGTTATGCTTAACATTCCCATGACTATTCTGTAATTACCAATTTGTACTTCTTAATCCCTTCCCCTTTTTCATCCCCCAACCCCTCTCCCAAATAGCAACCCTCAAAATATTCTCTATATCTATGGGTTTGTTTCTGTTTTTAGACTCAATTTGGATCTGAAAATATCTCTTGTGCTTTTTTGGTTTTGCTGACTTGAAAGGAATGAATCCGGGCAGACATTATGAAAAGGAAAGGTTGCATTGAGTGTATTTTTTGGACTTTGTAGGAGAAAAGATAACTGGGTTAATAACCTTGAAATGGCTGTTGAAAGGTGTTTGTACACATGCTTCAAAACAGTGGATGAAAGTGTTTCTACCTGCAGCAGCACAGAGAAGATGGAGAACCTCACTGTTCATGTGTTAAAGCTTAAGTGTTCACTTTTCCAAAGCATTAAAGCAGTCGCCGTAGCAGGTGAAAACCTGCACTACCGTTGGGTTTGTATTAATTTTCTTCATTTTGAATTGTGTACACTATGATCGCTGCATCAGTTTGATATCAGTGTTGAAAAATTACCAGTTATACTTGCTGTTAATCATTCTATCTGTAGGTTAGGATTAAAATGGATTTAGTCCATTTTTAAAGCTGTGCTAATTTTTCTAAACAGAAACGACTATTTGCAATATGGGTTTTTATAATGATTAAACTAATGGTAACTTTTATTACTAGCAGTTGAGAGTGCATAGTCATGTGGCAATGTAAAAATATATTAATGAGTATTTGGTAAATTTCAACAGGCTTTTACTATTAGCATAATTTTGTGTTGTACAGTGAAGTTACAATGACATCAATAATTTTGGATAACATTTACTGGTTAACAATAAAGTGACAAAAGCTCAAAAAAACAATAAAATAAGGCTATACTATTTTTAAGGCAAATGAATTCATATTTGATGGCCATAAGGAAAAAGCAATCAAATTTCTGTTTTCATTGGTAAGAGAAAAACACCTCGAAGCCTATGGAAATCTTTGAAATTTGTAGTCGATTTTGGAGCTTAATTAAAAACCCTAATGCATTATAATGTGCTACTGAATTCTGAAAATATCCCCAGTTTGAACTATAGGAGAGGGAATAACTATCGTAAAACCCTTTGTCCTTTTAGATGGAAAGAGATTTGTTAGTTTTTATGGTCTGCAGTTGTTATTTGTCAGTGATTAAAGGAATACATCTTAGAAGTAGAAAAGTTAAAATAAGGCAATTTTTAAAAGCAAAAGTTGATTAAAATTATAATTCACTAGAGGAAAATATGATATATATAAACTTTTGTTTTTATTTTCCATAAATAGTGCGTTGGAAGGTTATTTTGTTCGGCTCCTGTGCTCTGACTCCATCCACAGTCCAGCAACCAGTTTTGATCACTTCCCGATCATCCTGTTAGTTTCTTAATATAAAAACTAGCCAGTGCCAAGAACATTTTTCTTACACGTGTTTGTTCTTGGAGTGAGTAGTGCAGGTCCACCTACTTAATGTTTGACCTCTAACAAAGTAACCCCCACCCCTCCCTTTCCCCCTAGTGCTTCTTATGTGTCAGGCTGATGAGGACCCTGAGGCGCCCCCCTGCACTGAGCTGCTGCTTGCTGGGGAGCCCTCCTGTGGGCTGTGCTGCCCCATGCTGTGCTTTCCTGTGCTGTGTTGTGAACCCACCGAGCCTGGAATCTGTAGACCGAGGACCCTAGGTTGACAGTTTGGTAATTCGCTGTCTTTAGAGAGCAGGGTATGGGAGTGGGGCCCTCCTTCCAGTGCTCCTGGGTCAATGTCTTCGGTGGATACTCTTGTGTGTTTAGAGTGAAGGTGTGACAAGGCCGATTTCTTCCTCACAGTAGGATAAGTCTAAGGAGGAAGAAGGATGATTAGTGAGTGAGGTGAGCCCATCAGACAGTCACTCCTTAAAGAGCAGGTATTCCAAACAGAGAGAGAGGAGACAGGTTAGGCAGCCCATACCTGGTGGGCTGGGTCCTCTCTCCTGATAGCAGAGGAACCCCACTTTCCTTATGTGCCTCTGCTGCTGCTGCCCTTGCCTCTGCCTCAGTGCAGATCCCAGCCCTGCAGCTATTGTGGACAATCCACAGCCTCACTGTGGCACAGCAAAGGGACTAGTTCAAATAGCATTTCAGCCCTGGGTCCTTAAATACTACACAGAGACCATTTCTATGGGGGAAGCCTCTAACCCTGATGGCACTGATTTGAGGCCCTCTGGCGGGGGAAACAAAAGATAGATACCAGGGTAGAGAGGACACCCAGTCTCCCCATGTTTATCCAGTGGCCTAAAATACAAACCATGGAAGGAAACAAGAGAAATATATTTTATCAAGTCCACAATTTGATCCAGTTGGTAATCCAAGATATACTAAAAGAATTTCAAAACAAAAAGATAAGTGGGGACTCCTTGTCTTTCGAGCCTCTAAAACATAGGGTTTGAATAAACGTTGCCATCTCTTGAAATGCAGTAATTGATGAACCCTCCCACAATAACTCAATGCTACGTTACATTGCAGTTATACCTGGGCTCTCAGTCATTGAAGTGAGGTCCCACGTGATATCAGGGGAGTTACTGAAACAATATAGAGGACAAAGTGGAGTACTTGGCCTGAAGCATCAGAAATCTTTGCCTTTTCTCACACTCCTAGCACCGATTATCCTAAAAAAACCCATAGTGTGTAGGACAGCTCTGAACCAACAGATCATGAATTTAAATTAAGTCTTCACCAGCACTTCCCCACTGGCTTCACAAAAATGCAGCTGCATGGTCCCTATCCCTTATTAAATTAGTTAGCATTGCCCAGTGTCCATTGAACAGGGCCCTCCAGGATTGAAAAATGTTATCAGAAACCTTTGAAGAAGAAGTGATTTTCCCCAGTGCTTGTCTTTTCCAAATTTGGAATGTTCTTAACTGTGGAAAGAATGAATGACACCTCACAGTGGATGACAGCAACTTGGAAGCTGTGGTCCCACCCAGTCAGCCCCTAGTTCCAGTCCCTACCATTATGAGAAATACTGACCCAATCCACTCAGCAACTGGTACACATTCTGCTATCACAGGTTTGGCTAAGTCTGGTCTGTTCAGTGCCTGTGTCAACGGTCTCCGAGCTCTGCACGTGGCCTTCATCTCTGAAGGGACATGGCACACCTTTACCTGGCTCCCCTCAGGGAACCCCAGCACCACTGCTACCGCACACAGTCTCTGCAGGAAAGATCTGAGCTGCGTTTACCTTGCTCCAGGAGCACAGGTGTGACATGACATTCTCCTCTGTGGACATTCAGGACATACATATATTGGAAAATGGGTCTTGCAAAAAGTGGACGAGCCATTGCTAAGACATAGTATGAAGGCCTTAGTTGCATTTTAAAACATTGTTTAATAAACAGAAGATCACTTCCTTTTTGACACCATGAAGAATTGGTAGTCCCTCTCAGCACCCACCACATTGTCTATATTTGTTTGGTATTTGGGAGGCAACTCAGTTCCTGTTTACAAATTTTACTTGAGCCCATTCAGGGTGGGCCTCCCTACCATTGAAGGCTCTAGGCTGTTAAATTGCCATACAGTGGGCACACCTGGCAGTGTCCTCAGAGGCACCTTCACTGTAGAGGTGTCAGTTACCACCGTCATACCTCCTGGAGTGACCCATGATGGTCTTAGGTTATAATTTTTGTCTCCCTCTCAGTTATGTTGACTAGATGTTTATCAATTTTATTAATCTTGTCAACAACCAACTTCTATTTTAATTTTATCCATTGACTTCCTGTAATTACATTGATTTCTTTTCAGACTCTTATGACTTCTTTTACTCTGTTTTGGGTTAAATTTGCTCTCTTTTTTTTTTTTTACAGTAAAATTTATATTTAGAATGAATCAGGTAGACTCAGTTTAGATGATCCCAGTTTTGTTGGCAACATTCAAAGCATTTACATTTCAAATGTAAATTTAATAATATCATATGTATGTTGCATTGTGTGTTCACCACCCGAAGTCAAATTTCCTTCCGTCGCCATATATTTGACCTCCTTTACCCTTATCCACCTGCTCCCTCTTTCCTTCTGGTAACCACTAAACTATTGTCTGTATCTATGAGTTTTTTGTTTGTCTTGTTTGATTGTTGCTTTCAATTTTATATCCCACATATAAGTGAAATTGTATGGTCCTCAACTTTTCCTGTCTGACTTATTTTGCTTAGCATAATCTCAAGATCCATCCATTTTGTTGCAAATGGCAGTATTTCATCTTTTCTTATCGCTGGGTATATTCCATTGTAGATATGTACTACATCCTTTTGACTCAGTCATTTATTGAAGGGCACTTCAGTTCCTTTCATGTTGGCCACTGTGAATAATGCTGAATGACCATTGGGATACATGTGTCTTTATGGATAAATGTTTTCAATAATTTGGGGCAGATACCCAGAAGAGGGATTGCTGGGTCATATGATAGTTCTCTCTTAATTTAATTTTTCGAGGAAGCTCCATATTGTTTTCCTTAGTGGCTGTACCAATTTACATTCCCACCAGCAGTGACTGAGGGTTTCTCTTCTCCCACAGACTGTCTGACACTTGTTAGGACTTTTGTTGTTGATAATAGCCATTCTAATAGATGTGAGTGAGGTGGTATCTCATTGTGCTTTTGATTTGCATTTCCCTAATAGCTAGTGAAGTTGAGCACCTTTTCATGTGTCTCTTGGCCATTTGTATGTCTTCTTGGGTGAAGTGTCTGTTCAGTTTCTCTATTTTTTTTTAACTTGATTGTCTTTTTGTTGTTGAGTTGTATGCGTTCTTTACATATTTTGGATATTAACCCCTCATCAGAGGAGTTGTTTGCAAATATCTTGTCCCATTCAGATGGTTGCCTTTTTGTCTTGCGATAGTTTCATTTGCTGTGCAAAAGCTTTTCAGTTTGATATAGTCCCATTCATTTATTTTTTGCTTTTCCTTCCCTTGCCTTTGAGGTAAGTTCTTAAAATTCTCTCTAAATCCAAGGTTTGTGAATATAGTATCTGTGTTTTCTTCTATGCAATGTATTGTTTCAGGTCTTACATTTAGGTCTTTGATCCATTTTGATTTTATTTTGCTGTATGGTGATAGATAGCAGTCTAGTTTCATTCTTTTGCATGTGGCTTTCCAATTTTCCCAGCATCTTTTATTGAAGAGGGTTTCTTTTCTCCTTTGTATATTTCTGGGTATATTGAATAAGAGTGGTGAGGATGGGCAGCTTTGTCTTGTTCCTGATCTTAGAGGGAAAGCTTTCAGTTTTTTACCATCAAGTATGATATTAGCTGAAGGTTTGTCATATATAAATATGGTGTTTTTATGTTGACGTTTTTTCCTTCTGTACTCATTAAGTGCTTTAATCATAAATGGGTTCTGTATCCTGTCAAATGCCTTTTCTGCATGTATGGATATGATGATGACTTTTATCCTGGATTTTGTTTATATGGTATGTCACATTGCTTACATGTGTTGAACCATCCATGCATCACTGAATGAACGCCACCTGATCGCGATATATGATTTTTTTAATGTATTGTTGTATTCGATTTGCTAGTATTTTGTTTAGGAGTTTTACATCTGCATTCATCAGAGATATCGGTTTTCTGTTTTTGTGTTATCTATACCAGGGTGTGGTATCAGGGTGATGTTGGCCTCATAAAATGAGTTAGGAGGTATTGCCTCTTTTTCAATTTTTGAGAGCAGTTTGAGAAGGACAGGTATTAAATCATCTTTGAATGTTTGGTAGAATTCACTAGTGAAGCCATCTGGTCCTGGACTTTTTGTTTTGGGGAGGTTTTTGATGGTGGTTTCAATTTCCTTATTGTTGATCAGTCTATTTAGATTTTCCAGTTTTTCGTGATTCATTGTAGAAAGATTGTATGTATTTCTAAGAACTTGTCTATTTATTCTAAGTTATTGAATTTGATTTTGTTTATTTGTGTCTTTTCTCTTTTTTTCCTTAGTGAGTCTAGCCAGGAGTTTATCAATTTTATTGACCATTTCACAGAACCAGTTCTTTGTCGCATTAATTTTTTCTATTGTCTCTTTGCTCTCATTTTCACTTATTTCTGCCATAATTTTATCATTTCCTTCCTTCTGCTGACTTTGGGCTTCATTTGTTCTTTTTTTCCTCCTTCTTTAAGATGTAATGTCAGGTTATTTGAGATTTTTCTTATTTCTGGAGATCGCTTATAATGATATCTGAACTTTCCTCTTATACCTGCTTTGGCTGTATTCCTGAAGTTTTGATACGTTGTATTTTAATTCTCATTTGTGTCTATGTACCTCTTGCTCTCTCTTTTTCTTCTTAGACGGAATCATTCTTTAGTAGCATGTTGTTTAATCTCCACATATTTTTGGTTTCCCCCACTTTCTTTTTACAGTTTCAAAGTGTTGTGGCTGGAGAATATACTTGGTATGGTATATATGGTTCTTATGTTCATTGAGGCCAGTTTTGTGTTGTAACATATGGTCCATCCTCGAGAATGTTTTACGTGCACTAGAGAAGAATGTATAATCCGATGTTTTAAGATGAAAGTCTGTGTAAATGTCTATTATGTCCCATTGTTCTAACCTGTCATTTAAGGCCAACATGTCCTTATTCATTTTCTGTTTGGGTGATCTATCCATAGTTGTTAGTTGGGTATTTGGATTCCCTACTGTAATTGTGTTTTTGTCGTTTCTCTCTTTAGTTCTGTTAGTTGTTGTCTCATATATTTTGGGGCTCTCTGATTGGGAGCATATATATTGATAAGTATTATGTCTTCTTGATGTATAGTTTCATTTATTCTTATGAAGTGTCCTTTTTTGTCTTGATACCTCTTTTTTCTTGAAGTCTACTTCATCCGATAAAAGTATGGCCACACTTGCTTTTTTCTGGGTGCCATTTACCTGGAGCATCATTTTCTACCCTTTGAGTCTACATTTGTCTTTGCTTCTGAGATGTGTCTCGAAGGCAGCACTTGGTTGGGTTTTGTTTTTCCATCCAATCTGCTACTCTGGTTTTTTATTGGTTTGGTCAGTCCCTTTGTCCTTTGTTTTTTGATCCATTCTGCTACTCTGCCTTTTTCTTGGTTAATTCAGTCCTTTTACATTTAGGGTAATGATTGATATATAAGTTTTTCTATAGTCATTTTATCTTGTTTTCTGGTAGCTCTGTGTCTCCATTGTTTCTTTGCCCTTGAATTTCTGTCTTGTTATTTTAGTTTGGTGGTATTCTGTGATTTTTCCCTGTGTTCCCCTCTTTTTTTATGTTATGTGTCATACTTCTGGACTTTTGTGTATGGTTAGTATTAAATTTCATGTAAAAGAAAATCTCATATATACAGTAGTTCTTCTGCGTGTTCCTTATCTCCATTCCCCTTTGAAAATTCAGAACTTTACCCCTTCCCCTCTTCTGTTTTTGTTTCCTCAAATTATCCCTATTTATCCCCTGAATTTATTTCTGAGTTACAATACTATCTTCTCTTTTTAAAACTGATTTTACTTTCTTTAACCATCACGTAATATTTAAGTATATAATACCCTATTTTGAATAAAGGTTGCCATTTCCTGCTTCTGTCTGTCTTTTAGTCATTTTACTCACTCATAGTTCTGCATTTTTTTGCCTTTTTGTTTCAGGTAGAATGACCCCCTTCAGTATTTCCTGTAATACAGGTCTTGTGTTGGAAAGTTCCCTCAGCTTCTGTTTGTTTGGAAAGGTCTTTATTTCTCTTTTGTATCTAAAGGAGAGCTTTGCTGGATACATTATTCTTGGCTGGTAGTTTTTCTCTTTCAATAGTTTGAATATTCGATTCCATTCCCTCCTAGCTTTTGGAGCTTCTGCTGTAAAATCTGATGATAATCTAAGGCGTTTTCCTTTATAGGTTACCGTCTTCTTTTCCCTGGCTGCCTTGAGAATTCTTTCTTTCTGATTAATTTTTGACAGTTTTAATATAATGTGCCACGGAGAAGGTCTTTTTGGATTGAGATAATGAGATATTCATTTTGCTTCTTAGATTTGAGGATCCACTTCTTTTCATAGGCTTGGGAAGTTCTCATTGGCTCTTGGTTGAATAGGCTCTCTGTTTTGTTCTTCCGTATTCTCTTTCTGATATACCCATTATTCTTATATTGCTCTTTCTGATGGAGTCAGATAGTTCTTGTAGAGTTCTTCCTTTTTTTTTTTAACTCTCAAGTCTCTTCCATCTGTGTCATTTCTAGATTTGTCTTCAATATCACTAATTCTTTTCTCTATCTTTTTAGCTGTATTTCCTTAGCTTGCTAGTTCATTTTTTTTTTTTTTTGTCTTCAAAAAACTTTATTTGGCGATAAGCCTAGTTATGGTAGAAAAATCCCACCTATGAGAAAGGTTTTGTAGGTATTTAAACTGCTCTGATGTACATTCATGACTCGAAATGATAAAGACCCTCAAACACAAATGATTCTAAAGCCATTACAACCCGAAATTATTGATTCACTTAGATGTGCTTATATTAGCTCTTAAAATATGATCTATGTATAGAGAAGCTGCACCTTCTACCCAATCAGCTTTTATTGAGTTCTTCAGCTCTAGAATTTTTATTTGGTTCTTTTAAAAGTTTCAAGCTCTTTGGTAAAGCATTCGTTTTGTTCCTTGATCTTTATTTCTGAGTTCATTAATCTGCCTTATTTGAATTTTCTTGCATCTCGTTGAGTTTTTTCAAAACTGCAATCTCGAATTCTACATGATTTAAATCACCTATTTCCATATCTTTAAGTTTATTTTCTGGAGCTTTTAAAGATTCTTTTGAGCTGTGTTGTTACCTTTGTATACATGGTATGTGATTGACTATTTCTCCGCCTATGCATTTATGGGAATGAACTCTGCTTTTAAAAATATTATTATTAATAATAATGACTCTAGAGCCCATTCATAAGAAGAGGTTTATTCCATTCATTGACACACAAGCCACCTGTACTGCCCAGACCTCCTGAGCGCTGCTGGGGAGCAAAAGAAAAAATGTCCTTTATTTCCTGGGGAGATGTATGTCTCCTCTGCAAACTGGTTGCCAGAGTCCCAGGGCTCCACCCCATGGGAAGATGTTGGAGTTTCAAGCCTGTGAAGAGCCCCTGAAGTCCTGGTGCTGCCCAGGTGGCTAGATGCAGTGCAGTGCTACCTCAGGTGTCCCAGGTACCTGTGCCGGGATCAGCCTAGATGAGTGGTTGTGGGGTTGGGTTGGGAGAAGCCGCCAATGTGCCTGTGGCTCTGTTTCTTCCCGGTAATGGTGACCGCCAGGCCTCAGCTGCCTCCCCTCTGTATCTCCACTCTTGCCAATGGGACCAGCCTCAGTGTGTATCTGCTACTCAGAACCTGTCTCTTAGTTCTTGGGGCTCCAGACTTCCTGGTCTGTAGTCTGACACTCGCTCCTGCAGCTTCCTCTGGGGCCTGCTCCTAGTTCTGGGAGAGTGCAGGGAGGCATCCTCTGGGAGGGTGGGGAGAGGCAGCCAGGCTCTTTGTCTCCGTTTTCTGCCTGGCAGTAGCAGGTGCTAGAGCACAGCTGCCATACCTCTGTGTTCTGTCTCTTCCCTGATCACTGGGTTCCCCAGTAATATATGCTGATCACTCAGGCAGAAGTGCTCAGGGCTACATAGAATGCATGCTGCAATCTGTTTCCTCCTCCCTTGCTTGCCCAATTTGCCTTCAGATGCTTTGAGAGATCTCAGAAGTGTTAATGTGTTAGGCTGGAAATCTTCCATTGGATTATGGCTGTTCAACTTGTAGTCTCAAGGGGAGAATTCAAGGGGCCATGCTTCTGACATCCTTACTTCCTGTCTATGTATGCCTTGTTCTCTGTTTTATTTTGTTTTCTAACTTTTTCTGCATTCTTTGGCTTTAATTGAGTATTTTACCTGATTATCTTTTTCTACTGTCTTAGGATATCAATTTCACATACTTTAAAAAACTATTTTGGTGATTGCTCTTGAATTTTCATTATACATTTACATCTAAATCATCTCCTATGTTAAGTCATAATATACCACTTCACTGGTTGTGCAAGTACCTTATACTGTCTCCTAGTTTTCTCCTCTTTGTCCCTGTAACCTTGTTATCATTTATCTCAATTGTCCATAAGCTTATAATCGCCAAATAAATTGTTGATAATATTACTTTCAGGAAAGTGTCATCTGTTACATTAATTTAAAAAATTACAAAATACTTTTTAACTTTCATGTTTTTGTAACTCCCCACCTTTATCATTTACTTTCTTTCTGATGAATTTTTGAATGTATTTCTAAGTGGATGTACTAATGAACAATTCCTGCAATCTTTGTCTCAGATAGTTTTTATTTCTTCACTTTTGAAGGATAATTTTGCTTGACACAATTGTAGGAGACTGGTCTTTTCTTTCAGACCTTGAAATATTTCTCTTCACACTTCTTTTGAAAAGAAGCCTGATTTAGTTCTAATCTTTGTTTTTTAATGACTGAGGTGCTTTTTTCTTCTCATTTATTTCAATATATTCTTTGTCTTGATTTTTTTTTTTATCTAGTTTGTATGTGATGTACTTGGTTCTGCACTTTAGTTTATATAATATTGAGTGTTCTCTGAGCTTCCTGGAGCTATAGTGTGCTGTCTGTTGTAAAATTTAGGAAAATCTCAGTATTGTTACTTCACTGCTTTCTTCTGTTCTTTATTGTGTTTTCTTTCATATATTCCCATAACGTGTTTTTAAACTTTTTTTTCGTGTAAAGCATGTTATCCTAGGGCTCATGGATATTGTGTTCTCTCTTTTTGTTCTTTTTTTTGCCTTTGCATGAGACTGCTGAAGTCGATTTTTTTGTTGAGTACAGGCTATATTAAGAACTGAATATCTGGGGTATGTTTCAGAAAGACTTGTTTATTTTTTCTTTCTTAGTTATGGAGACATTGGGTTATCCTGTTATCTCAATTCTGTGATGGATCTGTGAAAATAAGTTTATTCCTTTGCTTTTTTTTTTTTTATGGAGAGGTAGGGAATGGCAGCTTCTAAGTTATTTAAATGCCAGACCAGAAACCAGAAGTCTCTGACTCCATTTTTTTTTATCATTTACTGCTGACAGCTTTAGAGCCTCATCCCTCCTTCTTTGCCTTGTGCCCCACATCTGTACAAGGTGATAAGAAAGCCTTAGTATTCCCTCATTTGTGGTAGCAGAGATTAAAATCCATGCAAACTCTCACCTTTGTGTGCGAACGCTCACCTTAGTCCACCCCCTAACCGCAAAACAAGTCTGTGTACCTTTCCTCGTTCTCTATTTCATGCCTGTTTGAAAGTTCTACCTTACTCTCCCTAGAGACTCAATTATGGAATCAATAAACCCTTTCATACCCCGTTGGCCATGTGTGGTGTCATCTGCTGAGGTATTCTTATGCTCTGGGGTTGAGCGATCATGCTCTTTACTCCATGGAGAAGCTTGGCAATGACCGACGAAGGACGGACAGCTTCTAGAGTGGCTGGAAATGCTTCTTCCTGATTAGAGAGTAGACATTGAAATGTTCTTTTGGAAGAAAGCACTGCTGACATCTTTACCTATTTTTACTTTTCTATTCTATTCTATTCTATTCTTAAAATATGGGATGAATTTGCATGTTATCCTTGAGCAGGGACCATGCTAATCTTCTCTGTATTGTTCCTACTTTAATATACGTGCTGCTGAAGTGAGCACACGTTTACATAGGTTATAATCAAAGACAAATTCACCATAAAACCATTGTGGACGTGAATGAACTCTTTTGCGATCTGTAGCTATTAACTTGTGCCTCAGTGTCAGCAAGGCTTAGGATCGACTGTTATCCCGAAGTGCTTTTTCTTGCAAAACCATATTATTATCTCCATGTGTGCTTGTGTGTGCCAAAAATAGGCTGGAAGTAGCCCTGAGGCACCTGAGTATAGGGATTTTGTGGTCTAAGTTGTCATGCCTTCTTCCTAATATCTGTGCTCTAAGTTCCAAATAACCGTCTACACCATAAAATCCTACAGAGAGAGAAAGGAAGAACTGAGTCTGTGATAAATATTACACAAGGTAAAAGCAATGCTTCCCAACAAGAATATTTCCATTTAGCCAGTTGTATCTCATTATAGACATAGCTCGGAGATATTGCAGGTGTGATTTCAGACCACGGCAATAAATCAATAAAATAGGTCACATGAATGTTGTGGATGTCCAGTATATATCAAAGTTATGTTTATACTTTACTGTAGTCTAAGTGTGAACTAGCACTATGTCTAAACAACCAATGTACATACTTTAATTAAAATACTTTAATGTTACAAAATGCTAACCATCACCCGAGCCTCTTAGTAAGTCTTAAGGTTTTATTCTGGTGGAAGTTCTTGTCCTGATGTTGATGAAAATGCAATAAAGTTAAGGAAAGTAGTACAAAGTATGCCAGTACTCCTAATGGTCTAGACAACTATAAGACGATATGGCCAGCTGGGGTTTATTAAAAGTTGAATTTCCACTGGCCTCCTGGACTCGCATGTTTGGAAATAGGGATAGAAGAAAAAGCTTCCAGTTCTTCACTACGTTTTTATTAAAACCACATGCAGAAATGACCCACTGCTTCATGGAGTGCTGTAAATGGTGGGGAATAAGGAAAGAGAAGAAAGAATTTTTCTCATAAATTTGTGATTTTAAAATAATATTTGTTTCATTTGTATAGCATTTCTGTTGTTTCCCAACATGCTGTGGACCCTGCCATTAGAGAAAAATAAAATGTAATGTGATCACAGTGAAAATGTATTATAATTCGTGATGCTGTTAAAATAATGAGGAAGTTTTTGATGATCAAATTGTAAAATAAATGTTTGGTGATGACGGAATCATAGGTAACTTGTCTATACATGGAATATAGGTGTCAAGTGCTATCGGTCTTACAACTTTTACTATACACATATTTGGGATGTTATAGAACTCAGTGGCCTTTGAGGATGTGGCTGTGAACTTCACCGTGGAGGAGTGGGCTTTACTGGACCCTTCGCAGAAGAAACTCTACAGAGATGTGATGCGGGAAACCTTCGAGAACCTGGCCTCAGTAGGTATGCGTGACTTCATCTTCACCTTGTTAATTAGAGGTGAGGTGTTTGTTGCTTATCAACATTGTTCTAAGACAAGGAATGTGGAAACGCAGGACACATAAATAAACGGGATGGTCACACCTCACCACAGAACTAAAATCTAATAATTTTCCTATAATTTTTAATACTTTGGAATTATTTTTTGTGGTCTGCTTTTAGGAAAAAGAATGGAAGATTATGACATTGAAGATCAGTACAAAAACCAGGAGAGAAAACTGAGGTGAGTCACATGCACAATATTAAGCCAGTGTTATATGAGGGCAACCTGGTATGCTACAAAATTTTAAAAAGAAGCAAACAAAAGAACCCCTTCAAATTTATTATATTTCTGAAAATTTTTTGACCAAATTACTTTCTTATATATGATATAGATAGTTCGTGTTTGCAAAATAGTTCACTAGGAAAAAATACTAATAAATTCTATATGTGAATATTACTGTTTTGATAATTGCAAGGGTGAAGTCCTCTTGTGGAGAATTTAGTATCTTTAATTCAGCCAACTTAGGCAGCCAAAAACCTGCGCTTTTGCTATAAATCATAAAAATGTAGTTCAAATATGCTACAAAATGCTAAAATATTAATAGAGAATTCATGAACAATGTTCATCTGGATTTTTACAGAAGTCATATAGAAGAGAGAATCTGTGAAAGTGAAGCGAGTGGTCAGTGTGAGGAAAACCTCAGCCTTATTTCAAATCTCAGTCTGAACAAGAAGAGAACTTTTCCTAGAGTAAAACCATGGGAACACAGTGTGCGTAGGGAAGTCTTCATACAGCATTCATCTTGTAATAGGCACATCAGATATCACACTGGATACCATCCCTATGAGTATCAGAAACATGGAGAGAAGCCATATAAATGTAAGGCGAGTGTGAGAGCTCTCAGTTATCTCCAAATTCCTGAAAAACATGAACGAAATCACAATGGAGGAGAGAAACCCTTTGAATGTAAGCAGTGTACTAAAGCGTTCAGTCATCTCAGTTATCTTCAAAGACATGAAAGAACTCACACTGGAGAGAAACCCTATGAATGTAAACAGTGTACTAAAGCATTCAGTTGTCTCAGTAGTCTTCGAAGACATCAAAGAACTCACACTGGAGAGAAACCCTATGAATGTAAACAATGTGGTAAATTCTACAGAGATCACTTTTACTTACAAATACACAAAAGAATCCATACTGAAGAGAAACCCTATAAATGCAAGCAATGTACTAAAGCATTCAGGTATCTCAGTAACCTTCGAAGTCATGAAAAATTACACACTGGTGGGAAACCTTATGAATGTAAACAGTGTGGTAAAGCCTTCAGAGAGTCCCATTTCTTAAAAACACACGAGAGAACTCACACTGGAGAGAAACCCTACGAATGTAAGCAGTGTAGTAAAGCATTTAGTTGTCCAGGTTCTCTTCGCAAACATAAAAAAATTCACACTGAACAGAAACTCTATAAATGTAAGGAATGTGGAAAAGCCTACAGAGATTACCGTAAATTACAAACACATGAGCGAACTCACACTGGAGAGAAACCCTACGCATGTAAGCAGTGTACTAAAGCATTCAGTCGTCTCAGTCATCTTCAAAGACATGAAAGAACTCACACTGTAGAGACACTTTGTAAGTGTAAGGAATGTGGAAAAGCCTACAGAGATTACAGTAAATTGCAAACACACAAAAGAACTCACACCGGAGAGAAACCCTATGAATGTAAACAGTGTGGTAAATTCTACAGAGATCACTCTTACTTACAAAAACACAAAAGAATCCATAATGAAGAGAAACCCTATAAATGTATGCAATGTAGTAAAGCGTTCAGTTGTCCCAGTTCTCTTCTCAAACATAAAAGAGTGCACACAGGAGTGAAACCTTATGCATGTAAGCAGTGTGGTAAACCCTTCAGAGAGTCCCATTCCTTAAACACACACGAGAGAACTCACACTGGAGAGAAACCCTACAAATGTAAGCTGTGTACTAAAGCATTCAGTTGTCCCAGTTCTCTTAGTAAACATAAAATAATGCACACTGAGCAGAAACTTTATAAATGTAAGGAATGTGGAAAAGCCTACATAGATTACTGTAAATTACAAACACATGAGAGAACTCACACTGGAGAGAAACCTTATAAATGTAAGCAGTGTAGTAAAGCATTCAGTTGTGTCAGTTATCTTCAAACGCATGAAAGAATACACACTTTAGAGAAACCTTATGAATGTAAACAGTGTGGTAAAGCCTTCAGAGAGTCCCATTTCTTAAAAACACACGAGAGAATTCACACTGGAGAGAAACCCTACGAATGTAAGCAGTGTACTAAAGCATTTCGTTATCACAGTTCTCTTCGCAAACATAAAAATAAATCACACTAGAGAGAAACCCTAAGAATGTGAAAAATAGACTCAAACTTTCAGGTGTTTTAGCTATCATCAAAAACATGAAAAATCAGACTGCAGAGACGTTCTGTGAATGTAAAAATGGCAGTAAAGCCTGCAGGGATTATATTTCCTTAGAAACACTCTAAAGAACTCATATTGAACAGAAACACGAAATGAAAAGCCTATGGATTTTACAGTTTCTTGCCAACACGCATAAAGACAGGAGAGACCCTGTGAATTGAGCAATGTGGTAAAGCTTTCAGTTCTCATCTATGTTTCCAAATACATGAAAGAAATCTCAGTGGAGAAAAACTGTCGAGTGTACAAAATGCAGTAATGCATGGTTATTCCAGTTATCTTGGTCTGCATGAGAGAACTCAACACTGGAGAGAACCAGATGAATGTCAACATTGGTAAAGCCATTATTTGTTACAAACCATTTGAAGACAGAAGAGTGCACACTGTAGACACGCCATTTGAATGTTCGCAATGTGGGGAAAGCTTGATCATCCCAATTTTTCCTGAAGGTATGAAAGTGGTCACTGGATAAAACCCGAATGTAAACAGTGTGGGAAAGACTTCAATCGATTCACATCCTTATAAATGTCTAAATATGTTTTATCCAGCTTCTTTGCAAAGGGCATCGTTGGGATGTGGATTTTTACTAATTTATGAACTGATTATTGAGGTAATTCTGAGTTGTCTTTCAACTGTAATACATAAGATTAATAGGAATTGCATTTTCCTTAAATCGGTTATTATTTTTTCTTTCTCCTTTGAAATCTGTTGGATCCATGAATGAACTGAAGTATATTTGTAATATGCAATTAAGTTCAATTTTTATAATACTGTATTTGTTACATTTTAAGGCTCCATTTAAAAACGACAGTTTAGTATTTGGGTTTTCTTACTGGCCTAGTGACAGTTCCTGGATATGCCTAGTTCCCTGTATACATCCTAACTTTGTTACTGCCAAAGATTTCGTGGGGAGGGGGTGGCAGTTATAAGAGCATTTTTTATTTTCCATATCAATTCATTTGGAATAAGTTATGTATAATAAGTTTATGAAAGAATATAATTTTTTTCTTGTTTCAGCCTTTCTTTTTTGTCCTTCCTTTTGACTGTATGTGGTGGATAGACTTTAACAATAGAGACCTGTCATAGAATAAATCTAGAATTGTAGGCATCCCCCTTCAAGGGTAATATTACAAATTAGATTTTTCAGAATTTATTCCCTTTATGGTTTCATGTTAGAATTCACCAAGAGCCTTGCATACATTTGGAAGCCAGAAGTTAAGAAAGAATTAATTATATTTTGAAGCCACCATATCAGAAGAAGGGCAGATATTTAGGAGCTTTGAAGAAATCATCTTTCAGCTAATCTTTCATATTCTTTGCTTTTCCTATTAAAAGTGTCCTCAACTTTTTGATTCCATTTTCTTAGAGGTGTGTGTTTTCACTGATGTTTTCACAAAATCCACATCAAAGATCCATCAAAGTCTGGATTTTTCTGTAAGACTTCTTGAGTAGTCCACCATGAAACTAACTCAGTTTCCTTTTTTGCGAATATTGTCTGAATCCCGTCTTCTCTAGATTACATACATATAAGACCTAATTTGTATAGGAAACACCTTATGCTGTTAAAAGTATTCCTGTGTTTTTCTCATGACATCTACAATGGTTCATTCAAAAAGAACAACATGGGAGGTTGTTTCTTTGCTGCACTGGACAGTAGCTGCCTTTGTCTGGTCCTTCCATTTGAGAATAAGCACCTTCCTCCTGTCAGGAAGACTTGCTGTTTCCTGTCACTTTTAGCTCACTGTGATCCTTTGGGATGTTTTAAATTATGTTTGCTTGTATGTGATTAAATGTACGTGCTATTTTCTATCAAAGGAACACTTCTTCATTTATTTCTTAGAAATAATTTAAACTTTTTTAAGTCATCAAATGTTAACTAATGTGTTTTTCATATGTTGAGAGGATATGTGAAAATGTTCCATTATAACTGGATTTCCAGAAACTTTGCAGTCTTCTTGATTTAATCTTATATACATGCATATATATACACTCATATATATACATATGTACACACACATATATATAACATGGATGTGTCAATAATATGTGCATACAGTTTCAGGTGTTTTATTCAGACAAATTTTATTTGTATTCTTTTATAGTTGCAAATTTTATCATGAAATTTATTTTTTATTCTTAATATAAAGGCTCAAATCATGATTTTTATCAGTGCCCTCTTGCCAGTCACCCACGGGATCACACCTGTAGTCAAAAAGAGGGATGTAATGAATTCTAATGAGAATGACCACAAACTCTGAGTATTAGAGTAATGTGGTGCTGCAAATGACTTCTTATATGATTTTTGGCTTGTGTTTGAGAGTTCAATTGCTATTAAAGGACAAAAGACATTTTTGTGTATTTAATGCTCAGGGAAGGTAGACCTTATTATCACTGGTGATCATAATCGTTTTCTACAAGGCAAAAACAATGTAGTGTAACTAAATTAGTAAGGAGCCCCAGTTAGTCATGTTAGTAAGAAGAGGGTTGGAGATATTAGTCATTTTTGTGATTTAGAACTTTATTTTTTAACATTGTTAGGTATATGGTTACAAAATACACTTATAAATGTCTTAGTTCATCACGGTCAAAATGACCATGATGAAAAAAGGTGACTTTGCAGTGAAGGCGAAGTAACCAGCACCTGGTCCTTCACAACAGCTTTTGCATTTCCCTTGGCAACACAGTTTACCATAAAGTACTTTGGTTAAAATATATAAATCTGCTTCTGAGTATACTACATAATATTTTAAATTTTTCCTCTTTGACTCAACTGAGGTTTATATGTTTAGGTAAATTTGAGAGAACAGAAACCTAGCCTGGGAGAAAAAGGACCACTATCCCAATCAAGGCTTTCTTGCTCAGAGACTACGGATGTTAATGTTTCAACATCTCTCGTTGCCATGCACTTTCGAGTCAAAACACTCGATGCAGCACAAATTATCAAGGCACTGGCGGATTTGGATATAGAGGCAGGAAACAAGTTTTTGCAATCCTGATGCTTATATTTTTATGGGAAAAGAGATAATTACAAATGGTAAACGTTGGTTTATAAGATGGAAACAAAGGCTTTGAAGGAAAGTAAACGATGACATGCGAGATAGTAGAGAGGCTGGAATGTGTTTATATCTTTGCTGTCAGGGTAGGAGCCTCAGTGAGTGATGGTGTCAGTGTTGGTAATTTGAATTTTTACCATGCAATGTATTTAAACACTGTTTCAGGAACTGCTTACGTGTAGAAGTAAATAGAGCACAGCAAGAAAGTCCTGCATTCTTGTGATTAACAGGAAAGATTCCCTATAAAGATAAAGATATACTTATGGTTCATCTTCATTTTTGCAATTGTTAAACATTTAGTATAAAGGATATATGATCATGAGTTTGGGCATTGTTTTGGTGGGTTTGTTATTATTATTATTATTATTATTATTATTATTATTATTATTATTCAGAGACTACCAAAATGTGATTTGATAGTTACATGCAAATGACTTAAAACCTAAATCTTTATGACAGCTCTGCATGATACCTTTAAGAAGGAAATGACATACAAAGTTAGCTAACTGTGCAAAATATAAAATTGCCAAAACGTTTTAGTAATGAGATAATACGTGTAAATATAGAAGTTGACACATGAAGTTAGCATGGGTAACAAGCTTTGTTTTTCTATTTGCTGGTAAACAACAAAATTTATCACAGAAGACAAAAATCCATTTAAACAAAGTCAACAGGGAATTATCGAGCTACCTTCTCATAAAACACAAGATGACGAATGTGATTATCACTCCTTGAGAAAAGTTTTCAATCTAAGTGAACATCATTTTTTTCCATTGAAGAATATTTTACAGAATTTTAAAAGGCAAGATAAATTCATGAAAAAATGTAGATGCAAAAATGATACAAACTAATAATTTATATTTTAAAACCCTGAAGTGAAACAGTGGAGATGGGATAGTTCGGACAATAACTTTTTTTGAGAGAGAGAAGATGGCGGACTAAGTGAAAACAGGGTTCATCTCCTCCCAGGACCGCATTGAAATTACAACCAAATTATAAAATAATGTGGAGAATCACCTGAAGTCCAGCTGATCATAACACTTACATCTGATAATATAAAGGAGCCACATTGAAGGTGGTAGGAGGGGCAAAGTCCCGAATCAGGCTGGACCTGCACCCGTTGGTGGTGGAGGATCACCAGGAGGGAGAGCGAGGCTGCAGAGGCTCTCCTGAAGGAGAGGGGTTCCTGGTCTAGTCCATGGGCTCTCCAGCCCAGGGAAGAGGAGACTCCAATAACTCTGACTGTAGAAACTAGAGGGGATTCTGGCTGCCTGGGTGAGACAGAAGGCAACTGAGCCCCTAGACGTCGAAAGACCTGTGCAAAGGTTTTCTGACCTGCGGACACTCACCCGGGACATTGGTGGTGGGTCTGATGCTCGAATGGGATTCATTTCGAAATAGTCTCCATTACCTGGAGTCAGAAAGAGTGCTGGAAAGGCAGCCACCATTGTGCCTTAGTGCCAGCCCCCCTACAGACCACACCAGCTTGATTGTGAAGATCCTTTATACAGAGCCGTTAGGAAATGCTGTTCTGAGGGGATCAGCCTGCCCCGCCTAACCTTCAGACTGCCAGAGGCAGTTGTTTATGGTTGGCTGCCAAGCCCTGAGCTGAGTGATTCTGAGTGAAGTATTCACAGCGGGACAGCCATTGTGAGCAACGTTTCTAGTCTCAGCAACAGAGGCCATCGCTGTGAACCCCATTTCAGAGATAAGGTCAGACAGATCGCTGCTGCCAACACGAACTTAGGCAGATATCGGGGACTAGGGGGCCAGTCCCAGACAGCAGTTGGTCTTGCTGTGATCTGGGTCATCTACGGGAACTTAAAACAGTTACCAAATTTCCAGCAAGACTGAGGCTGTTTTGATCTGACAGCCACAGTCTTTCTGAGACCCCGCCCAACCACCCTGCAGACTGCTTGGGGCAGGTATTTTTGGCTTGCTGCCAAGCTCAGCTCCTAGTGATTCAGAACCAAGTGTTCACAGTTGAGCAGCCATAATTGTGAGTGGCCTTTCCAGTCGCAGCAAAAGCAGCCAACCCTGTAAGCTACATTTCACTTCCTAGCAGGCGACCATTGCTATGAGCCACATTTCAACGGAAAACATGGCAGAAAGAGAGACGTCCTTAGGTATCTCCCCTTGAAACAGAAATAAGCTGTACATCTAAAACTCAACAAAAAGCACCTAAACTGTACACCAGCATGTCTGAGCTTGGGATCTGGACATAAGAGCTACCACACGTACTATAAGGCATTATGTAAAGCAAGGATCCAAGAGGCTTAGACACCACCTACTGAAAATCAAAAGAAAAGTGCCTCCTTTGCAACACTACAGACAGACCTTTATATAATAAACCTTTCTGGAAAACAGCATAATATACTTCCATTAATGCCCAGGTGGAGAATTAGTCCATTAAACACCATGAACAACCAAAGTGACCAGGCATCTCAGAAAGAAAGAAAAATCTCCAGAAAATAAGCTCGCAGACATAGAAATATGCAACTTAAATGACAGAGAATTCAGGATGGTACTTCCGAAAACTCAATGAGATCCAAAACAACTCAAATCAACAATTTCAGGAATTGAAAAAACAACTAGATGAGCAGAGCAAGGAGATCGAAACCCTCAAAAACAACCAAATAGAACTTCTGGAGATGAAGAACACACTGCAAGAGTTTGAAAATGAAATAGCAAGCCTGGGAAATTGTCCACCAAATGGAGGAAAGGATCAGCGATATCGAAGACAAAAGTCTAGAAAAGCGTCAGAAGGAAGAAGAAAGAAACTGAAGAATGAAAAGTAATGAAAGAGAAATTCAAGAAGTAGCTGATACCATCAGGAGAAGAAACATAATAATGGGCATTATAGAAGGCGAGGAAAAGGAGCAGGGACTAGAAAGCTTTTTCAGACAAATAGTTGACAAGAATTTCCCAAATCTAAGGAATGAACTGGAGCTTGGAATTCAAGATGTCAACAGAACACTCAATTATCTCAACCTAAAATAGCCTTCACCAAGACACATTATTTTAAAGTTACCAAAAATCAACAACAAAGATGGAATTCTTAAGGCAGCCAGAGAGATGAAAATGGTAATACATAAAGGTAAACCCATTAGATTATCATCGGACTTCTCAGCGCAAACCTTACAAGCCAGAAAGGAATGGAATCAAATATTTAAACTATTAAGTGAAAGGAACTACCAGCCTAGAATAATGTATCCAGCTAAGCTCTCCTTTAGATATGAAGTAGAAATAAAGACTTTCAGACATACAAAAATTGAGGGAATTCTCCACTACAAGACCTGCACTACAGGATATACTGAAAAGGGTCAGCTCACCTAAAAGAAAATAATAACAACAAAAATAAATGAGTAAAGTGACTATCAGGCAAATAAAAGCAGAGGAGTGCAACCCTTACTAAGAACACGGCATTATAGCTTAAATAATAAGAAGTGAATTATTATAACAAGATAGTAATGAATGTTCAGCATACATACGGACAAATTGAGACAACAATGACTAAGAAGGGGAGTATTCAAAGATCCAAATTCACAAAGGGAAATGGAGATAAGGCACACGCAGAAGAAAATGCACTACTGTATACACATAACTATCCTTTTCATATTCGTAATGATAACCACACACCAAAGATACAGAACTGAATATAACAGAAAATAAGAAAACCCACAAAGCCAATCCAAATAAAGAAAACAAACACAAGGACAAGGAATCAATGGAAACATTGAGCTACCAGAAAGCAAAACATAAATGGCTATAAGAAGATCTAATATTTCAATAATCACCCTAAATGTTAATGCACTGAACTCACCAATACAAAGGCACAGAGTTGCACATTGGATCAAAAAAACAAAACCCAAACCCAAGCATATGCTGCCTCCAGGAGACACATCTTAGCTCCAAAGAAAATATAGACTCGAAAGGGTGGAAAATTATATTTCAAGCAAATGGCATTCAGAGAAAAGTGGGAGTAGCAGTACTAATATCGGACGAAGTAGACTTCAAAATAAAAAGGAAAAAAAGATACTGAGGGACATTTCATAATGATAAAGGGAATCATGCACCAAGAAGAAATAACACTTATTAATATCTATGCTCCCAATCAGGAAGCCCCGAAATATGTAAAGCAATTACTAATAGAACTAAAGGGAGAAACCGACCAAAACACTATCGTAGCAGGGGACCTAAATACCCCACTATCGGATATGGACAGCTCATCCAAATAGAAAATCAATAAGGAAATGACATCTTTAAATGACACATTAGACCAACTGTACATAATTGACATTTACAGAGCCTTTCATTCCCAAACAGCTGCTTATACATTTTTCTCTAGTGCACATGGAACATTCTCAAGGATTGACCACATACTGGGACACAGACATAGCCTCAACAAATATTAGAGCATTGAAATCATACCAACTATCTTCTCTGATCATAATGCTTTGAAACTAGAGATCAACTGCCAAAAGAAAGTGGAAAGAACCACAAATAAATGGAGATTAAACAACATGCTACTGAAGAATAACTGGGTAAGAGATGAAGTAAAAAGAGAGATCCAGAGATACATAGAAACGAATGATAATAATAAAACATATCAAGACTTTTGGGACATGGCAAAAGTGGTCATAAGAGGGAAGTTCATATCATTACAGGCCTACCTCAACAAACAAGAATGAGGCCAAATAACCTAATGCTTCATCTTAACTAGAAAAAGAAGAACAAATGAAGCCTAAAGTCAACAGAAGGAAAGAAATCATCAAAATTAGGGCAGAAATAAATGAAATTGAAAAAAAAACCACAATAGAAAAAATAAATTCAACAAAGAACTGGTTCTTTGAGAAGGTTAATAAAATTGACAAACTCCTGGTTAGACTCACTAAAGAAAAAAGAGAAAGGACACAAAATCAGGGATGAAACAAGAGAAATTATAACACACTGTAGAAATACAAAGGATCATATAAGAATACTATGAAAAAGTATAAAACACCAAATATAATAACCTAGAAAAAATGGACTAGTATTTGGAAAAATATAACCTTCCTAGATTGAATCAAGAAGAACTGGAAAATCTAAATAGACAGATCAGCACTATGGAAATTGAAACAGTCACCAAAAACCTACCAAAAAGTAAAAGTCCAGTACCAGATGGCTTCACCAGTGCATTCTACCAAACATTCAAAGAAGATTTAATACCTATTCTCAAACTCTTCCAAAAAATTGAAGAGGAGGCCATACTTCTCAACTCATTTTATGATGCCAGTATTACTGTGATACCGAAACCTGGTAAAGATAACACACAAAAAGAAAACTACAGACCAATATCTCTCATAAGTACTGATGCAAAAATCCTCAATAAGATTCTAGTTAACCGAATACAGCAACACATTAAAAAGATTATATACCATAGTCAAGTGGGCTTCATCCCAGAGGCACAGGGTTGGTTCAACATACACAAATCAATTAATGTGATACACCACATAAACAAATAAAAAATAATATGATCATATTAATAGATGCAGAAAAAGCTTTTGACAAGATACAGCACTCATTTATGATCAAACCACTTAACAAAATCGGTAAAGAATAAAAGTACCTTAACATAACAAAGGCAATCTATGAGAAACCCTCAGACAACATTATACTTAATGGTGATAAACTAAAAACCTTCCCTCTAAGATCAGGAACAAGGCAAAGCTGTCCACTATTGCCAGTGTTATTCAAATAATATTGGAGGTCCTAGCGAGTGCAATCAGGCAAGAGAAAGATGTAAAAGGCATCCAAATAGGAAATGAAGAAGTCAAACTGTCACTATTTGCAGATGACATGATTCTCTATATAGAAAACCCTAAAGACTCCACAAGAACACTACGAGAAACAAACAAATACAATAAAGTCTCTGGATACAAAATCAACGATCAAAAATCCATAGCATTCCTCTATTTTAACAATGAAGTGTCAATAAAAGAAATGGAAAAAATAATTCCTTTCGCAATTACAACAACAGAAAAAATAGGAAAAAATCTAACAAAACATGAAGGACCTATATAATTAAAACTGCAAGACTCTATTAAAAGAAATTGAAGCAAATGCAAAGAAATGGAAAGATGTTTCATGTTCTTGGATTGGAAGAATCAACATAGTTAAAATGGCCATATTACCTAAAGTATTATACAGATTTAATGCAATCTCCATGAAAATCCCATTGGCGCTTTTTAAAGAAATAGAACAAAATATCATCAGATTTGTATGGATGCAGAAAAGACCTAGAATTGCCAAAGCCATGCTGAGCAAAAAAGAACGAGGCTGGAGGCAGTACTCTGCTTGACTTCAAATTATACTACAGAGTGACAGTAAGCAAAACACCATGGTATTGGTAGCAAAACAGACACATGGACCAGTGGAACAGATCGAGAGTCCAGAGGTAAACCCATATTTATATGGGCAAAAGTTTTGACCTCAAAAGCAAGGGAGGTAAAAGTTAAAATAAATGAATGGGACTACATCAAACTAAAAATCTGCTCAGCAAAAGAAACCATCAACAAGGTAAAAAGACAACTATCGGAATGGGAAAATATATTTGCAAGCAACGCTCCTATTAGGGCCTAATATCCAAAATATACAAAGAACTCATACGACTCAATAACAACAAAAAAACAAAGGATCCTATCCAAAAATGGGAAGTGGACCTGAAGTACTGAACAGACACTTCTTCCCAGAGGACATACAAATGGCCAACAAAATATATGAAAAGATGCTCAACATCACTAGCTATTAGGGAAATGCAAATAAAAACCACAATGAGACACCATCTCACACCTGTTAGAATGGCTATAATCAACAGGACAAGTAATAACAAATGCTGGAGAGGATGCAGAGAAAAAGAAACCCTCATACCCTGCTGGTGGGACTACAAATTGGTACAGCCACTATGGAAAACAGTATGGAGGTTCCTCCAAAAACTAAGAATTGATCTACCATATGATCCGGCAATCCCTCTACTGGGTATTTACCCCCAAAACTTGAAAACCCATATACGAACAAATATTTGCACACCGATGTTCATAGCAGCATTATTCATGGTTGCCAGGACATGGAAGCAACCGAAGTGTCCTACGATACATGATGGCTAAAGAAGCAATAGTACATATACACAATGGACTATTACTCAGCCATAAGAAGAGATGAAATACTGCCATTTGCGACAACATGGATGGACCTTGAGGTAATCATGCTAAGCGAAATAAGCCAGACAGATAAAGTTAAAAATCACTTATATGTGGGATATAAACCAAAAAGCAACAAACAAACAAAGACTCATGGACACGGACTATAGACTAGTGGTTATCAGAGGGTAGTGGGTGCAGGAGGAGAGGGGTAGTACACAGGATAGAAGGGGTCAAATATAGGGGGATAGCGGGAGGGTGAAGTGGGTAAAGGTGATCAAATATATGGCAGCTGAAGGAAACTGGGATTTGGGTGGTAAACACAATATACAGGTGTTAAATTATAATGTATGCCTGAAAATTATATAATTGTATTAACCAATGTTACCCCAGTAAACTTAATTAAGAAATAAAAAATAAATAAATAAAAATCTAACTTTTTAAAAAACACCTAAATCAATTGTTCACAAGCTGAAGATCACAAAGTCCTTCTAGCCTCTACACTTCCTTTTTTTTTTTACACATTTGTATTACATGTTTGAAATTAACAGGAATGCAAGCTAGACCTGCCCACTACTTGAGTGGAAAAAAGATTCAATATTGTGCAGTTTTCTACTTCTTCATTTTAAAAAGTGGCCACAATCTATGCATTATTTTGGTCTGCACTGTTCTAGAGCTTTCTCAGTTTATTCTCTGACTAGGGCGTTATCCATGCAAGTTTACTGTGATTGTGTAGTGGACACATCACAAAGCCATCGTCGCTTAGAGCATCATCGAAGGAATGATTGAGATGAGATGTAGAGAATATCATTTTGAGAAACATCCTCAACTGTAAGTGGAGATATGAGAAATTTTCAGTCTTTTTGTGGCAGAAGTAGCTGGAAGTCTGTGTTAATCCACAAAGCCCCACAGCCCATTTTGCTTTTCAAAGGTTTCATTTCCATATGCTTTGCCTTATGGCACATGAAGCAGAGTAAGAAAAATAATAGTTTTGAGTTTTTGCAAAGCAAAGGAATTCAGTCTTTTTTATAATGTTAACTTTTTTGTCTTGGAGGGGTTTCTTTCAGTTGGGAACCACGATAGTGTTCTTTTGGTGTGATGGCATGTTCTTTATCGTTTGATGGCAGTAAAATACATCTGTGGAAACACAGGTACACCTAAGATATATATGTATATATATATATATTTATAATTTACAATATATGTATAAGTAAATGTGTGTGTCTAAGAAACAACAGAATTGCTTTCCTATGCCAGGAAAATGTCAAACTCTTGAACCTTGATTTTTAGTGTTCAACTATTTCTTTTGTACCACAGTGGGACCATCCTTGGGAAGTATTCAAGGGCTGGAGAAGCGTGAAACAGACCACAGCTGGTCTTTCCTGCCACTGTCTTAATTGAGATAATAGCCTCTGAGGTTGCACCTGCCCTCATCTTATACATATAACTAGGAGTGAAATGAGTGGGCTCCCAAAGTTTTTGAGTTTTAAACACATCCATTGTACAGATCTCCAAATGTACTGTGGCTCTGAAACACATCACGTATATTTGGAGTGTGTTCTGACAGGGACTTCTTTATTTATGTGTGTCAGTGTTATTTTTTTCCATTGCCGTCTATAGAATCATTTCCAGGTCTTTGGTTTCCAACTCAAGCCTACTCTGTGCCTGCTTACTTGGAAACAACTTTAGAAATTTATGTGTGTTCTGCTCTAGAAAATGTCTCTAAAGCAACACCGGAGGCCTTTGTCTGGAGAAGGTGACAGAAGCAGATGTAGAAACTATGTCATGGGCCATTTCCTCCCACCACGGCAATTTCAGCTGTAGCATATTTATCAGCTCTGCTTGTTTACTTACTCACAACGACACTTAATGATTGACTTTGAATGGAGAACACGAATAGCTCAAGGATTTGTCAAAATAACAGTCACTTTATTGTTGTTTACCCCACATCCCTTCTTTTCATCCAAAAGTTTCTAAACCACCCGTGGTGGACATAATTGTCCACGGCATTTTTCTATTAGAAACTATTTAGCTGGATATGCACACAATTAGAGCTTCTACTTCTGGCAACTTTCAGAGTCTCTGTGGTTGATCTTCCATAATCAGCTTCCCAATTTGATCTTGGGTCATGCATGCAGGACCCCACAGGCTTTCCCCTAGAGTCTTACCCTGGAACAAGCAAAGAGCCCAAAGCGGTGCCTCTGGCATATTCCATATACAGCAGGGAGTGTGTTCTGTTTTGTGATTCGATCCATTTTGAAAGAGGTCACCTTTCTAGACACACTATTCCACTTTGGGAGTCACTTGGGAGCATGCAAATGACCAGGGGATTTATACTTTTATGGACGAGTGTGCCACACCTACACCTGATGGAGGCCGCTGCTTAGATGCTGCGTTTTGTCCCTAAATTGAACATGCCATCGCTGATCAAGCATTGGATCCAAATATCAGATCAATTAGTCAAACTCCAGGTGATCATGCTAGCACTAGAGAATTTCCTGGCCAAGAATCAAACTCATCCATACATTTTTTACCATTCCTTGGCTAGAAAATGATCTAGATGTCTCACACTAACAGCAACAACTCTTTGTCTAAGGTCATGCCTGTTGGAATAAAGACATTTGGGTATATTTTTTCCTCACAACAGCCAAGGACAAATCAATTCACTCTTAACTGCAGACATTAAATCTCAATCTGGGGAACTCTTTTCATTGCTCAGAACAATAAATTGACTCAAATATGCTGACACTTCAGACCTGATGTTACTAACCTTACCCTTATGTTCTCATGTAACACAAAATTATTTAGAACCTAAAGGTTTAGCCATGATTCAAAGGAATTTCATACTCTGGCATGGGTAACTTAGTGACTGAGCAATGTCCTCATGTGAAAAGAATGTGCCACCGATAATGTATGAACACAGTGAACTTTGTAGGCCAACCCTCTTCCTCTGCTGGGCTCTTTGCTATGATCACATTATGAGAGAAACTCACATAAACAAATTATTCTATCACATAGGACATTCCTGAAGTTACAAAGCAGTGACTCACTAAGACACTAGAAATTATATCATCAACTCTTTTCTGACAATAATACATTTGTATATGGGGCTTTTGAAAAAGATATTCAAAAGAACTTGCTTTGAACCTGATCATTTTGCTCAGGTCCCTTGAGATACACATTTTTTTCTCCTTGGTCTTCTGCCCCTACCCACTCATTAGGTCGAGACTTGGTAGAGACACATCATGCTGGAATATCCTTGACCTGAAAGGGAGAAATAGTTAGAGGTTGATGGTAAGTGTCAGAATGGTCGATTAGGTGAATTAAGTGGCCTTTCAACATATTTTATTTGTTCTGTGTTTGACAGTATGGTAGCTGAGTCTAAGTACTGATCAATCGTCTCTGTTGGATCAACTGACATTTTTATGGGCAAACTCGTCAACTGATATTGGCAGAATCCACAGTGCACCTATTCAGGTTCAAATGGTTCTTTCAGAACCTCTTCCTAGAATTAATTAATATCCCATAAGCAAATAGGCTATTTAAGGTACCAAGCCCATAATAGAAGATGATGTAACCCGTGGCCACATTATCATTTAAATTAGTCCCTGTAACACTCAGATTTTACCTGTGAGAGAGCTAAAGGGACAAGAGTGGAGGCTTTTCCAGGACCTCCAAGCAATAAACCATATTGTTACCTCTTGACACCCTGCTGTCCCTGACCCTCCTATGCTGCTGGCCTCCACCCCAACTGGAAGTAAATTCTCTCGGTAATTGATTTATGTAGTGCATTCTTAGGTGTCCCAGGTGATGAAGCTAGCCAATACCATTTTGCCTTCACTTGGGAAAGAAAACAATTTACCTGGACAGAAATGCATTAGGATTTTACTGAAAGCCCTTTTTATTTTTCACAAATTCTGAGGACTCATTGTAACGATCGATTTTTTTTCTCAAAGATTCCACCTTATTGCATGGATGATTTACTCATTGCTCTTCTTCTCAGGTCTCCTCACATGAAGATACCATGCACCTGTTAGAACCTTTGTCCTTAAAGGGACATACAGCCTCTAAAGAAACATTATTTTGTCCAAACTCAGGTTCACTATTTGGGACCTCTGATATCAGAATACGGACCACACCTGGATCCAGGTAGGCTTCACAGTGTCCTAAGTTTCCTAAGGCCTCAAATTAAGGGACAGTTGTGAAATTTTTCTTGGGCTAGTTGTCTACTGCTGAAATTGGATCCCAAATCTCTTATGGCGAAACCTCTCTGTTTTACTAAAGAATCACAGTACTGACCCAATTTTACAGGAAGAACAGGACGACAGAGCCGTTAAAGCCTTAAAAGAGAGTCTGATAACCCCACCTCTTCTTGGACCTCCTGATTGACAGGCCCCCCTTCTCCTTGTACATGAAAAGGAAGGAGATGCCCTTGGGGTACTCACCTGAAAACATGGGGTTCACCGTAGACCCCTAGGATATTATAGCTAGCAACTGGACCCTGTGGCTCAGGGATGACCCCCTTTGTCCTAGAGCCATCGCTGCTACTGCCTTCTTGGTTAAGGCTACAGAGGAAATGGTCTGTGTCCCCTGTAACCATCATTGGACCTCATGCAGTGGAAGCGCTCCAGAATTCTCACACACCCAGTATCTTTCCATTAGTTGTCTTATTTCCTATGATATTCTTGTTAACTGCTTCCCATATAACTCTTTCACGTTGTAATAACCTTAATCCAGCTACTCTTCTCCCTTCTGAGACTGACAAAGCACCTCTTGTCTGCTTGACACTGACATCACCACAAGACTCCCCATGAAGATTTGCAGGAGTCTCCTTTGAGTAAAATTGACTTCTCATTATTTATAGATGGTTCATATTTTTAAAATGAAAATGCTTAAGTGTTTTGCTGGTTATATGATTGTATTTCCCTTTTGAAGTTGTTGAGGCAGCATTTTACCCTTTGGCTCCTGTGGCACAGCAGGCTGAATTTTATGCCCTCACTCGGGCTTGTGTCTTAGCAAAAGGTAAAACTGTCAACATTTATACTGACAGTAGATAGGCCTTTGGAGTAGCTCATGACTTTGGGATGTTACGGAAACAACATGGTTTCCTTAGTTCTAGTGGACATAAAATTAGAAATGGCCTGAATGCTCAAGAATGATTGGATGCTATGCTTTATCTTATGCTTTGGCTAGTATTAAGATCCCAGGACATTCTAAACCTGACTCCCTGGAAGCAAAAGGAAATCACCTTGCTGGCATTTCTGCTAAGGATGCTGCCCTTCAAGGCATCAGCAGCTGTCAAACCTGTCATGGTCTGAAGGGATATTTCCCAAGATGATAATTGAGAAAAACTGCTCAGAGAAGGTCAACAACTAGCTTGAAAAGGGGGGTAGGCAAGATTGGAAATCCAACAATTGCTGGTTTGATAAGAGAAAGTTCTGGTTCGAACCAAATAATAACCTAGTCCTACCAGAAACTCTAAAATTTCCACTCCTGACTACTGTACATGCATTAAACTATTGGTCCACTGACAAAATGACAGCATTCATGAATCAGTATTGGTGAGGGGATATTAACCAGGCTGTAAAGGTGCCCACCTTTAGTGACCCGTCTGTCCAAAGTACAGCCCAGGGAAGCCTCTTTGTGCTGTCCCTCCATAGTTTAAATTGCCTAAGGGACCATCTGAGGTTTGGCAAATAGATTTCATATAGCATCCCCTGTGGCAGCCTAACCTTGCCTGACCATTTCCTGCTTGAACGAATTCATTCCTGACGGCCTTCTCCCCCACCTCAAGGTCACATGTGTTCTTTCATGGCTTGCCAACCAATTAATGTTCTTCCTTATGTCTGTAGCTGTGTAAGAATAACAAGACTGTATAAAACTGCCTATTATGTTACAATCGGGGCTTACCCCTTGGATAAGAATTCGCTGAGCCGCTGCTGGCGTCAATAAATGCTACTTCCTGAGTATAGCCTCAGTGTCCTCCGTTCAAGAATCCTACAACATTTCTGGTGGCTCGTCTGGGTTGCAGAGATGGCAGTTTTTCTCATCCCTTGTCTTTGGGGTCTGACCCCTAGGACGCTGAGAGAAGCAGACTTCACCTGGTGTCAGCATACCTATTGTCTGTAGGGGAGGATGACTCTTCCAGTAACCTTGTGCTGCTGTGCCAGAAGCACAATGGAACCTGGAGAGGCACAGGAACCAGCCCAGGAGCACCGCCCAACGGAATGGTATGTTGAGGACCCAGGTCCCAGGGACAGCTTCTCTACTAAAGGGCAGAAGGGGAGCCAGATCAACTCCCAAAGTCGCCTGAGTACTCTACATTGGTTAGAGGAAATCGTGACCTCTCAGGTACATAGAGCAGAGGGTGAAGTGTGTTCGGTGTATGATTGCGTGTGACTGAGATGTGGCCTTACTATGAAGCGGGAGTTGAGCCTCTCTCTGCGGTTCCATAGTGAACTCCATATGGCTTAGGGTGGTGTCACTGGATCTCTGTGAAGTGTCTACTCCAGTGATCCAAGTCAGTGGTTTATATCGACCCACCAATTGCTAAGAGGCGCGTGAAAGAACCCCACTATGAGAGCGGCTGGAGATGGGCCAAGCAAATTTCTGAGTGACTGTGCAACACCAATCACGGGTGGAAAAATGAGTGGACAACAGAGTAAATAGACACCTTTAGGCTGTATGCTTAAGAATTTCAAAAAGAGTTATTGAGGACATTATGGAGTTAAACACCTCACAGGAACTTCACACCCTCTGTGAGATGAACTGACCCCCTTTGGGCATTGGAAGGCCAGCAAAGGAAGCTCTTGATAAAGAAATCATTGAAAGTTCTCTCAAGTCATTACAGGTCAACCTGGCCACACAGACCAATTTCCTTATATTGATTCTTGGGGGGCAATAGTTTGCCCCCTACCCCTTTGTTTGAGAGTCTGCCTATAAAAAACTGTAGGGTCCTCCTAGCCCTACCTAGCATCGGTTCTCTACCAAGGTCAGTTGGCAAAAAAAAAAAAAAAAAAAAAAAAAAAAAAAGAGAAGAATACTGTGTTACCAGCACTAGGCCAGAACAGGCTCCATTCTGCTGGTCCCCCAGGAGCCTATAGTCCAAATGATAGTCTGGGGGCCTTTCTATTGACTTTATGGTTGATACCGGAGTTGAAGATTCAGTTGTAACTCGGCCAGTGGCCTTTCTCAAAGACAGGCTACCATTATAGGAGCAACTGGGGGATGAGTCTGTCGCTCCTTTCTGGAGCCCCACCAGTGCAACCTAAGAGGATGAGAAATTGTCTACAAATTCCTATATCTTCTCGACTGCCCTGTGACACTGATAGGACAAGGTCTTTTAAGAAAACTAGAGGCTCAAATTACCTTTGACACACGTGACTATACCCCTCTATGAAGCCACAAAGGCGGGGAGAACAGGAGTCCTTATTCTAAGAATCTACGCAACAGAAAGCCTGTGAAGAAATCAAACAGGCACTCACTAGTGCCTCCATACTAGGACTCCCAAACTTAACCAAATCTTTCTTTCTGTACATACACGTGTGCATGGGTATTGCAGTAGGGGACTTAACTACTAAGATCTTGGCACCATCCCGTGGCTTATAAATTCTCCAAATAGCTTGCCTCTGTCACCCAGAGCTGGCCACCCTGCTTGCGAGCACTTGCAGCCATGGCCTTCCTTGTGTCAGAGACCAACAAACTGGCTACCTGTTAGTCCCAGAAAGCCAGACCATGATTACACGGAAGTCACAGATGAAGTGTTTCCAGCCAACCCAACTTGACAGACCACTATCTCATTCGCCCTTCTAGCAGCTGCAGGCCCAGACGCGAGCTGCTGTCCCCCGGCCCCAGTTCTCCTTCTACTTGAAAGGTGGCACCCAGCCACAGGGCGCACCTGCAGTCGTCTCCCGGTGAGTAATACACTTTCAGATTCAGAAACAGCTAGGATTGTGTTCCCTAGTATTTTACGGATTAAGGTCCAGTGCTTTTATCCAGGGTGCTCAGGTTCAATTCTCGGTAAGGGAAGAATATTTTTCCTCCTTCCTCCCCAGCAGCACAGGCACTTCCCAGGTTGCCCTACATGAGGAAGGCAGGAACTGCAGCCACACAACCTTGCTGTCAGAGGAACTTGTAGCAGCAATTCCTCCCAGCAAAGACCCACATGTGTCCCTCCTTCCAAACTAGTGGTAGGAGGGGAGCAAGAAGTTTGGCTTGTAAACAGTTCTCTAAAATACAATATTACCATACAACTAAATCTTTACAAGAAACAGGAAAAGTGGGAAGAAGTCCCCTATACACAAGCTTCTATGCTACTTCACCAACACCCATACTTATTAGATGGCCCAATTATAAGGGCGCCTTCTTGGAGATCTCAAAATAAACAGGAATTTTCTCCTCCCCTTTCACCCTCAGACTCTGAGGAGGGACAGAGTTCTCTAGGGACCCCATCTATTTCATCAATCCCTGAGGAAACTAGATATATACCCTCAGGGAAGTTAACAAATACTCATGATGGGGAAATATGAGTGTGTGTATGACCTCTGATCTGTATCTGTCAGTGTTATATGTAATATGGTGGTTGAGTTAAGAATTCTAATTATGATGGAAAGGAAAATGTATGTTTTTGGTAACAGAAGGTATAAAGTATAGAGATATATTTTGAAGGAAATTAAAGGAAAGGTGTTTGTCTTAAAGTTAGTGATTTCTGAATGAGTGAGAAGAGGCAAAGTGAGGGAATGAGGAAAATTGTAGAAGGTTTGTGAAGAGAAACCCTCAGAGGAAGTTTTATGTGATTAAGCTAAAAGAGATTGGAAATTTAAATGTCAAAAGTAAGCTAATGCAAAATTAGAGTTGTGCTTTAATGTATCTTAGACTATTAGTCTGCTACTGATGTTATGGAAAAGTATTCTGAGTAGAAAACAAGGATTCGGTGCTTCATCAAAATAAGTTTCTGTGTTTTATGCTGCCTTAACTAGTTTTTGGAGCCTTAGAGAATATGCTAACATTAGCCCAAAGTCTGAGGGCCTAACACTCTTGCCATACATTTCATAACTCAGGCTGTGCCAGATATTCAAAGGAAGCTCCAAAAGTTGGGGCCTAGACCCCCAAATACAGCAGGCTGCCTTAGTGCCAGTGGTCTTTAAGGTGTCCAATAACGGACAGGGCAGAGAAGGAAGCAGAGTAAAAATGGTGCAAATTTTAGCTGCCATAATATAGGGACTATCCTGAGGTGACCCTAGGCAATAAAAAACTTTCAGGACTGGAGGGCCTCCATCTTGGTTAGCATCATCAGTATTGGGGCATACTCGATGCACAAACTACAGAAGGAAGGGCACTGGAAGGGCGAGTGTCGATCTAGCCCTGGGAAGCTGGGGCTCATAAGCCTTCGCCCGACATACCAAGCCACTCATGAAGGGGCTGCTCTCTCCTCCTACAACGGAAGCCTAAATACTTGCAAGCTCCAGTCCTAGAGAAATCCACCATGATCACAACAGTAGAGGAGGGAGGAAAAACTGAGTTTTTCACAACAGTAGAGGAGGAAGGAAAAACGAATTTTTCCTTCCTACGTGGCAGGAAGGAAAAACTGAATTTTTACTAGATACCGGAGCTACCTACTCTGTCCTGACCTATCCTATAGGCCGCTCTCTAATGCTAACTACACAGTGACAGGAATAGTCAGCCTAATGTAATTTACTCTTCCCATCCTTAGACCTGGACTAACAATGAAGTTCTCCGCACACATCAAGACCAGGGTCCAGTGCAGAGAGTGCCTTATCTGGAAAACTGGGACACAGCCAAAAAAGGGGGTAGACCACTTGACCATCAAACAAAACAAGTTTGTGGGGAACCTAAGGCTAAACCATTCGTAGATAACCCGCCTCTATGTCAGGGTTTCCTAGGAGCAGAGCAACTACCTCCCTGCAATCTGTTGAAAGTCAGCCCTCATGGCAAACAGAATGCCGCCCCCCGCAACCCCCGCCGCCCCAAACTTCGTTAAGTTCCTCAACTTATATCAAGTTACAAGGAATCAACTGCTGGGTACATTTATCTCAAATTAAACCAGTTTCTTATGAGTACACACAGGTTCCTCTAGAAAATGAACCCAGAAGTGCGACCTATTCCTGTGAACCCATGGAAGATCTTAAGTTGCTGCTCCAGGAAACTAGATAAGTCCACACATCCCGGGTACTTTTTTGAATGATTATTCTTTTAGACCAGAGTCCATGCCACTACTCTTTTCAAAATAATTCAGTTTCTTTTTACTAAATATCTTTACCTTAAATTAACAAACTGCCATGAAAAAATTAACTTCATTATCAGTTACCTCTACTATAAATTTTGACTTTTGTGATTTCAAACTTTTGCTAAATTTATATCTTCTGTGCTGCAAGGCTTCCTACCACTTCTATGTGCTGGAATGACCTCACCTTCTCTGCCTCCAAGGCCCTTATAATAGGCTTCCAGAGATTTTTATTCCCAGTAGGCAGGGACTACAGCCCTATCTCAGCTTTGAAGAAGTTACAGAAGACAGACCTAGCTCCCTCAACATCCCCTTAAGAATAAGGGAATAAAATCTCTGGGGCCGGCGGGGCGGGGGAGGGTGTGGATAATGTAAGGAGGAAGCAAGAGAATTAAAAATTGTAATCAAGCTAACTTCAGACTGAAGTATGCTGATCAACCCTGCAGCCAGGCCAGGAAGACATCTGCAGAACAAAGAAGGTTTCAGCTGGATTACCAATAACCCATTCCCACATCTGTGAAGGGAAAACAGGAACCAAGAGTCATTTCCTATGGCTCAAACCATGGGGTACCTATAGATTGAAGGCTGGGAACTGCTAGCAGGACTTTCACTCTGCATATTCTCACCTTTTCACACTGCATGCTCTTCCCCTTCCTCTGTGTAAGTCCATATTAAAAGATATGAGAACTAAAGAATGACATATAAACTGAATTCCTTGAACACTCAGGGTCCTTCTCAGTGCCTTTACTCTGTCTCTCACACCATCCCTCTCACTCTCTGCCTCTGAAAGGAGACCACACTCCATCTGTAGAGTGTTACCCCTTCAAGGATCTCGAAGAAGACTTCACTGAAATGTCTCAATTACGGGGTCTCAAGTATCTCTTAGTCTTTGTGTTCACCAATTCTGGTTGGGTAAAGGCCCAAGAAGTAACCAGACTACTCCTCTGAGAAATTGTCCCACGATATGGCCTACCAATTACCATTAGCTCAGATAATGGGCCAGTCTTTATAGCAGAAACAGTGCAGCTACTAGCCAAGAATTTAAATATTAAATAGAAATTGCATACCGCCTATCAACCACAAAGTTCAGGGCAGGTAGAATGCATGAACAAGACCCTTAAGACTCAGGAAAATTATGTCAGGAGACACATCTACATTGGAACCAAGTCCTCTCCATAGCACTATGAAAAATCAGGTCGGCCCCAATCAAGACTAGGTTCTCCCCCTACAAGATCTTGTATAGGTGGCCACCACTACTCATCAAAAGACTAGAGGAGACCTCAAAGAAATAGGTGATTTGACTCTAAGACAACAGCCTCAGGCCCTGGGACCACCTTCCAGGCTGTAAACCAATCGGTTAGGGAAATGCTCCTCAGTTTAACCAATGAAGTTCATCCCTTTAAGCCAGGAGACACTGTCTGGGTAAAAGAGAACATTCAGCCCCTAAAACCCCTGTGGAGAGGCCCCTTTACTGTCATTTTTCTCTACCCCAAATGCAATTGAGGTTGCTGAAATAACGCCCTGGATACATCATAGCAGGCCAAAACCTGCAGTTGCAGAGTGGGAATGTGTTCCAGACTCTTCAGAGCCCCTCAAGGCAACACTGCAGAGAAAAACATTGACTGCACTGACAGATCAAGTGTAAGACGTCGGCTCTGCTTTGGTCACAGCAGAAGCTGACCAATCTACGCATGACAGAAGCCTGAGGACGACGTCTCGTCAGGATGGCGCCCCTAAAGACTCTGCGCCTTCTCCTCCTACTCTGCCACGTGTGTGGCACCTGTCTCCCAACTTTTTCTCCCCTTGTTTCCATTGCATGCAAAGGTACAGGATAGGGTCCAAAATTGCTACCGGCTTCACTTCAGTAACCAGCCTACACTGTCTCCTAGGCCCCAAAGCCCACAAATGTATGATCAGCTAAAGGCCACCTTGGGCCAAAACCTAGGGAAAAACCTTTTGTTGACCTAGCTGAGAGAATAGCCCATGAACTTGGTGTCACTAAATACTGGGTTTGTAGCAGAGTACACATGAGTGAACAATAGCCTTAGATGGGAACTAGCCTAGACGCCTTTTACCTCCTCCAGTGGAACCACAAGATGGCTTACTGCAAAGAGGTTCAACCCCAGAACTAAGTCATCTCCTCAGAAGTAGTAGGGGAAAAATGTCTTGACAGGATAGGTCAGGATACACTCAGTAGGTTAGAAACCCCATGTAAAAGAATGCCGTTTTTAAATCACACACACCTAAACTAGTAGCCCAAGAATCCTTCCTGGTATTAGGCCAATAAAACTATAGCAAAAATCCTTATGTTATGGAGGTGCCAGCCTCTAAACTAAAAGTTTGAAGAAAGAGATGATACTCTCTGACCCGGTCCTGGGTCCGAGCATCAAAGCGGGGGATATGGTAGTCTAACCCTGCCTGACCATTTACTGCTGGAACGAGTTAATTCCTGACTGACCGTCCCCTATCTGAAGGACTCTCCAGCTAACATGTTTTTTCATAGCTACCACCCCACTTCAGGTACGCTCCAGCTCACATCTTTTCTTTCATGGCTTGCCAACCAATTAATGTTCTTTATCTCTGTAGTTGTGTCAGAATAAAACTGCCTGTTATGTTATAATCGAGATTCAGCCTTTGATAAGAATCCGCTCTGCAGTGCTGGCATCAATAAATGCTGCTTCCTGCTTAGAGCTTCAGTGTCCAGTCTCTCCATTTGAGAATCCTGCCACAGTGGTCATCAAAGTTAAACGAGACAAAATAGGAGTTTGTAGCTAAAAAAGTAAAATTTTACTTAAAAAAAAAAAAATGGTGCCAAGCTCAGAGACAAGGTGAGCAAGCGTGCAAAGACTTGCCTGCCCAGCAATAATGTGTAAGTGACAGATTCTATAGGGCTAGATAGGTCGTCAGTCATAGTACCTTAGGTATTGGGCTCTTAGACTCTACAGATTGGTAGGAAGCAGTTGATCATTGCATCAGATTCTGATGTCAGTTGTGGAGCTATTCTGATTGGTTTTGAGGAGATATGCTCCTGGGGTCTTTAGGCTTTCATGATCTGGAGCTGAAACACAACTGAGATCAAGATGTTATCTTCAGATTGACTGAAACTCTGTTTCTCTGATCAACAGACCTGAGGCTTCATTCCTAAGACTGTTTGGTTCTGACCAGAATCTGATGTCCTAAGGGCTTAATGATTAAGAAAGTGGTTGTGCAGTAGGTACAGATGTGGAGGGATAAAGAAAGAAAAGAAGCAAGCGAGTCATGGTGCTATTAGACTAAACAAGGCCAGTTTGAATGAAGGAGAAAGAGAAGAGGAAAAGTCATTTTAAAGAAGTCAAATTTTTGCAAGGTCACCAAACTGGGGGTTGACTCTAACTAACGCCTCAAATAGCAGGAAGACCGGTTTAGAAGTAAGCTATGAGAGTTGTAATCTGGGGTCATAAGAGAAGTACAAGGTCCATGGAATACATTTTTCAAGAGCACAGTGTTTCTTATTTTGAGAAATGAGTTGAAAACATAATGTCTACTGTCTTGGTGGGTCCTTGCATTTTGGTTTCAGTAGAGTCATGGATAATTGGATGAATAGTTTGTTTATATGATATTTCTACCATAATCTGATTACAGCAAGCAGCCCAGCAAAGGGATTCAGGGGCCCTACAAAGATATTGGCCATTAGCTGTAGAGACCAACTCTTGGGCCTTAAAAGTATGTGTATTGATTATATTATCAATGGTGATTTTTTTTCCTTTTTTTTTTTTCCACATTAGAAACACTGGTCAGTCACTAGGTTAGCCATGGCAGAGAATGGAAATCCCTAGAATTTTGTTTAGACCTTTAGGTTAGAGGCTTCAAAATGGTTATATATTACATGAAACACAGGGGCAAGGTTAACAGCATCAGGGCTGAAGTAGAAGTGTGAGTCTCAGAAATTTGAGGCAATTTGTTGTCCTGAGCAAAGAATGAGCCTCTACAGACAAGTTTTAAATGTGCAGGGTAAGGAGTGACCTTAATTTGTACTTGGGAATTGTGAGGGAATATATTCCTAGAGTTATTTATGCCAAAAGGGGCACCTTGGATAAAGAGTTATTGCTATTGATTGGTAAAATGAGATAGCTAGATCATTGTCCTGCTCAAAAAGTACTGTAACAACATGCAGCTGAACTTGATTCTTGGCCAGGGAATTCTCAAGTGCCAGCATGATTGCCTGAAGTTTAACTAAAGGATCTGATGCTCGAGTTAGTCTTTGATCAAGGATGGCCTGTTAGATCTAGGGACAAAACACGGCATCTGCATAGTAAACTCCATCAGGTGTGGTTGTGGCACACTCCATAAAAATATGAACATCCCGGTCATTCATGTAGTCCCAAGTGACTCCCAAAGTAGCCAACTTGACTAGAAAGGTGACTTCTCCCAGAATAGACTGCATCAATCAGAGAACAGGGGAACACTCTTACTCCCTAGGCGGGATACTCCAGAGGCGCCATTTTGGGCTCTAGTCTGCAAATACCAGTATCTCTTCCCTGTGGAAGCAGCTGGTTAGAAAGTCTGTGTGTCCTGCATCATGATCCAAGGCAAAATGGGAAGCTTATAATTAAGGTGGCATTGGGAGGGCCTCCATTGAAGAAGACTTCATCACATGCTAGTAGGGATGTTCTAATCCTGTGCAGATTTGGCTGAGAATAGTTTCAGGTACAAGAATGCCTTGGGCAACTTCCATCCACCATGGGGACTTAAGAGACTTTTGAGTGCAAAAAGAGGTTGATGAAGCCTCTATGGATAAATAGTTGTAAGGACTGAGACAATAATGGAGAGACCGTTTCAACAAATTCTAGAGTCCTTTGTTTTATCCATTCAAAGCTAGTCAATTTAAAGTCCTGTGTGAATAGGTAAACAAGCGAATCTGATTAATACGCTACAGCTGAGATTTTTGTGAACTAGGAGAAAGTACCGAAGACATGGGTTCTACATCTGTTTCTGTCACCTTTTAGCTCAAAGCCCCTGGTGTTGCCTCAGAGAAATTTTCCTGAGCAGGATATGCGTGGATGTCTGAAGACGTTTCCAACTGAGCAGGTACAAGTAGACAGAGTTGAAAACAAAGAGCTAGAATCGGGCCATGGAAGTGGTGGAAAAAATTATGCTGGTGCCCAGGACTGAGGACGTCCCCAGGCAGATCCCACTTGGGATGCACCTTTATGTCTCAGAGCCACAGCACGTCCAGAGATCTGTCTGAGGAGCCTGATTTAAACTCCAGGACAGATTCTGGAGACCTTCCATTTCATTCCTAGTTATGAGCGAGAGATGAGAGCAGTACAAACCTAGAGGACGTTTTCAATGAAGACAAAATTGTAAGGAAAGACTGGTTGTTCTTCACCAGTCTTTGAATTCTTCCTAAAAGGATCCCAATAGTTGTGGAAAAAACAGTTGAACACATAAAAATCAAGGTTCAGGAGAAGTTAACGTTTTCCTAGCATATGAAGGGGAGTGTGTCATTCATGTGTATATATGTATACATATGGAGTACTTATGAGTTTTCACATATGTGTTGTAATACTGCCATCAGAAGATGTAAAACATGCCATCACTGCAAAAGGGCACTCTTGTGGTGTCCATTTGAAAGAAACCCTTCCAATATGTGTTAACAGTATAAAAAATGGAAAAGATTAAATTCTTTGCCCTTTATAAAAACTCATACCTATTATATTTGTTTTCCACTCCTCCACATTATCAGCTGAAAGTAGAAGCATATAGAAATGAACCATTTTAAAAGCAAAATGAGCCGTGGGGCCTTGTGGATCATTGACATGGAAGACTTTCAGCCACACTTGCAACAAAAGACAGAAAATTTCTCATATATCGTTTATATTTAATTAGGATTATTACTCAAAGCGATACTCACTACAGCTCACTTCAATTATTTTTTGGATGATTGTTTTAAGCATCCACAACTCTTTGTGGTGTTCCCAATGGGAAATCACAGTAGGCTTGCACAGTTGTCACCCTACTCAGAAAATAAAGTCAGATGGGCCAGAATGGTACAGATGGATTAAGCCATGGTTTAATGAGAGATATACTGTGTCACTCAGTGTGTACAGCAGCAAAATGAAAATGCCAGATACTATAAAAAACATGAAAAATTTTAAAGGTTAATGAAATCATGTCAAATGACATTACACACAAAAAGACCCCATGAATATCTGTGGCTCAAATCAACAGGAAGTTCCAAGTCCCAGATAACACTGTCCAAAGTCATGAACACCTAGTCTTTACATAAAATTTTAACAAAGGCAAAAACGAAGATGATCCAAATGTATATCTTTATCTTCCCAGAGAATCTTTCCTGTTAATCACAGGAATACAGGACTTTCTTGTCCTGCTCTATTTACTTCCACACCCAAGTGGTTCCTGACTCAGTTTTTAAAATACATTACAGCTGGAAATTCAAGTGATCAATAGAGACATCTCCTCACTGAGAATCCTTAGCTCATAGAAAAGATATATACACCCCCAAGTGTCCTTAATATGTCACATTATTTTTGACATTTCGCGAAAGCCATTATTTCCATCTTACAAACCAGAGTTTTAACATTTGTTAAACATCTCTTTTCCACAAAAATATAAACACAAGGACTGCAAGAACTTGTTTGTTTCGTGTGTCTATATCCAAATCCTGCATTACCTTCATTATTGTTTCTTCATTGGGTATGCTGACCCTAAACAGCATGGCATAATAGGGGATGTTGAAACAATAACTATAAGGATTTAGTCTCTAAGCAAGAAGGGCTTGGTTGGAATAGTGGTCCTGATATGGGACATCACTTGTAAAATTCTTAATCTTTTCGCAGAAAATGAAACGAGACATCTCTTGCAGAGTTCTTAACCTTTTCGTTAACCTAGTTAAGTCTTTTCTTTCCTCTTCTCTTTGGGAAAAAGGCCTTCTCCCTCAAATCTTGATAATTGCTTCTAAACTGGTGACTCAGATTCTCTGGCTATTGATAAGGGTCATCTGCCAATTGTAAGCAGAAATGGCTTGAGGCCAGGCAGGGTTCTTAGAGTTTGAGAGGGGAGGGGACTTGAGGGCAAAGGTCTTTTTACTCTTTGAGAAATATATTAACCAAGCCTGTTTCCTTTTACTCGCTTAATAGGCAAATCAATAATTAATAGGTATATGATTTAAATAACAAGTTTGTATCTTCTTTTCCTTGTCTCGGGACAGAGGCGGCACTTCAGCAGGAAACCCAAGACCCTGCCCTGACTGAGGAAGAGAGGGAAAAAGTTCCATGAAACCCCAATAGGCAGGGACAAAGATCCTTCTCAGCAGGAAGCAGATAGAGAAGATAGCAACATCCATCAACATCCATAGTAATAATAAGGGGATTCATGGCTCTCAGAAAAGAGTTAGGCAGGAAAGTAACATTTTCGGGTGCCTGTAAGGACACTGAGGCCATCCTATCTTAGAAGAGGTCCACCCTAGTCTGCCCACAATTAAGCAAGTCAGAAGGCATTTTTAGGCTAGGAGTAACTTATAGAAAGAAACAAGTGAGCAGGTACTAGTTTCAGCCAGTCACTTACACCTGAGCAATAAAGACCCCAATGATCTTCAATTCACCTGACCCTCATTATACCATCATTATAATATGAGGCATATGCCCAGAAGTTCATTAATATCATTACAACAGACAGAATTCTGGGAACGAACACATGCAGAAAGCACATGATGAATCACTGAGTCCTGTCAATCTTATTTGTCAATCAAGGAAGCCCACCCTTCTAAGAAAAGTAACCACTCACAGCATGTAGGGATAAAAACCCCGAAGACTTTGTTACCAGACCCTTGAGCCAGGCTTCTCCTGCTCAGGCCCATTTCCACGTCTGGAAGTGTACTTTCCCTTCTCATAAAGCTTTTATTTTCTGCTGTATTTCAGTGTCTTGTTCAATTCTTTGTTCGAGACATCAAGAACCTGGACAACGCGCTGGGAGAGGATCCTCACTTTCCGGTATCAGTCCTTTCTTTCTCCCCTGCTAGGTTTCTGTTCTCTTACAATTAATCTAAATGTAGAGGCCTCCTTTGAGTCATTAAGGAGATATTAAAAATATCACGTAGTATACTAAGAAGTCAATTTATATATTTTAACTGAAGGATTTTACGGTAAAAGGTGTCTAATATACCAGAGGATGCACATCAATGTTTAGATAATAAGGAGAAAATGCAAAGGTGTTCCAGAGGGACAATTTGTAATGATAAAGGGGTCCATCTCCAAGAAGACATAGTAATACTTCATGTTTACATGCATAGCAGCATAGGGGAATAATACATGAGGCAAGAGCTGATAGAATAGAAGGAGAAATAGGTGAATCTGCTACTATAGCTGTAGATTTCAACATCCTTTATCAGGAATTATAAATTTCAGCAGGCAGAAAATCACCAAGGACAGAGCCACGAAAATCACTCAACAGAGTCACAAAACAACAGGATTTAATTGTAATCTATTAAATACTTCATGCAACAAGAGGATGCACATTCTTTTCAAGTTCACAGGGAACAATTGCCAAGACGAAACATGATCTTGGACATAAAACACACTTGTCATGGGCTCAGCTCTAAAATGTGCCCCCCGGAAAAAACAAATTAGAAACTTTTAAAATTTATGGTGGGAATCCTTAGCTCAGGTTAAGACTCTGGGTGTGAGCAAGGTTATTATACTGTGAAGTGCCTAGGCAGCAACTAAAAATATTTCTCATCACATGTGTTCATTATATTTGTTTTTCTCATCACATATGTGCATTATATTTGTTTTTATCTTCACATATGTGCATTATAAGTCAATAAAGCTGTTCATGTAAATAAATGCATAAGAGTTTTGCAATTTAATCTCATAGGCATATGAATTAGCAGGTTAATTTACATATTCGTCACCTCACATAGTTTTTTTGTGTGTGTGGTGAGAACCCTTAATCCACTGTCTTTTGGCAATATTAAGTATACACTACAGTATATGTGTATCAAATCATCATGTAGTAATCTTAAATATGCACAATTTTATTAATCAATTATACCTCCATAAAGCTGAGGGAGTGGGGAGTTTCCAGGTGTATCCCACATTTACATAGTAATTTACTATTTTTCTTGTATCAGTGAAAATAGGCATCAATTGCCTTAGTGATGCTATAGCCATTTACATTTAAAAGTTCTCTAGAGTGCTAACATAATAAATAAGTCTTTCAAAGTGAGAGGCTAGGAGTGTTTATTGAGAACAACTGGGAATCCTTAATTCAAGCACAAGCCCAAATAATAATCCAATTAAGAGATAAAGGAAATGTGTTCTTCTGAGAAAGGGAAGGGGGACAATTAGATCCACAGAAGGAAGTTTCCATTGGTTTAGATAACATAACCCAGTGAAGCTAATTCCAAATAATGCTTTTAATTTTCACTCTGGTCATCCTCAGACCCATAGTTATAATAACTGCTTTCTTGTTATCTTTGTAAAGAGCTCTTTGAGACACAGTGTTGCCCTAGGCTCAATCCAAAGGCTATTTTGCCATTTTTAACATTCCAAAGTTTGAGACATGCAAGGTGGTTCCTCTGGCATGGCAGCTCCCACTCCATTTTAATTGTGGCTCCATTTATATTATTTGACAAAGGACGCAGGCAAAAACTTATGTAAAGTAAATGTTCTTCCACTGTAAAACATACATTTGAGAATTTAATGGACCACGTCATAGCTTGTGGTTGGTCTGAGAGAATTCCCTGATCCCAGCTAAGGCACGGTGTTCCAATTTCCCATCAGAGTCAAGTGATCTGGGATTCTTTCTCTTAAGAATGGGAGTGGGGACAGGGATGGGTGGAAGGCTTAGTGATGTCAAGGATAACAGAGCACAATGCATCCAGACTCTTTATTACGGATGGTGAGGTCACAAATAAGTGTCTGAGTCTCTAAACTAGAGTCAGAATTCCATGAATAGACTTCCAGCAGCCTTCTGCCAAACCTTGACCCTTACAGGATGTAAGACCCAGTTGTTCCAGTGTGGCTTGGCTTGGGCCACCCTCTTGCTCATACTTCCTCTATCTGGAAACTGAATCAAGAATATCTTGTGCACACCTATTGGAGAGGAATTTTTTACTCAAATGGTTAAATTTAAATAGCTCTTTGTTCTGCTTATGTAGATATGTTTGCTGCATAGGCTGAACGGTAGGGTGACCTTGAGAGTAGCTAAAAACTCATCCTCCCCTTTTGCTTGTTCTGTCCAAATATTTGCTTGTTCTGTCCAGATATTTTGCCTAAGTTCCTGTTTGAAAATCTCCTGCTCTGTAACTGCCTGTAGGCCATGGTAATTCCCATGCTCTGTAACCCATAGCAACTCCTGCTCCCCATAGCCCATAGCAACTCCAGCACTTGATAAACGCCTGAAGACAAATTAACCAATGAGCCCATGCCAAATGTAAAACTGTAACTGCATAGATAAACCCTATTAAAGTAAGTTTAGCCTTGAGCTCAGGGCCCAGATCTTCAGAGCTCTAGCTCTTCTGGGAACACGTGTGTTCAACCTGAGTTCTCCGACTCTCTGAGTGGTGCTTGGCTTCTCCTTGGTCTGATTATTCTTCAGCATTTGTGGAGTTCCCAGTGAAATTCCAACCACGTCGGTCCTTTGAGCCGTTCGATTGGTGTCTTGGCCAGGCCGGGCCAGAGGTGTTCCAAGACGAATGAGGAAGTGTGCCACCTAATGGTATTATGGATTCTTTTCAGACCAGCACTCTGACTCTCCCAACGGCGAGCCCCGATCGGACTCAAACGAGGGATGAACCAAATCTCCAGAGCAGCCACAGGATAAGGTAAAATCCCAGGGCTTAGCACCCTAGTCAGGTCCCATCTCTGGACGGAATTGGAGCTTGATTACTTCTTAAAGTTTTCAGTTAGAAGACACATGTCAGGGGCTTCCCAACAGAAAGAAGACATCAGGGTCATCCCAGGGGGAAAGACAAAGGTCAGGGCCTTCCAGAAAAGGGAGGAGGCAATGTTTTAACTTCTGGTGTGCGAATGTATGAATGAATGAGCATCCTGGTCGACTTGACTCATTCAGGTATGAATTTGTGGCTCCATGGCTGCGTACCCATGAAGTCCTCTAAAGGATACGGAGTAAGAAGACTCATCTGTGATTCTGTAGTGCAAGGCATACAGTCCAGGGCGGCATTGGACTAGTGCCCAATTGCAAGTCACAAAGCTGAGCCTTCTACGGCCAAGTGTCACCTAAGCTCCTTCGGGACACAGCCAGATGAGCACCTGAGTGGTTTCCTCATTGGAGGAGGCACCCACCCTTGTCTGTCTTTGTACCACTGAAACATGGTGGGATACACAAGGAGGGGAGCAATTAATTACTGACTTGGCTTCAAATGACCCTTTTGACATAGGGGCCCTGCGTCAAATTATTTTCTGGAAATTTTAAGATCTATTTTCCCCCTCCATTAGGAAGATTCCCAAGGCAATATGGGTAGGTTCCTCTAAGCCAGCTGTCTTAAATTGTATGTTGAAAATTATCAAGAGAGATTGGATTAAACATGGCGGCGAGAGAGACATTCCCAGATCTCTCCCCTTGAAACAACAATAAGCCGAACACCTAAAACTCAACAAAAAACATCTAAACTGCACACCAGCACGTCTGAGCATGGGATCTGCGTATAAGAGTTACCACTGGTCAGAATCCCAAGTGTCAGGCGGTGGACTGGGAGAAACAAAGAAGCTGCCTCTCGCAGCCAGAGCTCCCTGTAGGAGGAGGGGGAGGGGAGAAGGAGCGGCAAGTTCCCTTAACACCCTGCCTGAGAGTGCTGTGAGCTCCATGCGGCTGGCGGCAGTGCCCATTCATCAGGGCAGAAGGCAGAAAAACAGGGATGGCAGAAAAGTGGGAATGGCAGGGAAACAGCAGTTGATTTTTACCAGCCGCGGTTGCAAAAATGAGGCTGAGCTGCAGCCTCCAACTCGCAACCCAGAGGCCCCTCTCCCCATACCCTCCTAGTCGGAACACCGTGGAGCCCCAGGAGAATCTGAGCAAATGCTACCAAAACTGTCACTAACACTGACTGGAACTGAGATCAAAGGTAGCGAGCATGATAAATATCTATAAGGAAAAAAAAGACATTATTAATACTTTATATAAAGTAGAGATCCAAGAGGCTTAGACACTACCTACTGAAAACCAAAAGAAAAACACCTTATTTGCAACAGACTAGAGACCATTATATAATAAACCTTCTTTCTGGGGGGGAAACAAAAAAGCAGAACACACTTCTGTTAATGCCCAGGTGGAGAAATTGTCCATTAAATACCATGAACAACCAAGGAGACAAGGCAACTCAGAAAGAAAGAGAAAAATCTCCAGAAAATAAGCTTACAGACATAAAAATATGTTGCATATATGACAGAAAATTCAGGATGGTACTTATGAAAAAACTCAATAAGATCCAAAACAACTCAAATCAACAATTTTAGGAACTGAAAAAACAACTAGATAAGCAGAATGAGTTCTTTAACAAGGAGGTTGAAACCCATTAAAAGAACCGAATAGAACTTCTGGAGATAAAGAGCACACTGCAAGAGTTTAAAAATGAAATAGCAAGCTTGGGAAATAGAGTCGACCAAATGGAGGAAAGGATCAGTGATATCGAAGACAGAAATCTAGAAATAAATTAGAAAGAAGAAGAGAGAAACCGAAAAATGAAAAATAATGAAAGAGAAATACAAGAACTAGCTGATACTACCAGGAGAGGAAACATAAGAATAATAGGCATTATAGAAGGTGAGGAAAAGGAGCAGGGATTAGAAAGCATTTTCAGACAAATAGTTGATGAGAATTTCCCAAATCTAAGGAATGAGCTGGAGCTTGGAATTCATCAAGTAAATGAAACACCCAATTATCTCAACCCAAAAAGGCCTTCACCAAGACACATCGTATTAAAATTATCAAAAATCAATGACAAAGACAGAATTCTCAGGGCAGCCAGGGAGAAAAAAAATGGTAACCTATAAAGGTTAACCCTTTAGATTATTCTCGGGCTTCTCAGTGCAAACTTTACAAGCCAGGAAAGAATGGAATCAAATATTTAAACTATTAAGTGAAAGGAACTACCAGCCAAGAATAATGTATCCAGCTAGGCTCCTTTAGATATGAAGGAGAAATAAAGACCTTTGCAGACATATAAAAATGAGGGAATTCTCCACTACGAGGCCTGCACTACAGGAAATTCTGAAATAGGTCAGCTCACTTAAAACAAAATGACCAAAAAAAATGCTTAATTAGGAGTAAGGTGACTAGCAGGCTGATAAAAGCAGAGGAGTGCAACCCTAACTATGAACAGGACATTATAAGCTTAAAATAAGAAGAGATTTGCTATAGCAAGATAGTAATGAACGTTCAGCGTGCATAGGGACAAATTGAGACAACAATGACTGAAAAGAAGAGGATTGAAAGATCCAGATTCGCAAACAGGAATGGAGATAGGACACATGCAGAAGAAAAGGGACGACTGTATACATACAGCTTTCTTTTTCATATTCATAATGGTAACCACAGGCCAAAGATTTAGAACCACAGAGAAAACCCACAAAAACAAAGCAAAATAAAGAAAACAGAAACACAAGGACAAGGAAGCATTGGAAACACTGAGCTACCAGAAAGCAAAAGATAAAATGGCTATAAGAAGACCTCATATCTCAATAATCACTCTGAATGTAAATGGACTGAACTCACCAAAAAAAGGCACAGAGTTGCAAATTGGATCAAAAAGCAAAACCCAACCATATGCTGCCTCCAGGAGACACATCTCAGCTTCAAAGACAAATATAGACTCAAAGTGAAAGGGTGGAAAATGATAATTCGAGCAAATGGCATTCAGAGAAAAGTGGGAATTGCAGTGCTAATATCAGATGAAATAGACTTCAAAATAAAAAAGGTAAAGAAAGATACTGAGGGACATTTCATAATGATAAAGGGAATCATGCACCAAGAAGATACAACACTTATTAATATCTATGCTCCCAATCAGGGAGCCCCCGAAATATGTAAAGCAATTACTAACAGAACTAAAGGGTGAAACAGACCAAAACACTATCGTGGTAGGAGACCTAAATACCCCACTGTCAGATATGGACAGATCATCCAAACAGAAAATCAATAAGGAAATAACATCCTTAAATGACACATTAGACCAACTGGATATAATTGACATTTACAGAAACTTCCATCCCAAAGCAGCTGCTTATATATCCTTCTCTAGTGCACATGAAACATTCTCAAGGATTGACCACATGCTGGGACACAGAGATAGCCTCAACAAATATAAGAGGGTTGAAATCATACCAACCATATTCTCTGATCACAATGCTTTGAAACTAGAGGTCAATTGTAAAAAGAAAGTGGAAAGAACCACAAATACATGGAGATTAAACAACATGCTATTGTTGAATAACTGAGTCAGGGAAGAAATAAAAAGAGATCAAGAGATACATATAATCGAACGATAACGATAGTACAACATATCAAAACTTTTGGGTAACGACAAGAGCGGTCATAAGAGGAAAGTTCATATCATTACAGGCTTACCTCCTGAAACAAGAATGAGCTCAAATAAACAACCTAATGCTTCATCTTAAAAAAACTAGAAAAAGAAGAACAAATGAAGGCTAAAGTCAGCAGAAGGAAAGAAATCATCAAAATTAGAGCAGAAATAAATGAAATTGGAAACAAAAATAACAATAGAAAAAATAAATTCAACAAAGAACTGGTTCTTTCAGAAGGTTTATAAAATTGACAAACCCCTGGCTAGACTCACTAAAGAAAAAAGAGAAAGGACACAAATAACCAAAATCAAGGGTAAAAGGGGAAATTACGACAGACATGTAGAAATACGAAGGATCATACAAGAATACAGTGAAAAATTATATAACACCAAATTTAATAACCTAGAAGAAATGAACCAGTACTTAGAAAAATACAACCTTTCTAGACTATATTAAGAAGATCTGCTATGGCCATGCCACCATGAACAAGCCCAATTCCGTCTGATCTTGGAAGCTAAGCAGGGTCAGGCCTAGTTAGTACTTGGATGGGAGACCACACAGGAAGACCAGGTGCTGTAGGCATAAAAAATAAAAATAAAAATAAGGGATTATACGCTGACAAGTTCCTTCCAATCTGTGAAGTATCAAGAGTTGCCTCGCCTACAAAAAAAAGAAAAAAAAAAGAAGAACTGGAAAATCTAAATACACTGATCAGCAGTAAGGAAATTAAAACAATCACCAAAAACCTACCAAAAAGTAAAAGTCCAGAACCAGATGGCTTCACCAGTGAATTTTACCAAACATTCAAAAAAGATTCAATACTTATTCTCCTCAAACCCTTCCAAAAAATCGAAGAGGAAGCAATACTTCCCAACTCATTTTATGAGGCCAATATTACTGTGATACCAAAACCTGGTAAAAATAACACAAAAAAGAAAATGACAGACCAATATCTCTCATGAACACTGATGCAAAATCCTAAATAAGATACTAGAGAACTGAATACAGCAACATATTTAAAAGATTATACACCACGATCAAGTGGGGTTTATCTCAGTGGCACAGGGATGGTTCAACATATGTAAATCAATTAATGTGACACATCACATAAACAAATTGAAAAATAAGAATCCTATGATCATATCAATAGATGCAGAATAAGCCTTCAACAAGATACGGCATCCATTTATGATCAAAATGCTTAACAAAATCAGTAAAGTATGAAAGTAACTTAACATAATAAAGGCCATACATGACAAGCCCTCAGCCAACATTATACTTAATGGTGAAAAACTTAACATAATAAAGGCCAT
>NW_024344995.1:0-696 GCF_902729225.1 Pteropus medius
TTTTAGACAATACACCATTTGAAAAATTTAAGAAAAGGACAAAGGAGATCGTCTGTTCTTGTAACTCACACTGAATTGATGCCTGACCAGGTGGCAACACATGAAGTTCAAAGACACATTTCCCACCATGCAAATGCACTGTGCCATTTTCACATTGCAGCGAGCATCAATCCTGCCACAGGTAAAGGGTAGTTTTTTTTTTTTAAGGAAAATTTTTTGAACCTACAGTAAAGCTGAAAGCATATTACAATGAAAACCCATATACCCTTTACCCCAATTTGCCAGTTAACATCTTATCATCTGTTTTTTCCCCCTCTTCTGCTCATGTAACTATATCTTTGTTCTCTCCTCCCTTATTTTTGGCTGAGCCATTTGAAAGTAAAGTTGTCACCGACGTCCTTCATTCCCTAAATATTTTACGACATTATGTAAATATTTCAAAATGTGTTCTAATAAAAAGAGGAGATGCCTTCCTAACCATATTACTGTTATCACATGCAAGGAACATGGATGAAATAATATCATCTAATATATAGTTCATATTAAAGTATAGATTTTTTTGATGCATTCGATGGTCATTTCTCTTTAAACTCCTCTGATCTAGAATAGTCCCTGTGTCTCTCAGTTGTCAAAAATAGTCTCTCAGTCTGAAAAGAGTTATCTCTCAGTTATCTTTTAGAATATCTTATAGTCTGA
>NW_024344996.1:0-506 GCF_902729225.1 Pteropus medius
CACAGAGGAGAAATGGGAAAAGGTTTGGAGGTGGTATGAAGATTAAGACATTGAGTTTCAAGTATCTGAGGGGCAGGTGGCCAGGTGCCCATTTAAGGTGTCCGCTAAATGAGTGCGGGGCTCAGAAGTTCCAGGACAAAGATCTGGGTGTTGGTTCAGAGTTGGAAGTCCAGGGACAGCATGCAGAATGAAAAGGCAAAGAACACAGCTTCAGACAGATCATTTAAAACAGCGGTCCCCAACCTTTTTGGCACCAGGAACCGGTGCTTCTATGAGAATCTAACGCCTGACAATCTGAGGTGGAGCTGAGGCGGTGATGGGGGTGCTGGGGAGCAGGGCAAATACAGATGAAGCTTCGCTCACCCGCTACCACTCAGCCACTCATCTCCTGCTGTGCGGCCCCGTTACTAACAGGCCACAGACTGATAGTATTCTGCAGTCTGGGGGTTAGGGACCTCTGATTTTAAAGATGAACTCAAGAAAAGGAACCCACCAAGGAAAAAGAG
>NW_024344997.1:0-512 GCF_902729225.1 Pteropus medius
CCGGCTCTCTGGTTCTCTCTTCCAATCCCTTTCCCACTTTTAGGAACCCTTGTGATGACACTGGGCCCAACCAGATAATCCAGGATAATTTCCCCATCTAAAAGCCTTAATTTACTCACATCTGCAAATGGCTTTTGCCATGTCAGGTGACAGACCTATTCATGTTCTCAGGTTTCAGAGACAGGGATGTGGTCTTCTCCGGGGGAGGGGCATTATTCTGTCTCCCACATTTGAATATTATTACTTGTTTCCTGGGGAGCTAGAATCATCCACCCTCCAAAGCACTTGGGTCCCTCTCCCCACAGAGCCTGCCACTATGCAGGTGGTAAGTGCTCGAGGAGATATGAATGAATAAACAAAGACCATTTGACAGATGTAGAAACTGAGGTTTACAGCAGCATGACCTGTAGGGAATTAGAGCCCTTTCTTCTTCACCAGCCCTGTGTTTTATCTGAAAATGAAACTGCCAAGCCCGTGACCCTCCATCCCCCACAGTGGGATCCCTGTACTAC
>NW_024344998.1:0-694 GCF_902729225.1 Pteropus medius
CTAAACCGAATATTAACTCAAATCCTAACTCTAACCTCTTACGTTAACACTAACCCAAACCCTAACCCTAACCCAAACCATAACCCTAACTCTAACCCTATCCCTAAACCTAACCTAAACCTAGCCGTAACACCAAACCTTACCATAAACCTACCACAAAAATTAAATCTAACTTGAACACTGACGGTAATCTTATTCTTAAAACTAACTCTAATCCTGACCTTAATTCTAAACTAAAGCTTATCGTAATCATAATTCTAACTCGAACCCTTACACTATATCCTAACCATAAATTTAATACTAACAATAATCGTAACCATACGCCCTTAATCTATAACTAACTATAAGTCTAACTTAACTCTAAAACAAACCCTAACCCTACATTAACCATAGCCCTGACCCTAAACCTAAATCTAAAGCTATTCCTAACCTTAATTCTAACCCTAACTAACACTACCATAATCCTGATCCTAACTCTAAAACTAAAGCTATTCTTAACTTGATTTAAACCTAACCTTATTATACACTAATAATAATCCTAACCTTAACACCTTACCTTAAACTAACCCTATGCCTAATGCTAACACTAACTCTAACACTAACTCTAACACTAACCCTAATCCTAACCTAAACCTAACACTAACCCTAACACTAATCCTAAATCTAACCTCTTACCCTACCCTAAACAAACCGT
>NW_024344999.1:0-8237 GCF_902729225.1 Pteropus medius
GGAGGCCGAATTCAGACCCACAGCTGTCTGCAGTGTCTCCCAACTGAACTCTTTCCAGCGGGTGACGGCCGCCATGGACGCAGGGGCCAAAGCATCCCTGGGTGCGCTGTCTGTGGGTGGCCCTGAACCCTGCAAGAGCATACAGAGACGAATGAGACGTAGTTTGGACCTCTAGGAGCTCAAAGTGTCAGTGAGTGCTCCTCCAACTTCGGTACCCCAGTCTCCGCAGAAGACCGAGCATCGCCCACAGAGCCCCAAGGCCCCGGGAGGGCTGTGCATTGGCCGCAAATGAGCCTTTTCTCGGAAGTCTGCGATTCTGGCTCAAAATGGACGTCACCAGAGAGCTTTTTGCCAAAGCTACCATATACATATATATGCATATATATGTTCATCTATATGCATATATATGTATATGGTGGATTTTCGAAGGAAACCTGCGTGGACCCTGGTCTACCACAGAAGACAGGCCGCTCCTAGCACCTCCACCTCCCCGCAGTGGGGACACCGGGCGTTCCAGAGCCACAATTCAGCATGATCTCTTTTCATCCCAGAGGCCCCGGGGCTCCTTCCTAAGGCCTCGGCTCCTGACCGCTTTCCGCAGTGGAATTCAGACTTCAGGACGGAAGCAGACACCTCCCTCTCCCTCACCTTTCTGCCTGGGATGGTCGTAATGGTCCCCGTGGACACATTCAAAATGAAGAAATGAAAGGCTCAAAGAGCTGATCGCAAAGCTCCTAAGGCACGGAGGCAGAATACAGACCCACAGCTGTCTGCAGTGTCTCCCAACTGAACTCTTTCCAGCGGGTGAGGGCCGCCATGGACGCAGGGGCCAAAGCATCCCTGGGTACGCTGTCTGTGGGTGGCCCTGAACCATGCAAGAGCATACAGAGACGAATGAGACGTAGTTTGTACCTCTAGGAGCTCAAAGTGTCAGTGAGTGCTCCTCCAACTTCGGTACCCCAGTCTCCGCAGAGGACCGAGCATCGCCCAAAGAGCCCCAAGGCCCCGGGAGGGCTGTGCATTTGCCGCAAGTGAGCCTTTTCTCGGAAGTCTGCCATTCTGGCTCAAAATGGACGTCACCAGAGAGCTTTTTACCAAAGCTACCATATACATATATATGCATATATATGTTCATCTATATGCATATATATGTATATGGTGGATTTTCGAAGGAAACCTGCGTGGACCCTGCTCTACCACAGGAGACAGGCCGCTCCTCGCACCTCCACCTCCCCGCAGTGTGGACACCGGGCGTTCCAGAGCCACAATTCAGCATGATCTCTTTTCATCCCAGAGGCCCCGGGCTCCTTCCTAAGGCCTCGGCTCCTTCCCGCTTTCCGCAGTGGAAATCAGACTTCAGGACGGAAGCAGACACCTCCCTCTTCCTCACCTTTCTGCCTGGGATGGTCGTAATGGTCCCCGTGGACGCATTCAAAATGAAGAAATGAAAGGCTCAAAGAGCTGATCGCAAAGCTCCTAAGGCACGGAGGCCGAATTCAGCCCCACAACTGTCTGCAGTGTCACCCAACTGAACTCTTTCCAGCGGGTGAGGGCCGCCATGGACGCAGGGGCCAAAGCATCCCTGGTACACTGTCTGTGGGTGGCCCTGAATCCTGCAAGAGCATACAGAGACGAATGGGACGTAGTTTGTACCTCTAGGAGCTCAAAGTGTCAGTGAGTGCTCCTCCAACTTCGGTACCCCAGTACCCGCAGATGACCGAGCATCGCCCACAGAGCCCCAAGGCCCCGGGAAGGCTGTGCATTTGCCGCAAGTGAGCCTTTTCTCGGAAGTCTGCCATTCTGGCACAAAATGGACGTCACCAGAGAGCTTTTTGCCAAAGCTACCATATACATATATATGCATATATATGTTCATCTATATGCATATATATGTATATGGTGGATTATCGAAGGAAACCTGCGTGGACCCCTGGTCTATCACAGAAGACAGGCCGCTCCTAGCACCTCCACCTCCCCGCAGTGGGGACACCGGGCGTTCCAGAGCCACAATTCAGCATGATCTCTTTTCATCCCAGAGGCCCCGGGGCTCCTTCCTAAGGCCTGGGCTCCTTCCCGCTTTCCGCAGTGGAAATCAGACTTCAGGACGGAAGCAGACACCTCCCTCTCCCTCACCTTTCAGCCTGGGATGGTCGTAATGGTCCCCATGGACGCATTCAAAATGAAGAAATGAAAGGCTCAAAGAGCTGATCGCAAAGCTCCTAAGGCACGGAGGCCGAATTCAGACCCACTGCTGTCTGCAGTGTCTCCCAACTGAACTCTTTCCAGCGGGTGACGGCCGCCATGGACGCAGGGGCCAAAGCATCCCTGGGTACGCTGTCTGTGGGTGGCCCTGAACCTGCAAGAGCATACAGAGACGAATGAGACGTAGTTTGTACCTCTAGGAGCTCAAAGTGTCAGTGAGTGCTCCTCCAACTTCGGTACCCCAGTAACCGCAGATGACCGAGCATCGCCCACAGAGCCTCAGCATAGCCCGGGAGAAGTGTTGTGCATTTGCCGCCAAGTGAGCCTTTTCTCGGAAGTCTGCGATTCTGGCTCAATGGACGTCACCAGAGAGCTTTTTGCCAAAGCTACCATATACATATATATGCATATATATGTTCACCTATATGCATATATATGTATATGGTGGATTTTCGAAGGAAACCTGCGTGGACCCCTGGTCTACCACAGAAGACAGGCCGCTCCTAGCACCTCCACCTCCCGCAGTGGGGACACCGGGCGTTCCAGAGCCACAATTCAGCATGATCTCTTTTCATCCCAGAGGCCCCGGGGCTCCTTCCTAAGGCCTCGGCTCCTTCCCGCTTTCCGCAGTGGAAATCAGACTTCAGGACGGAAGCAGACACCTCCTCTCCCTCACCTTTCTGCCCGGGATGGTCGTAATGGCCCCCGTGGACGCATTCAAAATGAAGAAATGAAAGGCTCAAAGAGCTGATCGCAAAGCTCCTAAGGCACGGAGGCCGAATTCAGACCCACAGCTGTCTGCAGTGTCTCCCAACTGAACTCTTTCCAGCGGGTGACGGCCGCCATGGACGCAGGGGGCAAAGCATCCCTGGGTACGCTGTCTGTGGGTGGCCCTGAACCCTGCATGAGCATACAGAGACGAATGAGACGTAGTTTGTACCTCTAGGAGCTCAAAGTGTCAGTGAGTGCTCCTCCAACTTCGGTACCCCAGTCTCCGCAGAAGACCGAGCATCGCCCACAGAGCCCCAAGGCCCCAAGACCCCGGGAGGGCTGTGCATTTGCCGCAAGTGAGCCTTTTCTCGGAAGTCTGCGATTCTGGCTCAAAATGGACGTCACCAGAGAGCTTTTTGCCCAAGCTACCATATACATATATATATGCGTATATATATGTATATGGTGGATTTTCGAAGGAAACCTGCGTGGACCCCTGGTCTACCACAGAAGACAGGCCGCTCCTAGCACCTCCACCTCCCGCAGTGGGGACACGGGCGTTCCAGAACCACAATTCAGCATGATCTCTTTTCATCCCAGAGGCCCCGGGGCTCCTTCCTAAGGCCTCGGCTCCTTCCCGCTTTCCGCAGTGGAACTCAGACTTCAGGACGGAAGCAGACACCTCCCTCTCCCTCACCTTTCTGCCTGGGATGGTGGTAATGGTCCCCGTGGACGCATTCAAAATGAAGAAATGAAAGGCTCAAAGAGCTGATCGCAAAGCTCCTAAGGCACGGAGGCCGAATTCAGACCACAGCTGTCTGCAGTGTCTCCCAACTGAACTCTTTCCAGCGGGTGACGGCCGCCATGGACGCAGGGGCCAAAGCATCCCTGGGTACGCTGTCTGTGGGTGGCCCTGAACCCTGCAAGAGCATACAGAGACGAATGAGACGTAGTTTGTAACTCTGGGAGCTCAAAGTGTCAGTTGGAGTGCTCCTCCAACTTCGGTACCCCAGTCTCCGCAGAAGACCGAGCATCGCCCCCAGAGCCCCAAGGCCCCACGGCCCCGGGAGGGCGGTGCATTTGCCGCAAGTGAGCCTTTTCTCCGAGTCTGCCATTCTGGCTCAAAATGGACGTCACCAGGAAAGCTTTTTTGCCAAAGAGAAATACCATATACATATATATGCATATATATGTTCATCTATATGCATATATATATGTATATGGTGGATTTTCAAAGGAAAACTGCGTGGACCCCTGCTCTACCACAGAAGACAGGCCGCTCCTCGCACCTCCACCTCCCCGCAGTGTGGACACCGGGCGTTCCAGAGCCACAATTCAGCATGATCTCTTTTTCATCCCAGAGGCCCCGGGGCTCCTTCCTAAGGCCTCGGCTCCTTCCCGCTTTCTGCAGTGGAAATCAGACTTCAGGACGGAAGCAGACACCTCCCTCGCCCTCACCTTTCTGCCTGGGATGGTCGTGATGGTCCCCGTGGACGCATTCAAAATGAAGAAATGAAAGGCTCAGAGAGCTGATCGCAAAGCTCCTAAGGCACGGAGGCCGAATTCAGACCACCAGCTGTCTGCAGTGTCTCCCAGCTGACCTCTTTCCAGCGGGTGACGGCCCCCATGGACGGAGGGGCCAAAGCATCCCTGGCTACGCTGTCTGTGGGTGGCCCTGAACCCTACAAGAGGATACAGAGACGAATGAGACGTAGTTTGTACCTCTAGGAGCTCAAAGTGTCAGTGAGTGCTCCTCCAACTTCGCTACCCCAGTACCCGCAGAAGACCGAGCATCGCCCACAGAGCCCCAAGGCCCCAGGAGGGCTGTGCATTTGCCGCAAGTGAGCCTTTTCTCGGAAGTCTGCGATTCTGGCTCGAAATGGACGTCACCAGAGAGTTTTTTGCCAAAGCTACCATATACATATATATGCATATATATGTTCATCTATATGCATATATATGTATATGGTGGATTTTCGAAGGAAACCTGCCTGGACCCCTGCTCTACCACAGAAGACAGGCCGCTCCTCGCACCTCCACCTCCCCGCAGTGTGGACACCGGGCGTTCCAGAGCCACACCAGCATGATCTCTTTTCATCCCAGAGGCCCCGGGGCTCCTTCCTAAGGCCTCGGCTCCTTCCCGCTTTCCGCAGTGGAAATCAGACTTCAGGACGGAAGCAGACACCTCCCTCGCCCTCACCTTTCTGCCTGGGATGGTCGTGATGGTCCCCGTGGACGCATTCAAAATGAAGAAATGAAAGGCTCAGAGAGCTGATCGCAAAGATCCTAAGGCACGGAGGCAGAATTCAGACCCACAGCTGTCTGCAGTGTCTCCCAACTGAACTCTTTCCAGCGGGTGACGGCCGCCATGGACGCAGGGGCCAAAGCATCTCTGGGTACGCTGTCTGTGGGTGGCCCTGAACCCTGCAAGAGCATACAGAGACGAATGAGACGTAGTTTGTACCTCTAGGAGCTCAAAGTGTCAGTGAGTGCTCCTCCAACTTCGGTACCCCAGTCTCCGCAGAAGACCGAGCATCGCCCACAGAGCCCCAAGGCTCCGGGAGGGCTGTGCATTTGCCGCAAGTGAGCCTTTTCTCGGAAGTCTACGATTCTGGCTCAAAATGGACGTCAACAGAGAGCTTTTTGCCAAAGCTACCATATACATATATATGCATATATATGTTCATCTATATGCATATATATGTATATGGTGGATTTTCGAAGGAAACCTGCGTGGACCCCTGGTCTACCACAGAAGACAGGCCGCTCCTAGCACCTCCAACTCCCCGCAGTGTGGACACCGGGCGTTCCAGAGCCACAATTCAGCATGAGCTCTTTTCATCCCAGAGGGCCCGGGGCTCCTTCCTAAGGCCTCGGCTCCTTCCCGCTTTCCGCAGTGGAAATCAGACTTCAGGACGGAAGCAGACACCTCCCTCTCCCTCACCTTTCAGCCTGGGATGGTCGTAATGGTCCCCGTGGACGCATTCAAAATGAAGAAATGAAAGGCTCAAAGAGCTGATCGCAAAGCTCCCAAGGCACGGAGGCCGAATTCAGACCCACAGCTGTCTGCAGTGTCTCCCAACTGAACTCTTTCCAGCGGGTGACGGCCGACATGGACGCAGGGGCCAAAGCATCCCTGGGTACGCTGTCAGTGGGTGGCCCTGAATCTTTCAAGAGCATACAGAGACGAATGAGACGTAGTTTGTACCTCTAGGAGCTCAAAGTGTCAGTGTGTGCTCCTCCAACTTCGGTACCCCAGTCTCCGCAGAAGACCTGTAGCATCGCCCACAGAGCCCCAAGGCCCCGAGGGCTGTGCATTTACCGCAAGTGAGCCTTTTCTCGGACGTCTGCCATTCTGGCTCAAAATGGACGTCACCAGAGAGCTTTTTGCCAAAGCTACCATATACATATATATGCATATACATGTTCATCTATATGCATATATACGTATATGGTGGATTTTCAATGGAAACCTGCGTGGACAACTGGTCTACCACAGAAGACAGGCCGCTCCTAGCACCTCCACCTCCCCGCAGTGGGGACACAGGGCGTTCCAGAGCCACAATTCAGCATGATCTCTTTTCATCCCAGAAGCCCCGGGGCTCCTTCCTAAGGCCTCGGCTCCTTCCCGCTTTCCGCAGTGGAAATCAGATTTCAGGACGGAAGCAGACACCTCCCTCGCCCTCACCTTTCTGCCTGGGATGGTCGTGATGGTCCCCGTGGACGCATTCAAAATGAAGAATGAAAGGCTCAGAGAGCTGATCGCAAAGCTCCTAAGGCACGGAGGCCGAATTCAGACCCACAGCTGTCTGCAGTGTCTCCCAACTGAACTCTTTCCAGCGGGTGACGGCCGCCATGGACGCAGGGGCCAAAGCATCCCTGGGTAAGCTGTCTGTGGGTGGTTCTGAACCCTGCAAGAGCATACAGAGACGAATGAGACGTAGTTTGTACCTCTAGGAGCTCAAAGTGTCAGTGAGTGCTCCTCCAACTTCGGTACCCCAGTCTCCGCAGAAGACCGAGCATCGCCCACAGAGCCCCAAGGCTCCGGGAGGGCTGTGCATTTGCCGCAAGTGAGCCTTTTCTCGGAAGTCTGCGATTCTGGCTCAAAATGGACGTCACCAGAGAGCTTTTTGCCAAAGCTACCATATACATATATATGCATATATATGTTCATCTATATGCATATATATGTATATGGTGGATTTTCGAAGGAAACCTGCGTGGACCCCGGTCTACCACAGAAGACAGGCCGCTCCTAGCACCTCCACCTCCCCGCAGTGTGGACACCGGGCGTTCCAGAGCCACAATTCAGCATGATCTCTTTTCATCCCAGAGGCCCCGGGGCGCCTTCCTAAGGCCTCTGCTCCTTCCTGCTTTCCGCATTGGAAATCAGATCAGGACGGAAGCAGACACCTCCCTCTCCCTCACTTTTCGGCCTGGGATGGTCGTAATGGTCCCCGTGGACGCATTCAAAATGAAGAAATGAAAGGCTCAAAGAGCTGATCGCAAAGCTCCTAAGGCACGGAGGCTGAATTCAGACCCACAGCTGTCTGCAGTGTCTCCCAACTGAACTCTTTCCAGCGGGTGACGGCCGCCATGGACGCAGGGGCCAAGCATCCCTGGGTACGCTGTCCGTGGGTGGCCCTGAACCCTGCAAGAGCATACAGAGACGAATGAGACGTAGTTTGTACCGCTAGGAGCTCAAAGTGTCAGTGAGTGCTCCGCCAACTTCGGTACCCCAGTCCCCGCAGATGACCGAGCATCGCCCACAGAGCCCCAAGGCCCCGGGAGGGCTGTGCATTTGCCGCAAGTGAGCCTTTTCTCGGAAGTCTGCGATTCTGGCTCAAAATGGATGTCACCAGAGAGTTTTTGCCAAAGCTACCATATACATATATATGCATATATATGTTCATCTATATGCATATATATGTATTGGTGGATTTTCGAAGGAAACCTGCGTGGACCCCTGGTCTACCACAGAAGACAGGCCGCTCCTAGCACCTCCACCTCCCGCAGTGGGGACACCGGGCGTTCCAGAGCCACAATTCAGCATGATCTCTTTTCATCCCAGAGGCCCCGGGGCTCCTTCCTAAGGCCTCGGCTCCTTCCCGCTTTCCGCAGTGGAAATCAGACTTCAGGACGGAAGCAGACACCTCCCTCTCCCTCACCTTTCTGCCTGATGGTCGTAATGGTCCCCGTGGACGCATTCAAAATGAAGAAATGAAAGGCTCAAAGAGCTGATCGCAAAGCTCCTAAGGCACGGAGGCCGAATTCAGACCCACAGCTGTCTGCAGTGTTCCCAACTGAACTCTTTCCAGCGGGTG
>NW_024345000.1:0-13507 GCF_902729225.1 Pteropus medius
GTGGGGGTGGCGCGACGCAGAGAGTATGCAAAGCATTTCAGAGCGACTCAGGGGCTTGCCATGCAGGCTTTGAGCTGGGGCAGGGTGGGCAATCCCCGGAGACTCTCTGGAAGAGGTGGCATAGGGTCGGAGACAATACAGGGCTGCTGGGTGGGCCGGGCTTGTGCAAAGGCGGGGAGGAGTGGAGGGGTGGGGCTCACCGAACACCAGGAGCTGCACCTTGTGCTGGAAGGTGAGGTTCCCGCAGGAGCCCACGCACACGCGGGTCCCCGCCGCAGACAGCGAGGCGTTTTGCACCGAGAGGACGCTGCTTCCGGCGCCCGACTGCACGGCGCCCAGGCTGGTGTCCAGGCCCCGCCACTGCACTGAGGCGGCCCTGTGGCCCTCGCAGGCCAGGCGGCAGGTGAGCTGCCGCGACCCGCCCAAGGCCACCGCCACCACGGGCTCGCGGGGCTCCACCTCCAGGGGCCCACCTGCGGGCAGACGGCGCGCTCAGCCCCGCCCAACGCCTAGAGGCCGCTCCCCCACCCCCACCCCGCCCCGCAGGCCAGCGTCACCTCCTGAACCTCCCCAGCCTCCCCTGCTCCCTCTCATGAGCCCTGCACCCGCCCAGTCCTGGAGCCGCGCGTCAGGCCCCCGCTCCGCGCGCTCACCGCGGCCTTGTTGCAGGAGCCCCACCAAGAAGAAAAGCAGGAGGGCGAGGTCCCGCTCCATGCTAGGTCCCCTGCTCTGTCCCCCACCCTCGAGGGAGGTGTCTTAAATGGTGGTGCCCCGCCGTGACCCCGCTTCTCCGCCCCCCCCAGCTGCTCTCCGGGGGTTTCCCAAGGGGGTTTCCCGCCGTGACCCCCCGACCCTGGAGGCGACAGAGAGGCAGGGACTGGGGGCCAGAGGTGGGAGGGTCCACGCGGACCGGGCGGGAAGGTCTGGCCGGATTCCAGGCCTCACTTTCAGAGATGAGAGGATCAGAAGACAGGGTGGAGAAGGGGTGACCGTGGAGGTGCAGGGAGTGGAATCAGAACGAGGCGGCAGTGGGCGCCCCCCTCCCCGCCCCGCGCGCACCCTGTGGGCGGGACCTCGGCTGTCACTGCCTTGCGTGGCAGTGCGTGGGCGGTGTGGGGTTCTCTCCCAGGTGCCGGAGCTGAGGTCCACCAGTGCTTGGGACGTGTCACGACCTGGCCCTGCCCTTGTCTCCCCTCAGTCACACGGGCAGGCTAGGGGGAGCCAGGGGGCAGGGTGAGGGGGCAGGGGCTGACTCCATGCTCTGTTCCGCGGGGGACCTGGGTCTGGCGTCCACAGGAGAGGGCTGGGAAGGGACCTGGCCCGGCTCCCCACCGCCACAGTCGTGGGCCGGTCCTGAGAAACCGCATCTGTGGACCCACCTCCTGCATCCTCCACCCTCTCCTTGGTGTCCCCACCTGGTCTCAGTTCCCTTGTCTTCTGCTCCAGGCGGTTTTAGAAACACCCTTCCGAGCCTGCATACCCCAAGGCTGCCTGTGGCAGAAGAGAACACACCCGACTCCTCACTGTCTGGAGCCCTGGGGGTCGGGCAGCCTCAGGGCCTTTGCGTGGCTGTGCCCTCGCCCTGCTCAGAGTTCTCAGACGCCTTCCCACCGCCGCCCCCCTCTCCCATGTCACTTTGTCCTGACACACTTCCCTCGCGGCCCTTAGCGAGGTCCAGGTCGTGTAGCTGGAGTCACAAGTCCCCTGGACTAGGGGGATGCTTTCTGCTGTGGCCCCGCTGTGGCCCCAGGCCCCATCACAGCAGGCACACCGGAGGGAAAGGATGAGGGCACTCTGGTTTGCCCCCCCTTAACCTCAGGGTGCGGCCTGAGCCTCAGTTTGCCTGGAGCAGTGGGGCGATGGATTTCTGAGCACCATCACCCTGTCTGTCTGCCTCTCCTCAGCCTCTCAGAGGCAAAAGCTGAGATCCAAGAGGAGGGGCTGGGAGCAGAGGGGGGAAACTGAGGCTCAGAGGGGCTGGGAGCAGAAGAGCAGAGAGAGGCCTCACGGGGGGAGGGGAGGGCCCAGGAGCAGGAGCCCGAAGTCCCGAACCTTGGCCCCACCTCCTCCTCCGCAGTGCCGGGAAAGGCCTCACAGGAAGGTGGGCTCCAAACTGTGACCGCCACTGGCCGGAGGTACGAGCCCTTCCCGGGAAGCTGGGCCCTTAACCCGGGTGGGGGGCGGCGGGCCTAGTGAATGGGCCTCTTCCCAGCCCCTGACCCCGCTTCCTGCTGCCCTCCCAGCAGAGGCCCCTTGGCGGGCGTGACCCAGCTTTCGGCGCCCTGCCTTCCACTCGCCCACTTCAGGCTCCCAGATCTGAGCTCTGCCCGCGTGAGTGACAAGTGAACCTGCCCAGTCACGCCCACAGCGCTGGGAGAACACCAAGAACTCTGTGATCTGGAATGGGGGGGTGGTCAGTGGCGGCCCCCTGAGGACAGGGCAGATGAGTGAGTGTTTGAAGAAGGTTCTGGGCAGAGGTGGAGTCTGGCGGAGGGAGGGGGCGGCTGGAGAGAGAGAGAGGGACCGAGGGCAGGAAGAGAGCAGGGGGCCTGGGGGAAGGGTCCGGTGGAACCCAGGGTAGGGCAGAGGGACCCTGGGAGCCTGAGGCCAGCGATAGGGATGGCCTGAGCCGATTTCCCGTCCCCGAGATGTGTGGTCTTGTCCCTGGGAAGCTGAGCCCATGGGAGTCGTGGCGGGGGAGGGGGCGCTGAGGTCCTCGTTCTGCGCCCCCCGCCCCCAGCCCGGGCTTCCTGAACAGTCTGCCCTCCGATCCCCCTTCCCGGCATTGTCCCCACCCGGGAGGAAGTCCTCAGCGGCCTTGGCAGGAAGCTTTCTTCCCACAGAGGGTCCCAGCCCCCACTCCAGCACCAGACATCCTGGATCTCCGGGTGCACCTTCCCATGACAGCACCGGTCTCCGCAGGGGATGCGGGCCCAGGACGCGGGCCCAGGAAACGCCCGTTCCCTCCAGGGGCCCCCTTCACAGCCGGCTGGGCAAGCTCCCCTCACTCACACCACTGGTCAGTTGGGGCATCGTGGCTCTTTCTTAGGGATGGGCTGGCTTATTCGTGACCCCCGTCGGGTACCCCACCCAGCTGTGGCGCTGGAGGACCTCAGGCCCAGGCTGTGAGCCTGAGCGCTGCCCCCCAGGGCCATGCCCTGCCTCCGTGGGTCTCGGGGATGGTGGGAGGCTGCGCGTGGCCAATTAACAGTTAACCCCTCAGAAGGCGGGGATTGCTCCTCTAGTCCATCAGGCTTCCGATCCCCTGCCGGCCCCTGAAATCACCTGGCTGAGCTAGGCCAAGGTGGCATGGCCGGAGGGGTGACACCAGGATATCTACAACTACCGCAGAGTGCCTGTGAAGACACCGTTACTCGATAAATGTCTGTCTGTGAAGCTGAACCCAAGTTTGGCGAAACAGGTGGCGGGTGGCTGTCCCAGAGCTGTCGAAGCCGGCGGTCTGCATGCCGCACGGCCCGCAGGCTTCCCAAGGGCGTGAGATTTGTCGTGAGGAGTGTCCGGGGAAGTGGACACTTTGATATGTGACATCCAGTTCAGATAACTGGCCTCCCCGGGGGCTACGGCTCGCCCTCCACCCAGGGCGAAAGGCTCAGGCTGGCAACCCTGAGGGCGGTGGACGGGTAAGGGTGGGAGTCTCTGAGGGCGCCCAGGCCCCTCACCTGCTCCATAGGGCAGGGAGGCACGTGTTGGTGAGAGTTGATTTGGAGCCTGGGGCTAACACTGGTTAAATAAAGTACGTTGTACTTTACGTGTTATAAAACTCATTATTTTATTTGTGCCCCACATTTCCTCTTTTTTTCGATGTGGCCGCTGTGGGATTTAAGTGACCTGTTCAGCTCCGATTCCATTTCTGGCGGGCACGGGGCTCTGGCCCTGGCTGGGTTTGTGGCCCGTCTGGGGCACAGAATGGACATATTCTCTGGTCGGGTGGTGAGCTTCCCTCTCCACTTCACCCCAGGCTGTTTTAAGGGGCCGAGATGGTGGTTCTCACCTGGGGGTGAGCCTTCCCACTCCCTGCTGGACACTGGTGACGTCTAAGGGACATCCGTGGTTGCCATAACTGGGGGTGCTCCTGGCATCGGTGGGGGCCAGGGATGCTGCTCAACACCCAGCAATGCCCAGAGAAGTCAGGCCCAAATGCCAGCTGGGAACGTCGAAGGTTGGGAACCCCCGGCTGGTGGAGGGCTTGGAAGAATCAGGTCCGCCTGACTGTAGCAGGGGAGCGGCTGGAGGTCACCATCAGCACCCAGGCCAGACTCCTCAGGGAAGTTCTCTGCCCAGGGAGCTTCTTTCAAGCGGAGGGTCTCCACCAGGGGCTTGGGCAGCTTCGAGCCTGGCACCCAGGACTGGGTGATGAGATGGGGCCAATCTCTGAGCCAATCAAGGTGGAATTGGGGGTGCTTCTGCAGGGAGGGTGGGGAAACGGGGTTGCAGGACTGTGCCTGACTGTCTAGAGAAGGGGCCTGGGTGGACTGGGCTGGGTTTGGGGGTCCTGGGTAGGGAATGGGGCCCAGGTTCAGCTTCTAAGGCAGAGACTGGCAGCCTCGGCTTGTCCAGATGGGCGGTGGGTGCTCCGCACGGTCGGGGCGGGGACAGGGGCCGGATCCCGGGTCGGGCCGGCGCTCGGGTACTCATGGCCCCGCCATCCTTGGGGACGATCTTCTTGGCCAGCTGGACGCTGCGGTTCATCCGCTTCTTCTTGCTAGTCATGGTGCCCCGGCCGCCGCACCCAGCTCCGCTCGGCCCTGTGTGGTGCTCGCATCCTGCAGCCCGGCGCCGCTGGGGATGCTCCGGCCCCGGCTGCGACTCCCGCCGCGGTCGGCAAACCCGGGCCGGGGTCGGTCTCTGCGGGCGCACCGGCTCCGCCCAATGTCCCTGCAGCTTCTGCGCCCCGCGCCTGCCGGACTACAACTCCCAGCATGCCTCGGGGGCCGGGGGTCCGCGGCCCGGGGCTGCGTTTCCCACGAGGCCGCGCGCGCCGCAGGGCCTCTCTAGCCCCGAGCCTCCGACTCGCCTCTCGGGACATCTCAGCCCTGCGGGACCTGAGTCGGTAGCCCGGGGAACGTGCGTGAGGAGCTGCGCGTCCCGGGGCTTCCCGTCCACTCGTGCGAATGACGAGGACGTCGAGCTTCTTTAAAACAACTCCCCGTCCCTCAGTTCTCTAGATGCATTGCATTGTCCAGGACCAGGGACAGGGGCAGGTCACCGGGAACCCGCGAAACAGCCTGCACGGTCCTGCATCCCTGAACTCGGACGGCAGCAGCCGCTCAAGACATTGGTGTTGAATGAACGCACCAAGGAACGTCGCTGGGACCGGAGACCGAGGCCACAGTGTTCCTGCTGTCACCCCCAGGGCTTGGATCGTGACACCAGGAGTTGCTATGGCACCTCGAGTTGCTAGGGGGCTGTGATCAGGACGACGAGGGTCGTGTTGCTGCGACGGAGTCATGTTACTAAGGCGGCCAGGGTCTTATTGCCTGATTTGGGGTCAAGGTGCTAGGTAACTGGACTGGCACATCTAGGTGTGGGAGGACGTTTCTGGGGACTGACATGATGGCGCTAGAGCCCAGGGCGTGTTAAGGGGCGGTTTTGTCACGGGAGTCCCTCTGTCATTGTCTGAACAGTTGCTAGGAATGAGGGTTACTCCTGAATTCAACAGATGTTTATTGCATGCCTACCCGTGGCCAAGAGCAAGATGGACAGACCCCTGCCCGAGGAGCTCGCGCTCTAATGGGGTGGGGAACCCGTCCCTCAGCACTATGCGCAATAAGCAGGCAGCCGCGTCCCTGTAAATGTCGAGGGTCGGGCTCCCCCACTCCGCAGGGCGGCTGGTTCCCGTGGTGTAAACTCTCCTGCTATGGTTGATTTCGAGCTACCAGTGGGACATCGGCCAGCTCACGAAACCGCAGACTTAACAGCCCTCGCAAACCGCAGCTCGCCACTGTGCAACGGGTGAGCGCCCCACCGCATTAGCCGGGGATACGCACCGTGGGGCAAAGAAACGTGAGACGGGTGGGGGACTGGCAGCGTGGCGTGGAGTAAACTGGGTGATGGGAGGGAGACTCGCTCGGATGAGGAGGCTCGAGCAGAGCCGTGGGGGGGCCATGCCTCAGCACGCATCGTCCACGTGGGAAAGGGCGAGCCAGGTACAAGGTACAGTGAGCTCAAAGGTGCTGAGGCCGGAGCTGCCCGGTGGGCTCCAGAAAAGCAAGGGGGGCAGGGGGGGCTGCACCAGGGGGTGGATGAAGCCAGAGAGAGGAGAAAGGACCTTCCTAAGGAGGGCTTTGTGGGCTCCGGGGAAGGCTGCTGGGACCCCTCTCCAGCCACACCCCCGGTCCCTGAATACCAGGTCTTCCTTCCTCTGAACCTCAGTGTTCTCATCTATAAAACGGGGGACTCGGCGGATGTGCAGCTGAGTTCCCAGCAGAACAGAGAGCTGGGCCCGTCCCTGCTCCGTCCCGTGTGGGGAGCCAGCGATTTCCGGGAGAGGCAGATGGGGAGCCTGGCCGGCTCCCCGCATTCTTCTCCTCCGAGAAGAACAAGGCTTCCTTGTTCGAGGCCCTGCCGAACAAAGGGGCAGGCGGCCGTGGAGGCGCGTGAGTGTGAGTCAGGGGGCTGGCCACTGGACAAGGGACAGTTCCGAGGCCCTGGGGAAGTAGGGAGTGACAGATCTTGGCAGCTGCAAGGGCAGAGTGTGAGCTGCCCCTGGATGGGGGCAAGTTTCTCCTGTGAACACCTGGCCTGCCGCCGCTTCTGTGTCGGGGACAGGAAACAGCCGGTCGTGCAGTGCACCCAGCCTCAGGGGTGCGTTCTCACACTCCACGCTCCCCCCGCCCCCCGAACCCCAGCGGCTTTAGAAAGTGTGGTGGGAACTCAGCTCGGTGGCAGCCGCAGCCGGGACCGGGGCGCTCCTTCCCCCCTCTCTTCAGCAGATGTGTGTCGTGCACCTGCCACGGGCAAGCCACGTTCTGGACCCTCAGGACACTCGGGGGCAGTTGCAGCCGCTTGCTGCGGTGTGCGTGTGTGCACGTGTGTGCTTGCGTGCCACACGGAGGAGCTCGGGAGGAATGGAGAGCAAACAACTAAAGAATACGCCGGCTCTTCTGACGGCTTTTTTTGTCACACATGTCGGCGCCCCTCGTTTGACCCCAAACCTCCTCTGGCCCCCACCTCACTCTGATGAGAGGCCACGTGGCCAGAGCTAAGAATGGCTTCCACCCCCCAGTCCTATACCCAGGAAATAAATCCTGCCAGACCTGGGGGAGCTTAGAGCAGCTCCCTCCCCAGTCCATCCTGCCGATGAGCCCCGAGCGCGGGCCGACACCATCAGCACAGCCTGAGCACACGACCCGGCTCCGCGGCCCTCGGGAACTCCGAGATAATAAACGCGTGTGTTGTTTTAAGCAACTGCGTTCGGGGCAGTTTGTCACGCGGCGCGACAACCGAAAACCCAGTCCTGAACGGCTGGCTGCCCGCCGGTGTCCACATGCACTTCCCACCGGAGCCCCAAGAGTCACTAAGACCCTAAGAGTCACTAAGAGTCACTAAAAGAGCTCACAGTTCCAAGAGTGAGCTCTTTCTTGAGCACCCCAAACCTGCGGGTCGCATCTTCTCACCGCAACTGCACCCTGCAGGGTCTCAGGCCCAATCCTGGAGGCTGCCCCGACACCCCCAGTTCCCTCAGTCCCCATGTCAAGTCTTCCGCAAAATCTGCCGTCTCCAGTTGAGAAAGAAACGCAGAACCCACCAGCTTCTCGGCCCGCTCCTTCCCCTGCGCCTGGGTGGAGTCCGCCGTCCGCCCGCGCTCGGTGCTGGTCTCCGGGTTTCCCGCGCCGCCCACGGTCCAGTCATTCTTCCCTGAAGCCACCAGAGGGCGCGCGTGAGCCCCGAGCCCGCAGGTCCGGCTCCGCCCGCCGCCCTCCAAGGCTCCCACATCCCTGGGGGTAAAAGCCCAAGTCCTCCCGCGCCCACGGGACCCTGCACGGTCTGCCCTGTCCCCTCCCTGCTGTCACGCCTCCTTCTGGCCCCCTCACTCCTTCCGCTCCAGCCGCACAGGCTCCCGCCCCGTCCCCCCCCCGGACACACCAGGCTCCGTGTGGCCTCAGGGCCTTTGCACCTGCTGTGCCGCCCTAGCGCCATCTAAAGGAACAGCGAAACGCACTCACTTGTCCACCTGTCTCGACGAAAACGTGAAGAAGGGACTATGTGTTTTGTTCCCAGCGCCCGCCGTGCCTGGAGCGCACAGATCCAACTGGCTGGACGGATAAGCAGGGTTAGGGCTGTGACTCAGGGGGCATCGCTTATGTGGATCCCTCAGGACCCTGAGGCCTGGGGAGGCGACGTCCCTCCCTGCGTGCTGGGGCGGGAGCCTTCCGCTCTCACTCCCCATCTCGGCTCCTCTTCCATTCTTCCGATCTGCTCTCTCCTGTCCATGAAGATTGCATTAAAGCCATGCTTATTTGCATGTGCTTTCAATGAATTAACATCTCATTTACATGTCATTTACTTGGTAGTTGGGAACAGCTCTGAGCCAAAGGAGAGTCACAGAGAGAAGCTGGGAGGGACTCGTGGGCCGCAGGGGGCTGAGCTCGGTCTGGGCGATGGCCGGGCTCTGAGGTCCTCACAGCCATGCTCCACAGGCTCAGAGTGGGGAACTGAGGCAGTCAGGGCGGAGTCCCCAGTGGTCTGCAGTCCATGGCAGGCCACTGTCTCTGGGTTGGGAGCCCGGCCCTGGGTTCCGGGAACGCCCTCCACAGGGCCCCTGTCCTCCCTGTTCCTGGCTGACCTCAGTGGGGGTTCCCTGGGCTCCTGCACTTCTGGCCAGTTTCGATCAATGGGAAGAGAGACAGGTGGGGGTATTTGTCATTTCCCTCCCCAGTGAAGCTCTGGAGTGTCTGCTGCTTCTGGAAAAAAGCAAATGGCTCCTCCAATGTTGGGGATCCACAGGTGCCTGAGGGCAGAGCCCACCGTGGGCTCATTAGCTGGCCAAGGCTCGCAGGTGGAGGGAGGGTAGGTAAAGGCCCTGAGGTGGGAACTGTCTTAGTGACTCAAGGGACAGCCAGCCAGCTGACGTGGCCGGAATGGAGAGAGTGATTGAGGGGTGCGGGCAAGGGCAGAGGGGACGAGGGAGCTTTGTGTGACCCCCGAGGGCCTGGCTTTTCTCCGCGGGGCGGTAGGAATCCACCGCGGATTTTCAGCTCTCCCGGAAAGCTGAGCTGGGGTTGGAACCTGGAAGAAGCCCATGACCCTTAGCTTTGATTAAAATCGGAGTCACAGGGTCCCGGGTTCAAGTCCCGGCTCTGCCGATGAGTTACCGAGGGACCCGCGCACGTCACTTCTGCTCCCTGAGCCTCAGTTTCCCCACCTGGAAGCCACAGGCAAGGTTAGGTACGGCGCCTCCCTCGCCGAGATGCAGTGACCGTCAAACAGATGATGTCGCACGCTCGCCCTCGCATTCCTGACGTCGCTGGTTTGTGTCTTCCTCTCGTGTGTCTTGATCGGTCTGGCTAGAACTTTATCAAATTTGTTGATTATTTTAAAGAATAAGTTTTTTTATTGAGGGGAGGCTTATGCTAACTCTACCCCTAGTTTTCTATTTTATGCGTTTCCGCTGTTTTTCATCTCCTTCCTGCCACTTTTCTTCTTTGTCTAAATGTTTAAGGTGGAACCTTAGGTCATCGATTTTAAAAGATTTTTCTTCTTTTCTAATAAGAGCCTTTCAGATTCAGTCGGTGACCTTTTACATAGACTAACACGTTTCGGTTAAGAGGTTAAAGAATGCGTTAAAACTACATCGCGGAGTTGAGTGTCCGGCATGTGAATTATAACTCAATAAGGATGTTAAAAATCATAGTGTGGAAGGGCCCTACAATGCAGCAGTGAACACGGACACCGTGGAAGAGACAGGAACTCGAATTCTGTGCAGCCCGTTTCCCTGAGCCCCGCCTGGGAGCCTGGCACGGCACAGCCGGTGGTGCAGGCGAGGCCCTCACCCCACCCTAACGAACACTCGCCAGCCCCCGTGTTGCCAGCCTGGGCTCCCGGCCCTGCTCTGTGTTTGAGAGCACGTTATACACCTTCTAATACGCGGTGCTCGCTTGTTAATTTGTTGCTTATTTCTTTCTCTTCTCGAGAACATCAGCTCCTTGTCTGTCTGTCCTGTTGCGTCCCCACCAACTCAACAGAACCTAGTACACAGTCAGTGCTCAATAAATGCTTATTGGAGGGAAGAAGGAAGGAAGGAAGGCAGGAAGGAAACGGGGAAGGCTTCTTGGCCCAGAGTGGAACTTGCTGTGTGACCTGCAGCTGCAGAAATGGGGCCACGCTGGCCGTGACCTCACAGTCCCTCCTGCTACAAGGCTGTGGGTGTCGTGTTTGTGGCTCCAGCTCCCTGGGGCCGGCTCTGGCCCCGGCTGCCCAGTTCGGCCGGCTCCCAGGGGACCTGCTCTGCTGACACCGGATTCTTTCCTGGACTGTCCAGCCATTTGGCCGATACTCGATCCCGGCCTCGCTCCTAGGCCAGCGTCCACCAACCAGCCTGCTTGGGCCAGCGGAGGGACAAGGGGCCGTCTGTGCGGCCACCAGGAGGGTGTGGCGAGCCCAGGGCTCTGCCAACACCGGCAGAAGCCTCGAGGACTGGGGACGGCACTGGCACCCGTGGCCCAGAGCGGCTGTGGCAGTGGGGACAGCACCAGCTGTGGGTGCTGCCCAGCCCTGTGCTCCCTGCGGTCCCTCCCCTGGTCACCATGGGGACCCTCAGATGTGACCCCGCTCCACGGCTGACCACGGCGCCTCTGGGCCGGAGGGCCACAGAGTGCCAGATTCCGGAGACTGGCCTGAGGAAAACCTGTGGGTTGGCCACCTTAGGGGACGGTACGTGCTGGCTGTGGGGGAGGGGCATGGTGGTGGGACCCTTTCCGGGAGCCTCCGAGGGGTCTGCACGCTCCCCCAGTAGGGTGGGCGCAAGCATTGCGTTTCTGTGGCTCCTGCCTGCGGCCCCACCCGACGAGAATGGGCCACAGCAGTGGACGGAGCGTCCACAGGCCGTGGTGACAGATGCCAGGAAACTAGTAGACAGAGTCTGTTGGTGTACGGGTCAGTGAGCCGAGCGTTCCGACTCTGACATTAACTGCGGGGTCTCGGTTAGGGCGCCGGCCGGTGCCTCAGTTTCCCTGTCTGTAACAAGACGTCTGGAGTCGGCTCTGTGGCACTGACATTCTTGCAGAGGCCACCAAACATTGCAACCGCGACTGTGTCTCTGTGTCTGGGCCTCAGTTTCTCCACCTGCGACAGTGTGTCTCTGCGTCTGGGCCTCAGTCAACCTGCGTGCCGTAAGGCAGGAGGAGGCTACTGGCCCCGGGCCCCTCCCCATGATTCACGCTCGGCTCACAATGCCCGTCCTGCTCTCCCCTCCCTGCCGTGGAGGGTGACTGGGGGCCTGGGTGGGCGGGCTCAGGGGCCGGGCTCTAGGTTTCAGGGGACCTCACCTTGGGCTATGACCTGAGGGTTTTTGTCGCAGGCTCTGGGCCAGGCTTGTACGTCCTGCCGTCCACCGTCGGCTACATCAACCATGACTGCACCAGGGTGGCCGGCCCTGCCTACTCACTGCTCCGAAGGCCCAGCGAGGGTAAGCCTGGCCGGGGCGGGGGTGGCAGAAGGCCTCTGGGGGCCTCCGGGGCTTCCAGCCTTCGCCAGGAGCATCTCCTCCCCGATGGAGCCAGGCCCTATGGCGGGGGGCTGCTCGCCCCCCGGCTTGCTGCGTGGCCTCATCCTCTGTTTTCCCCTGAGGAACAGATTAGAAGGGGCACGGAGCGGAGGGTGGGCCCCCGTTTGCCGTCCACACTTTGCACTTTTCTTGCTGCTTGGCTGCTCCGTGCCTCGGTTTCCTCCTCTGTAAGCAGTGACAGCACGTCCTTTGCACAGCTGTCAGGACTGTGTGGGCACCGGGTCCCTGGAGCCGTTCGTTAAGCAGTAAAGGCAGCTAGGGTGCTGGGAGCCTGGCCAGGGCTCAGCAGAGCGGCCTTGGAGAGCGAGTGCCAGCCTTGGGGTCCCCACCAAGCCGAGGCTCCCAGGCCCTGCCCACCACAAGGAAAGCTCTGTCATTTGGACAGGCAGGTTGGGGGCGCCCGGTCAATGGGTGACCTCCCGGCTGGCACGCGAGCAGCGGGGGTGAGCGAGCCCCAAGTGCACGGCCACGGTCAGCTGTCACTTTTGCCATCTGCGAGTCTGCACCCTGTGCGTGGTGCCCGCAGACCCTGCCACGTTTTCTAGAGCTGCTCTGAGGTCCTGAGTGGGCCAGGGTCGGGGGCCATGTGAGGGTTTTGATTTGTGTGGACGAAGGCTTGTTGGGAGGGGGCGGCTGGCAGAGCCTCCTTCAGGACAACATGGGTTGGGATGTGCTCATCTGTCATGAACGTGCTTCACGTGTGTCCCCGGCATCATGCGTGTGCACATGCATGTTCATACGTACACCAGTGGACACTCGTTCAATCTGCTGTACATTCATACTTGCCTGTGCTTTTCCAAAGTAGCCGTCACAATCACAGTCATGGGCCCCGAGTATTAAGTTCCAGGCTCTGGGCCACCCACCCCCTCCCATGGACGGTCACACTTTTTAATGCTCTCATCCAGCTACTGAGGAAAAGGCAGCGTAGACAGCCACAGAGCTCACGGAGGCTCCGCGGTCTCAGAGCATCGCTCGAGGCACACGAGAGGCAGCTTTGAGCAGGAGGGCACAGAGCACTCGTCAGGACAAAGTCAAAGCGGAGACCCTCCGGGCCCCTGGCCAGGGCAGTCACACCTCGACAGGCTGAGGGCCATCGAGGGCGGAGAACCTTGGGGCCACCAGGAGCCCTCGGCAGGGGCAGGGGGGCAGTGGGGCCGTCGCACATGTCCCCAGCACTGGCTCCTCTTCCTCAGCACCTCCGCTGGACGCCAGCCCTGGGCCGGTTTACTTCCTGGACCCCAAAGTCACCCGGTTTGGCCGGAGCTGCACCCCTGCCTACTCCATACAGGGCCGGGGCAAGTCTCGGGGTGAGTGTCTGCCCTGTGCTGCCCCCCGGGACCCTGCCCTTTCGGGGGCTCGGCGACTCTCTGTCCCCTCCTTCCCTCCCATCCCCACGTTCTCAGAATGATGAACCCCAAGAGCTCAGAGTCGGGGCCGGGACCCTGAAGGACCCTAAATGAGCGAAGCGTGTCGGGTGACGGCGACACTGCGCTCGCGTGGTGCCACGCGGGCGGCCAGGGCTCGTCCTCAGCATCAGGAGACAGCAGGGCACAGCGGGGGGCGGTGGCAGATGCGGACGTCCCCTTCCCAGGCAGCGAGCACCTGACTTAATCACCTGATTCCAGTCTCCCATCCATCCATACTTCTCTTTCCACCTATCATCCATCTACTCATCCACTCACTGACTCATCAATTCATCCATCCATCCGTTCGCCCCTCTATCTACTCACCAACATAGCCACCTAACCACCTGTTCATCAT
>NW_024345001.1:0-367 GCF_902729225.1 Pteropus medius
GTATACACATATATACACACATATATACACAATGAAATATATATACACATGTATGTATATATACATTGTGTGTGTATATATATACGTATATATACATATATACGTATATATACATATATATACAATGTATATATATGTATGTGTGTGTGTGTGTATATATATATATATACAGTGAAATATTACTCAGCCATAAGGAGAGATGAAATACTGACATCTATAGGGTACCACAGCTTCTTTAACCAATTATCTATCGTAGGACACTTCAGTTGCTTCCATGACCTGGCCACTGTGAATAATGCTGCTATGAACATCGACGTGCAAATATCTTTTTGGATATGGGTTTTCAAGTCTTTGGTGTAAATACCCA
>NW_024345002.1:0-533 GCF_902729225.1 Pteropus medius
AAAAAAAAAAAAAAAAAACATACACACACACTGTAAGAGTTGAAAAATGAAATAGCAAGCTCAGGAAATAGAGTCGACCAGATGGAGGAAAGGATCAGTGATATCGAAGACAGAAATCTAGAAATAAATCAGAAGGAAGAAGAGAGAAACTGAAGTATGAAAGAGAAATACAAGAACAAGCTGATACCATCAGGAGAGGAAATAAGAATAATGGGAATTAAGGCAAAGAAAAGGAGTGGGGACTAGAAAGTATTCTCAGACAAATAGTGGACAAGAATTTCCCAAATCTAAGGAATGAGCTGGAACTTGGAATTCAAGAAGTCAACAGAACACCCAATTATCTCAACCCAAAAAGGCCTTCACCAAGACACATTGTATTAAAAGTCAGAAAGATATAATTCTCAGGGCAACCAGGGAGAAGAAAACGGTAAGTTATAAAGGAAAACCCATTAGATTATCATTGGACTTCTCAGCACAGACTTTACAAGTCAGAAAGAAATGGAATCAAATATTTAAACTATTAAGTGAAAGGA
>NW_024345003.1:0-344 GCF_902729225.1 Pteropus medius
GAGGTACTTTTAAAGAAAGGACTGTGGCTGGGGAGCCCTCACCCCAACACGTCTCTCACACTGTCTTTACATTCCTTTTCTCAATCCTCCCAGAGGCGGAGGGTTTCTGAGGCTCAGAGAGGGGAGGGGGTTTGGCCAGGGTCACACAGCAAGTCCGGGCAGGCTTAAGGAAAGATTTCCTAGCTCATGGGATCTGCTTGTTCTGTAACTGTGATGTTGCTGTACATCTGAATAGGGCTGTTCCAGGCTCTGAGACCCTCCATCTCCTTCTCCCGTTCATTATGTTTCAGGGTCCTCCTGGAAAGCCAGGAATTCCAGGCCTCACAGGAGCTGATGGCCCTCTG
>NW_024345004.1:0-327 GCF_902729225.1 Pteropus medius
ACTTAGGTAAATTTTAACAACTTGTATTAGAGAGAGACACATTGTAGAATAGATAAAATTATACTTATAGATAAATTAATTCATATATATAGATAAATAGAGGGTGTTTGATAAAAACATACATACATAGGGAAATGAAAATCACATAGAATGGTAGATGAATGGATACATAGAGAGGTAGATGACAGAGAGAGAGATAGATAGATAGATAGATAGATAGATAGATAGATAGATTGATATGTAGATGATAGACAGATGATCGGTGGAGAAATGGGTGGGAGGATGGTTGGATGGATGGCTAGATGGATGGATGAATGGATGGATGGA
>NW_024345005.1:0-5368 GCF_902729225.1 Pteropus medius
GGTTAGGGTTAGGGTTAGGGTTAGAGTTAAGTTTAGGTTAATGTTAGGGTTAGGATTAGTGTTAGGTTTTTGGTCATCATTAGGATTAGGGTTAGGGTTATTGTAAGGAGATACGAGTATAGTTCTTGTTAGTGTAAAATTTAGGGTTAGGGTTAGAATCAGGGTTAGAGTGAGTGTTATGGTTAGCTTTGAGGTTAGCGTTTGATTTATAGTTAGGGTTAGGGACAGAGGGATTATTACAGTTAAATTATGATTAAGGTTAAGTCTAGGGTAAGCGGTTAGGCTTAGGGTTATTGTTAGTGTAAAATTAGGGGTATGGTTACAGTTAGGGTTAAGATTAGTTTTACGGTTATGGTTATGCTTAGGGTTTAGGATTAATTTTATGTTTAGGTTTAAGGTTAGGTTAATAGGTCCGAGTTAGAATTACTGTTACGGTTACGGTTAGGATTAAGTTTAGTTAGGGTTAGGTTTTGGGTTAGATTTAGGTTAGGTTTAGGGTTAGGGTTATGTTTTGGTTTAGTGTTAGGTTAAGAGATTATAGTTAGGATTAGTGTTACTCTTAGGGTTAGGATTTGGTTTAGTGTTAGGGTTATGGATAGAATTAGGTTTCAGAATATTTAGGTTTTCAGTTAGGAGCCGGGGTAGGTTTAATGTCAGTGTTACGGTTAGGGTTAGGGTTAGTTTTAGAGTTGAATTTATTATTAGGGTTCAGTTCAGGGTAAAGGGTTAGGGCTAGGGTTATAATTAGTGTAAAATTAGGGTAAACATTAGTGTAAGATATTGGTTATAATTATGATTTTGATTAGCTTTAGTTTTAAAGTTAAGATCAAGGCTAGGGTTATTTTTAGGTTCAGAGTTAAGGTTAGGTTTAGATTTGGGTTTAGGGTTTTGAGTTAGGGTTAGTGTTAGGTTTAGGGTAAGGGTTAGGGTTAGAGTTAGCGTTACACTTAGGGTTAGAATTAGGGTTATGCTTAGGGTTAGGGTTAGGGTAAGTGGTTAGACTTAGTATTAGTGTTAGAAATTGGGTTAGGGTAGGATGATGGTTAGATTTAGCGTTAGATTTAGGCTTAGGTTTAGTTTAAGGGGTTAGGATTAGGCGTAATGTTAGAGTAAAATTTAGGGTTAGGTTCTGAATTAATGTTAAGATTAGCTTTAGTTTTAGTGTTAGGATCAGGGTTATGGTTAGTGATACGGTTAGAATTAGAAATAGAGTTAGGATTCGCTTTAGTTTTAGGGTTAGGATCAGGGTTAGGATTAATGTTAGCGCAAAGATTGTGTTAGGGTTTGTTATAGAGTTAAAGTTTGGGTTAGGATTAGCTATATGGTAAGAGTGTGTGGTTAGAGTTATTGTTAGTTTAAAATTTAGTGTTGGATTTATTGTTTGGGTTAGGGTTATATTTACAGTTAGGATTAGGTTTAGTTTTAGGGTTAGTATCAGCTTTAGCGTTAATGTTAGGAATACAATTAGGGTTAGGGTTTGTTTTAGAGTTAAAGAAGAGTTAGGCTTAGGGTTAAGATTATCTTTAGTTTAAGGTTAGGTTCAAGGCTAGGGTTTGGGTTAGGGTTAGGGTTTGGCTTTAGGGTTACAGTTCGTTTTAGGGTTAGGTTTACGTTAGGTTTAGGATTACGGTTAGGTTTAGGTTAAGGTTAGAGTTAGGGTTAGGGAATGTTAGTATTAGGGTTAGCAGTAGGTTTAGTGTTAACGTTAGGGTAATAGGTAAGGGTTGGGTTTAGTATTGAGGTTAGTGTTAAGGTTAGGGTTAGGGTTAGGGTTAGGGTTAGAGTTAAGTTTAGGGCATGTTTTTGACTTAAAGTCATGGTTAGTGTTAGGTTAGGGTAAGGGGTTAGTGTTAGGGCTAGTGTATGTGTAAAATTTGGGTTAGGGTTAGTGTTAGGTCTAGCGTTAGAATTATGTTTAGGATTACCATTAGTTTTAGGATTAGGATTAGGGGTATGGTTAGGATAAGGCTTAAGGTAGGTTAAGGTTATCATTATGGTTCGGTTTATGTTTAGTTAGGAGTAGGTTTAGGGATAGGGTTACAGTAAGGAGTCAGGGTTAGATTTATTGTTGGTGTAAGATTTAAGGTTTGGGATAGAATTAGGGTTAGGTTTAGCTTTAGTTTTATGGTAGGATCAGAGTTAGGGTTAGTGTTAAGGTTAAGATTAGAATTAGGGTTAGGTTTAGCTTTTTATACAGTTAGAATCAGGGTTAGAGTTAATTTTAGGGTTAGGTTTATGGTTAGAGTTAGTTTTAGATTTGAATTTAGGGTTATGGTTAGGTTTAGGAAAAGGGATTTGGGTTAGGATTAGGGCTTAGACTTAGTTTTAGAGTTAAATTAGTTTTAGGGTTAGGGTTAGTGTTACGTTTGGCTTAGTGTTAGGGTTAGAGTTAGTGTTAGAGTTACCTTTAAGGCAAGAGGTTAGATTTAGGATTAGTGGTAGCGTTCTGGTTAGGATTAGTGTTAAGTTTGGAGTGGGGTTACCATTAGGGTTGGCGTAAGGTTTATTTTAGGGTTAGGTATATGTTTAGGGTTAGGGTTAGGTTTAGGTTTAGGGTAAGTGGTCAGGTTTAGGTTTATTGTTAGCGTTAAATTTAGGGTTAGGATTAGTGTTAGTGTTTGGGTTAGAATTAGGGTTAGGATTTGCTTTAGATTTAGGCTTATGATCTGGGATAGTGTTAGTATTAGAGTTACAATTAACGTTTGGGTGAGATTTAGGTTTAGGATTAGCATCAGAGTGACTTTTAGAGCTAAATTGGGGTTAGGGTTAGGTTTAGGTTAGGATAATGATTATTAGGTTAGGATTAAGTTTAGGGTTAGGATTAAGCATTAGGGTTAGGTTTACCATTATCGTCTGTGTTATAGTTACAGTTATGTTTAGGGTTAAAGACAGGATTTGTGTTAGGTTTACGAATAGGGTTAGTTTAATTTTTGGGTTAGGGTTTCTGTTAGCTTTAGTTTAGTGTTAAGGTTGGGGTTAGAGTTAGTGTAAGATTTTAGAGTTAGGATTAGTGTTACGGTTTGGGTTAGGATTTAGGTTTAGGATTATGGTTAGGTTAGGGTTAGCGTTAGGGTTAGTGTTAGGGTTAGGGTTAATGTTACTGTTATGGTTAAGGATAGGATTAGGGTTAGCGTTAGGGTTAGTGTTAGTTTTAGAGTTAAATTAGGGTTAGAGTTAGGTTTAGGATCAGGGATTATGTTTAGGTTTATTGTTATGTAAAATTTAGAGTTAGGGATTGGTTTATGGTTAGGGTAGGGGTAGGTTTCGGGTTTAGAGTTATAGTCGGTTTTAGGCTTTGGGTTAGTGTTACGGTTAGAGGTAGTGTTAGTGTTAGGTTTAGTGTTATGTTTTGAGTTAGTTTAAATTATATTTAGGGTTAGGGTTAGAGTAAGAGGTGAGAGTTAAAAGTAGTACTAGTGTTAGAATTAGGCTTAATATTAGTTCACGGTTTCGGTTAGGGTTCGTTTTAGGGTTAGGGTCAGGTTTATGGTCAGGTTTGGTTTAGGATTAGGGTTTAGGTTTATGGTTAGGGTTAGTGTTAGGGTTACTGTTGTGGTTAAGATTACCGTTAGGTATAGGGTTTGGGTTAGGGAATGGGATTATGATTATGATTATTGTTAAGGTTAGGATTAAGGTTAGCATTCTATTTAGGTTTATGGTTAGGATTAGGTTTAGGGTTAGGTTAGAGTAACGGTTAGGGTTAAGGTTAGGGTTATTGTTTTTGTTAAGGTAAGCCTTAGGTTTAGGGTTAGGGTAGTCAATGCGGTTAGGTTAGGGTTATTCTTAGTAAGAAATTTAGGGTTAGGTTTAGAATTAGCGTTAGGATTAGCTTTAGACTTAGAGTAACGATCTGGGTTAGTTTTAGTGTTTGCGTCACATTTAAGATTTCGGTTAGAGTTAGGGTTATGGTTAGGTTTTGGGATAGGATTACGGTTAGTTTTAGCATTATGGTTTGAGTTAGAGTACAGTTATGATTAGGGTGAGGGTTAGGATAAGAGGCAAGAGTTAGGATTAGTGTTAAGGATAGGATTACTTTAGGGTTATAATCAGGGTTAGGTTTAAGTTCGGGGTAGGGTTCGGGTTTACGGTTAGTGTTAGTGTTAGTGTTAAGGTTAGAGTTAAGGTTAGTGTTAGGGTTAGTGTTAGGTTTACCGTTAGAGTTAAGATTAGCATTAATTTTAGGGTTGAGTTTAGTGTATAGGGTTAGTGTTAGGTTTACCGTTAGAGTTAAGATTAGCATTAATTTTAGGGTTGGGTTTAGTGTATGGATTTATGTTTAGGGTTATTTTTAGTGTAAAACTTAGGGTTAGGTTTAGAATTAGGGTTAGGCTTAGCTTTAAATTTAGGTTAGGATCTGTGTTAGTGTTAGTGTTAGGTTTACCTTTAAATTTTGGGTATGAATTAGGGTTAGGTTAGAGTTATAGTTAGCTTTAGAGCTAAATTAAGGTTAGGGTTAGGTTTAGGGTCTGGGATTTAATTTAGGGTTATTGTTAGTGTAAAATTTAGCGCTATGGTTTGGGTAATGGTTACAGATATGTTTAGGGTTAGCGTTAGGGTAAGAGGTTAGAGTTAGGATTAGTGTTAGGGTTAGGATTATGGTTAGGAATAGATTAGGGTTATGTTTAGGTTAGGGTTAAGGTTAGAGTTAAGGTTTCAGTTAAGGTTTGGGTAAGAATTTAGAGTTAGTATTAGTGTTAGTGTTATGGTTAGTGTTAGGGTTAAGTTAGGGTAATGATTAGGGATAGGGTTGGGGATAGTTTTAGGTTTCGGATTAGTTTTAGGTTTATGTTTATAATTAGGATTAAGTTTATCGTTATTTGTTTGTTTAAGGTTAGGGATAGAGTTGGAGTTAGTGTCAGGTTAGAGTTAGGGTTAGGTTTAGTGTTAGGATTAGGGATAGTATTACCATTACGGTTCAAGTAAAGTTTAGTTTAGGAGTAGGTTTATAGTTAGGGTAAGGTTAGGTTTAGCTTTTGGTTAGGGTTCAGTGTAGGGTAAAGTTAGCATTAGGGTTAGGGTTAGGTTAGGGTTAAGGTTACGTTTAAGATTAGGGTAAGATTTTAGAGTTAGGATTAGTTTTAGGGTTAGGGTTTGGGGTAGGGTTCAGTTAAGGTTAGGGTAGGGTTAGGGTTAGAGTTAGGATTAAGGTTTAGGGTTAGGGTTATTCTTAGTGGAAAATGTAGGGTTAAGGTTAGAATTAGGGTTAGGATTGGCTTTAGTTTTCATCTTAGGAGCAGACTTAGTGTTAGTGATAGAGTTAAGGTTCGAGTGAGTTTAGGGTTAGGTTTAATTTTATGGTAAAATTTAGGGATAGGGTTAGGTTTACGTTAAGTGGTCAGGTTTAATTTTACTGTCAGTGTAAAAATTA
>NW_024345006.1:0-386 GCF_902729225.1 Pteropus medius
TAGGTTATGGTTAGGGTTAGGGTTAGGTTTTGGTTTAGGTATAGAGTTAGGGCTAGGTTTAGGTTTAGGGTTAGAGTTTGGGGTTAGGGTCAGGGTTAGGGTTACGGTTAGTGTAGGGTTTAGGTTTAGGTATAGGATTAGGGTTAGTATTAGTGTTAGGTTAGTATTAGGGTTAGAGTTAGAGTTAGGGGTTAGAATTATGGTAAGGGTTAGTGTGAGGGTTAAGGTTAGGGTTACTTTAACCGTTAATGTTAGGTTAGGGTTAGGGTTAGGTTTAGCGTTAGGGTAAGGGTTAGGTTTAGGTTTAGGGTTAGAGTTTCGGGTTAGGGTAAGAGTTAGGGTTAAGGTTCGGGTTAGGTTTAGGTTTAGGTATAGGATTAGGGTTA
>NW_024345007.1:0-951 GCF_902729225.1 Pteropus medius
CATAAAATACATCAACAGAAATCACATTCAAACTGAACAACCAGAAAATGATTAAAAACCTTACATTCAAATATTTGCTGAATGAAGAACAAAGTTTCTCTTTCACTTCCAATAGAAAAAATAAAGGATATGAGATTTAAAATGCTACCTATAATATTTTCCATTTCTTAAGCTTCTGGACTCTTGTATATGATGGTTACTATTGCTAAGTAGTTCTGGGATAGCTTTTCATAAAAAGGGATTAGAATATTCAAGATATTCATTGGTTTTAGTGTCAGAGATAGTTCTACCACGTACTGCACACCTTCAGGCAAATTACTAAATCACTCTGAACCTCAGTTTCCTCATCTGTAAAAGGGAGATAATAATGCTATCTCTATCTTATAGGGTTATGGTGAGGAGTAAATGACATAATGCATAAAATTTGCTTATTTTAGTGCTGGGTACAAAATGTTCAATAAATGTTAATTATTTTTATTATTGAAAGGGTGACCAAATAACTGCTGATAATGTAGAAAGAATGTAAGAAAAAGCATATTACTAAATAATCTCTAAAGTTTCCCCAAATTCCACAGTTGTTCTTTTAAAAATCTTATAACTAATCCAACCCAATTCAAACAGATTAGCAGGATGACCATTCATACTCCAATCACAGAAATAAAAGGCTTTGTAATAAGAGATTTCTTTATAATGGTGTTAATTTTTTTTATTAGTTTCAAGTATACAGTATTAATGGTGTTAATTTTTAATGGAATTTTACCTATAAATCAATCCAAAAAGTAGACCGTGCTACAATCTTACCTCGGTGAACTTGTTGAGGGTAGCATTGGTAGGGTTATGAGTTATCAGAAAACGCATGTTCTCATAGGAGATCTCCACAGGGGCTGGGCGGTTCATTATGGCAAATAAAAAGTGTGAGCGTGCGTGTGTGTGATGGGGAAAATGAAAAAA
>NW_024345008.1:0-479 GCF_902729225.1 Pteropus medius
ATCAGAGTTTTCATACTGAAGTTAATCCATACGTTATCAGAAGGTGGGTGCTAGGGAAAAGCCCTTCAAATGCAAAAATTGTGGGAAATCTTTCAGTAGGGGAACACACCTTATACAACATGAAAGATGCCACAGAGGAGAGCGACCATATGAGTGTAATATATGTGGGAAGTCTTTCAGCTGGGATTCATCTCTTATTCTACATTAGAGAACTCATACTGGAGAAAAAACCGCTATAAATGTAGTGAATGTGGGAAAGCCTTCTACCAGAGTACATGCCTCACACAGCATCAGAGGATTCACACAGGAGAGAAACCTTATGAATGTAATCAGTGTGGGAAAGCCTTTAGCCAAAGTTCACAACTTACTCCGCATCAGAAAACTCATACTGGGGAGAAACCCTATGAATGTAATCAATGTGGCAAAGCCTTTATTCAGAGCATCCAACTTACTTTACACCTGAGAACGCATACTGGAGA
>NW_024345009.1:0-1182 GCF_902729225.1 Pteropus medius
CCCACGTTCAGGGGTCAGTCATGACGGGCCCCGCCACCTCCTCCTCCGGGCCGGGCCTGACGTCCCTCGTGCGTGTTCCCAGATGGGGCAAGTGGATGCCCCCAGAGTCCTTTCTGGGCCTTTTCTTAAAAAGCAGCTCTGTTGGCGACGTCGCGGTCCCCTGGCATACTCCTTCTGCCGGCTCTGATCCCGCTGCTTCTGGACAGAGCCACGCGGGGGAGGGACGAGCCAGGCTCTGCCTCCCGTCCGGTGGCCGCGCGTCCTCTCCATGCTCGTCAGCTGTGCAGCCAGAGGCCCAGCTAGCTTTCCCACCAGCCTCCAGCCCCTGCCCTCCACGTCCCGAGGTCATTTCTAAAGCTGGCTCTCCCCACCAGGGGTCAAATTTCAGAACCAGAGCCTGTCGAGCTCTTCATTTAGCACAGAAGGCTCCAGAGGCCCCGGAAGTTTAAGTTTACGAGAAAGCTTGGGAGGCTTTGGAGCACCAGCTTCTACTCCTGAAATCCCCCGAGACGCGAACTTATGGACCAAAATCGTTGGCCTGGAGCCGCCACAGCTGTGATAGTCGTGACACTGAGCGCACCGGCCCTCGCCCTGGGACCTGCCAAGGGTGCGGTCGGGTGCTCACCACAAAACGTGAACCGTGGCTCAGCCAGGGTCTCAGCTACGATGTTTTCCCCTCGAGTCTTATTTTGGGATCCAATTTCAAGAGTCACTCTCAAAAGAAAGACACGAGGTCTCTGGAACAATCCAAGAAGCTGACCCCCCCCAGATTTGGTCACTGGGCTCTCTTCGTTCCCCTCCCTCTGGAAGGGCCTCTGTGAACCCTCGGACAGGGAGGGCGCCATCTCCTGAGTGCTCAGACCAGACTCGTCCGCCCAGACGCACAGGTGCTGTTTCAAACCGTATCTTATCTTAGATCTTCCATTGCCTTGTGGCCTCCCCGGTGGCCTCGCCCTCCTGAGTCTCTCCCACGTGGGTGAGCAGGTGAGCGGCCAACGCCAAGAGGCACGGACATTTATCAGCCGACTCGCAGGAGACCTTGCTGCCCCCCCCAATCCCCGTGCTGGCCGCCGGCCGGCCGGCCTCTCCCCCCACCCCCACCCCCCGCAGGGAGAAGGAAAGGTGACAAGTGCAGGGCAGGGTGGGAGCTGAAACGAGAGTGTGGGGAAGCCCCATGTCAGC
>NW_024345010.1:0-2595 GCF_902729225.1 Pteropus medius
GGTTAGGGATAGGATTAGTTTTAGTGTTAGGGTTAGAGTTATCATTAGGATTAGGCTTAGCGTTAGGGTTAGGTTTGGATTTAGGGTTAGGGTTAGAGTTAGGATTAGGGTTATTGTTATAGTTAGGGTTAGAATTAAAGTTAGGATTGTCTTTAGTTTAGGGTTAAGATCAGTGTTATGGTTTGTGCTAGGATTAGCGGTAGAATTAGGGTTTGGTGTACTTTAATTTTGCGGTTAGATTCAGGGTTAGTATTAGAGATAAGGTTAGGGTTTAGGTTTAGTGTAGGATCAGAGTTAGAGTTAGTGTTAAGGTAAGGGATTACGATTACTGTTAGAACTATGTTTAGGGTTAGGGTTAGTGGTTAGTTTTAGTTTTACAAGTAAGGTTAAGGTTAGGGTAACGGTTCAGGTTAGGTTTAGGGTTAGGGTTAGGATTAGGATTAGGTTTAGGATTACCTTTAGTTTTAGGGTTAGGATAATGTGTAGGGATAGGGTTAGAGTTAGTGTTAGGCTTAAGTTTGAATTAGGTTTGGGGTTAGGGTTAAGGTAAGGGGTTAAGATTAGGTTTATTGTTAGTGTATAATTTAAGGATATGGTTAGAATCAAAGGTAGGATTTGCTTTAGTTTTAGGTTTAGGTTGGTGTTATGTTTTGTGTTAAGATCAGCGGTAGAATCAGGGTTAGGCATAGCTTTAATTTTTGGGTTAAATTGAGGGTTAGGTTAATGTTAGTGTTAAGGCAAGGGGTTAAGTTTAAGGTTTTTGTTAGTTTAAAATTTATTGTAAGGGTTATTGTTAGGTTTAGAGTTTGATTCGGGTGAGGATTAGCTTTACTTTTAGGATTAGGATCAGGGATGTGGTTACGGTAAAGTTTACGGTTAGGCTATAGTGTTAGATTTAGGGTTAGGTTCAGTTTAGTGGTAGGATTATGGTTAGGGTTTGGTTAGTGTCAGGTTTAGATTTGGGTTCTAGTTAGGATTAGGCTTAGTGTTAGGGTTAGGGATAGAATTAAGCTTTGGATTGGATTTAGTTTTAGGGTTAGATTCATGGATAGGTTTAGAGTTAATGTTAGGCTTAGGGTTAGCGTTAGTTTTAGAGTAAAAGTTAGAGTTAGGGTTAGGTAGGGTAAGGGGTTATGGTTATATTTATTGTTAGGGTTAGGGTTAGTGTTACGTTGAAGGTTATATTTAGGGTTAGGATTACATTTAGTTTTACGGTAAGGGTTTGGTTTAGGTTTAGGGTATGATATTAGATTTAGGATTTGTGTTAGGGTTATGGTTAGGCTTAGAGCTAGGTATCAGGATAGGATAAGGGTAGGTTTAGGTTAGGATTAGGTTTGGTTATGGTTAGGGTTATGGTTAGGATAAGAGGTTGGATTTAGAATTAGTGTAGTGTTAGAGTTAGTGTTGGGCTTAGTTGAGGGTTAGGGTTAGGGCAAGGTTTTGGTTAGAGTTATGGTTAGAGTTAGGGTTAGTTTTCGGATTATGGTTAGCATTAGGTTTAGGGTTTCGGGATAGGGTAAGTGGTTAGGGTTAATGTTATTGTTAGTTTATAATTAAGGTTTAAGGTTATTGTTAGAGTCTGGGTTAGAAGTAGGGTTAAGATTAGTTTTACTTTTAGTGTTAGGATCGTAGTTATGGTTAGGGTTAGTGTTAGGCTTAGGCTTTAGGGTTAGTGTTAGAGTTAGGTTTAGGGTTAGGGTATGGAGTTAATGTTACGGTTAGGGTTACGGTCGGGTTAGGTTTAGGTTACGGTGATGGTTACGGTTAATGTTAAGATAAGAAATTAGTTTTAGCTATATGTTTATGGTTAGCTTAGGGTTAGGGTTACGTTTAGGGTAGAGTTGGCGTAAGAGGTTAGAGTTCAGGTGAGAGTTAATGTTAGGGTTATGTTTAGGTTTAGGTTAGTGCTATGGTTACCGTTCGGGTTCAGCTTAGTTCAGTTTAGCGGTAGGTTTAAGTTTAGGTTTAGGTTAGGGTTCATTTTAGGGTTAGGGTTAGGGTTAGGTTTTGTGTTAGGGTTAGGGTTAGCTTTAGGTTTATGGTTAAGGTTAACCTAAAGAGTTACATTTACAGTTATTGTTAGTTTAAATTTAGATCTAGGGTTAGTGTTAGGGTTACAGTTACAATTAGGATTGGGATTATTTAATTTTAGGTTTAGGACCAGGGTTATTGTTAGTGTTAAGGTTAAGGTTTAGGTTTAGTGTTAGTGTTAATGATAGAGTTAGTTTTAATGTAAGAGAGTAGGGTTAGGATTAGGGTTAGGGTTAGGGTTTAATGTTATGTTTAGTGTTAGGTTTAACGTTAGGGTTAGAGTTAGGATTAAGTTTAGGGTTAAGGTTAGTTTTAGGGTCAGTCTTAGTGTTAGGGTTAAATTTGGGTTCGTGTTACGGTAAGGATTAAAGTAAGAGTTTGATTTAGGATTAGTGTTAGGGTTGGGATTAGGTTTAAGTTAGGGTATGGTTAGGTTAGGGTTAGTGTTAGGGTTAGGGTTAGCATTAAGTTTAAGGTTAGGGTAAAGGGTTAGAGTTACTTTCATTTTCAGTTTGAGATTATGTTTATGAGTATTGTTAGAGTTAGAGTTAGAATTAGGGTTAC
>NW_024345011.1:0-669 GCF_902729225.1 Pteropus medius
CAGAGCCGAGTCATCACAACTGTTGATATGAGCCAAGGCTTGGCAACAAGCACTTGGGTTACTTCGTCATCAGGCCTGAGAATAGTAAGGGAGATGCTGCTGGAGAGAAAGTAGATATTACCTATGTCTGTGGACCGTCTGCTGCTCTGCTTCTCTGTTCCCTGGACATTCAGCACTCTTGGCCTCAGCACTCTTCATAGGCTTTAGCAAAATCTCCACACAGAAAACTTCTCTGGAGGGAGCAGTTACCAAAATGTCCTAACGGTGTTCTTATGTTTCAACAGGTTAACTGGGCAGTGGTCAGTGACGGTGGCATTCAGATCTGATCGCTCAGAGAAATTCGCAAGGGAACTCGGTCTCAGGTGGGGTTTTATTTCTCTTTCTCCATCTCTAGATAAAACCTGGGCCATGGCACTTAAACGGCTCCTTCTGGAAAAGACCAATTCGTGATATGGGCTATTTGCTTGTAGAAAACAGGACTGTGGGTAGAAACAATCCTCAAGCCACATGACCTTGAAAGTCTCTGGTACAGAACAACGATATTGTTATCATTCTAATGTGACGCCTTTTGGTACTGCCCAGAGATACGGCATGGAATTTTACAGAATGGGTAGGGACTAATGGAAGCACATGGCTTGGTGTCCTGTAGAGTGAACCTGTCGAATTTCA
>NW_024345012.1:0-546 GCF_902729225.1 Pteropus medius
CGCGGCGGCCGCGGCAACCAGCTCTTGTGAGCCTCGCGGGGCCCCGCCCCCGGGCCGCCCCCGGGCCCGCCCCCACCTGCCCAGGTGCATTCCCCGGCGTCCGCGGCTGTGCGGCAGCGCGGAGCGCGCCACGGCTCCACAGCGCCGCCTGCCACCCCGCCGCAGCTCTGCGTCCCCGCGCGTCCCGCCTGCGCCTTCCGGTGGCACCGCGCAGCGCCTGCCGCCCCCCGGAGGCCACCCCGCGCCCCGCATCCCCGCCGGATCCGGGCGCCGTCCCCAGGCTCCTGGCAGCGCCCCCTGCCGCCCCGTCACGGCCGAGCGCCCGCCGCTCCAGTCCAGGTGGGTGCCCAGTCCAGGTGGATGCCCAGTCCAGGTGGGTGCCCAGTCCAGGTGGGTGCCCAGCCGCTCCTAGCACCGGGAGGACCCCCAGCAGCGTCCTGCCCCGCGCTCGCTCCTGACCCGCAGCGCGAGGCCGCCTCGGGGCCACCTGCGTCCGGCTGCGGGCAGCAGGGGCCGATGAGCCGGGCCGCTCACCCTCCGATCTGG
>NW_024345013.1:0-750 GCF_902729225.1 Pteropus medius
ATGTGTAAATGAAATGGAGAGAAATACGTTCAAGACATAAACTCCATTCTATCCTCTTTCATACATATGTAAATATGTATATACATATTCATATATATATATATGTGTGTGTGTGTATATATATACACACACACACACACACACATACACAATATTCCTGTTGCCTAGCTAAGTTTAATAGTCTGTAGCTGAATTTTGAAGTCAGATATCATTTGCAAACTAGAAAAGAAGAAGAAGCTCAAATGATGGCATAGATTTCTTGACTTCATCCCATTGTGAAGTTTAGATTTTTTTTCTTCTTCCTTGATCCAGACTCTGCAAAAACCTTCAGTGGCAGGTTGCCAGTTTCAGTTAAATGTAACAGTATTAGTTTTATCTGATAGTTTTCAGATTGCTATTAAACACTTCAGCAGACAAAGGGACATAATGCCCATCTCATATTGCCTGGATCAACAACTGTACTCGAAGGCTGTTAACAGAGAAGCTGAAAGAGGCTGCATGGAGGATGCCAAATCTTAAATACCTCCTCATGGTTAACTATATGGTTTGCACTTGTGCCTTCTATGAACAGTTATGCTGTGATCTATTATGCCTCTTTATTTATAAAATGATTCAGATTAACATTAGTATCAATACAAGCACAGATGATGGCTTTGGAAGGGCACAGGTAATAACACTTTCCAAGTACTTTCTTTTCTTGCTTAGGTATTCTCACTTGAATAAATGTAGCAAGAAAAATGAAATATTATG
>NW_024345014.1:0-387 GCF_902729225.1 Pteropus medius
TCTTCTGTGCATAGCGATACACAGGTAGTTTGAAAGGACTGCAGGATTGTTCGGAGATGAGCCTGGAGAAGTGTAGTTCAGGAGGCAGATGTGGAATCTTCCAACAGCCACAGGCAGTTTCATCGATACTGACAGTTTAGCCTTTTGATTGCGGAAATTCGAACGAAGCGGGTTCAGGCGGTGGCCTTTTGGAAGAGAGCGTACGTGCTGAAAAGACATCATTAGACTGCCGGGATTTAATAGGTGGTAAGCTGTTTCAATACTTCTGGTCCCATTTTGCCATTAGGAAGAGATAGGTACACTCTAAATTTGAGAGAAAGCGAGCACCACTTGTACAGCAAGCTCCTTTTGGATTGCCTGGCTTGTATAATCCAGAAGTGCGCTCAT
>NW_024345015.1:0-1331 GCF_902729225.1 Pteropus medius
CTAACCCTAATCCTAACTCTAACCCTAATCCTAACTTTAACCCTAAACCTAACCCTAACCCTAAACCTAACCTTAACGTATTCCTAACCCTAACCCTAATACTAAACCCTGAACCTAACCCAAACCTTAACCTTAATCCTAACCCAAACTCTAACTCTAGCCTGTACCCCTAACCATAACCCTAACTCTAACCCTAAATTTTACGCTAACAATAAAGCTAACATTAACCTGTGACTCCAAACCTAACCCTAACGCTAATTTAACTCTAAAAAAAGTCTAACAATAACCTTATCCGTAAATCGAACCAAAACTTAAACATAACCCTAAACTAAAACTAACTCAAATCCTAATCCTAGATGTAAAGCTAATCTGAACCCAATTTCTAAACCTAAACCTAACCCTAAAGGTAACACTAAACCATAACTCTAAACTAAAACCCAACCCTATCCCTAATCCTAACCCTAAATCTAAACAAAACACTAAACCAAACCCTAACATTAACCCTAACCCAGATCCTAACCTTAAATCTGAGGATAATCCTAACTCTAACTATAACCGTAACCCTAACTATAATCGTAACCCTAACCCTAACTCTAACCCCAACACTAATCCTAAACTAAACTCTTATCCTAACCCTAAACCTAACGGTAACTCTAACAGTAAAACTAATCCTAACACTAACCCTTACCCTACCCTAAACCTAAACCTAAACCTAACACCCTAAACTAACCATATCCTTAAACCATAACACTCACCCTAACCCATACCCAAACCTAACAATAACCTTAACCCTAAACCTAACCCTAAACCTTAAACTAACCTTAAAGTAACCCTAACACTAACCCTGACTCTAACACTAAACCCTCCCCTAACTTAAGCGTAATCGTAATACTAACCCTAACACTATTCCTAACTCTTACCCTAACCCTATCCCTAACCTTCACCCTAAACTAAACATAACCCTAATCATAACCATAAACTAATCCTTACCCTATTCCTGACCCTAACACTAACTCTAACTCTAATATCATATCCTAACACTAAACGTAACTGTAAACCTAACCAAAACCATATGCTAAAACTAACCCTAAACCTACCGTAACCTTAACCCTAAACCTAACACCAACCCTAACTATAAACCTAGACCTAACTCTAAACCTAATACTAACAAGAATTTTTACACTAACAATAACTCTAAATTAATTCCTCACCCTAAATCTAACCCTAATTATAACTTAACACTAAAACTAACTCTAACCCTAAACCTAACCCTAAATCTAACCAAAACCTGAAACGTAACTCTAACACTATCCCTAACCCAGATTCTAATC
>NW_024345016.1:0-3930 GCF_902729225.1 Pteropus medius
GCAGACAGCTGTGTGTCTGAATTCGGCCTCCGTACCTTAGGAGCTTTGCGATCAGCTCTTTGAGCCTTTCATTTCTTCATTTTGAATGCGTCCACGGGGACCATTCGACCATCCCAGGCAGAAAGGTGAGGGAGAGGGAGGTGTCTGCTTCCGTCCTGAAGTCTGATTTCCACTGTGGAAAGCGGGAAGGATCCGAGGCCTTAGGAAGGAGCCCCGGGGCCTCTGGGATGAAAAGAGATCATGCTGAATTGTGGCTCTGGAACGCCCGGTGTCCACACTCCGGGGAGGTGGAGGTGCTGGGAGCGGCCTGTCTTCTCTAGTAGACCAGGGTCCACACAGGTTTCCTTCGAAAATCCACCATATACATATATATGCATATAGATGAACATATATATGCATATATATGTATATGGTAGATCTGGCATAAAGCTCTCTAGTGACGTCCATTTTGAGCCGGAACTGCAGACTTTCGAGATACGGCTCACTTGCGGCAAATTCACGGCCCTCCCGGCGCCTCGGGGCTCTGAGGGCGGTGCTCGGTCGTCTGTGGGTATATATATGTATATATATATGTATATATATATATAGAGAGAGAGAGAGAGAGAGAGAGAGTGAAAGAGTGATAGAAATAGACAGATACATAGATAGATAGGTAGATAGAGAGAGAGAAACAGAGAAAGAGAGAGAGATAGAGATATAGAGATATCTATAGTTTCAGATACAGATATAGATATAGCTATATCTAGGGAAGCTCTGGCAAAAGCACTCTACAGACGTCCATTTTGAGCCGGAAGTGCAGACTTCCGCGATACGGCTCACTTGCGGCAAATTCACGGCCCTCCCGGCGCCTCGGGGCTCTGAGGGCGATGCTCGGTCGTCTGCGGTTACTGGGGTTCAGAAGTTGCAGAAGCACTCACTGACACTTTGAGCCCCTAGAGGTACAAACGGCGTCTCATTGCTCTCTCTATCCTCAGGGTGCAGAGCTCCAGGCCACCCACAGACAGCGGACCCAGGGAGGCTTTGGCCCCTCCGTCCCTGGAGGCCGTCACCCGCTGGAAAGAGGTCAGTTGGGGGACACTGCAGACAGCTGTGGGTCTGATTTCGGCCTCCGGGCCTTATGAGCTTGCGATCACCTCTTCGAGCCTTTCATTTCTTCATTTTGAATGCGTCCACGGGGACCATTACGACCATCTAACTTGAAGGTGTGAGGGGAGAGGAGGTGTCTCTGCTTCACGTCTGAAGTCCTGATTTCCAATCACGGAAAGCAGGAAGGAGCAGAGGCCTTAGGAAGGAGCCCCGGGGCCTCTGGGATGAAAAAGTCATGCTGAATTGTGGCTCTGTATGGCAGTGTCACACTCGGGAGTGGAGGTGCACAGGGAGCGGCCTGTCTTCTCTGGTAGACCAGGGTCACACAGTTTCCTTCGAAAATCCACCATATACATATATAGCCATACCATAGATGAACATATGCTATGCATATATCTCTTGAAACGATCTAACAAAAAAGCTCTCTAATGGCGTCCATTTAAGGCGGAACTACCAGAGACTTCGAGAATCTGACTCACTTCGCGACAGATTCACAGCCCTCCAGTAGCCTCGGGGAGCTCTGAGGCGATGCTCGATCTCTTGGTGCTGGGGTTCAGAAGTTGCAGAAGCACTCACACCACCAAACACTTTAATGAGCCCCTCAGAATTTTCATGGCCCGTGTGTGTGTGTGTGTGTGTGTGTGTGTGTGTGTGTGTGTGTGTGTGTGTGTGTGTGTGTGTGTGTGTGGCCACATGTGGCTGTGTGTGTGTGTGTGTGTGTGGCTGTGTGTGTGTGTGTGTGTGTGTATGTGTGTGTGTGTGTGTGTGTGTGTGTGTGTGTGTGTGTGTGTACATGTGTGTGTGTGTGTATGTGTGTGTGTGTGTGGCAATGTGTGGCGTGTGTGCAAGCTGGCGTCTAAACGCTCTCTGTATCCTCGTGCAGAGCTCCAGGCCACCCACAGACAGCGGACCCAGGGAGGCTTTGGCCCCTCAGTCCCTGGAGGCCGTCACCCGCTGGAAAGAGGTCAGTGGGGGGACACTGCAGACAGCTGTGGGTCTGATTTCGGCCTCCGTGCCTTATGAGCTTTGCGATCACCTCTTCGAGCCTTTCATTTCTTCATTTTGAATCCGTCCACGGGGACCATTACGACCATCCCAGGCAGAAAGGTGAGGGAGAGGGAGGTGTCTGCTTCCGTCCTGAAGTCTGATTTCCACTGCGGAAAGCGGGAAGGAGCCGAGGCCTTAGGAAGGAGCCCGGGGCCTCTGGGATGAAAAGAGATCATGCTGAATTGTGGCTCTGGAACGCCCGGTGTCCACACTCCGGGGAGGTGGAGGTGCTGGAAGCGGCCTGTCTTCTCTGGTAGACCAGGGTCCACACAGGTTTCCTTCGAAAATCCACCATATACATATATATGCATATAGATGAACATATATATGCATATATATGTATATGGTAGATCTGGCAAAAAGCTCTCTAGTGACGTCCATTTTGACCTGAACTGCAGACTTTCGAGATACGGCTCACTTGCGGCAAATTCACGGCCTCCCGGTAGCGTACCGAGGGCTCTGGTGATGCACCGATAGATCTCGCGGTACTAGGGGTTCAGAAGTTGCAGAAGCACTCACTGACACTTTGAGCCCCTAGAGGTACAAACGGCGTCTCATTGCTCTCTGTATCCTCAGGGTGCAGAGCACCAGGCCACCCACAGACAGCGGACCCAGGGAGGCTTTGGCCCCTCCGTCCCTGGAGGCCGTCACCCGCTGGAAAGAGGTCAGTTGGGGGACACTGCAGACAGGTGTGGGTCTGATTTCGGCCTCCGGGCCTTATGAGCTTTGCGATCACCTCTTCGAGCCTTTCATTTCTTCATTTTGAATGCGTCCACGGGGACCATTACGACCATCCCTGGCAGAAAGGTGAGGGAGAGAGAGGTGTCTGCTTCCGTCCTGAAGTCTGATTTCCAATGGGAAAAGCAGGAAGGAGCAGAGGCCTTAGGAAGGAGCCCCGGGGCCTCTGGGATGAAAAGAGATCATGCTGAATTGTGGCTCTGTATGGCCCAGTGTCCACACTCCGGGGAGGTGGAGGTGCTGGGAGCGGCCTGTCTTCTCTGGTAGACCAGGGTCCACACAGGTTTCCTTCGAAAATCCACCATATACATATATATGCATATAGATGAACATATATATGCATATATATGTATATGGTAGATCTGGCAAAAAGCTCTCTAGTGACGTCCATTTTGAGCGGGAACTGCAGACTTTCGAGATACGGCTCACTTGCGGCAAATTCACGGCCCTCCCGGCGCCTCGGGGCTCTGAGGGCGGTGCTCGGTCGTCTGCGGGTACTGGGGTACAGAAGTTGCAGAAGCACTCACTGACACTTTGAGCCCCTAGAGGTACAACCGGCGTCTCATTCCTCTCTGTATCCTCGTGCAGAGCTCCAGGCCACCACCAGACAGCGGACCCAGGGAGGCTTTGGCCCCTCCGTCCCTGGAGGCCGTCACCCACTGGAAACAGGTCAGTGGGGGACACTGCAGACAGCTGAGGGTCTGATTTCCGCCTCCGTGCCTTATGAGCTTTGCGATCACCTCTTCGAGCCTTTCATTTCTTCATTTGAATGCGTCCACGGGGACCATTGCCACGACCATCCCAGGCAGAAAGGTGAGGGAGAGGGAGGTGTCTGTCCGTCCTGAAGTCTGATTTCCAATGCGGAAAGAGGAAGGAGCAGAGGCCTTAGGAAGGAGCCCCGGGGCCTCTGGGATGAAAAGAGATCATGCTGAATTGGGGCTCTGGAACGCCCGGTGTCCACACTGCGGGGAGGTGGAGGTGCTAGGAGCGGCCTGTCTTCTGTGGTAGACCAGGGGTCCACGCAGGTTTCCTTCGAAAATCCACCATATACATATATAT
>NW_024345017.1:0-677 GCF_902729225.1 Pteropus medius
GACCTAGAAAAAGGGAGTCCCAGAGGGACAGCCCTGGGAGGGCCAGGGAAGGAGCAGACATATCAATGATGGAACGAAGTCAACCCCTGAAATCATGCTCAGGTGTGTAACAAGTAGGTGTGGGGTAGGGAGAATAGAAAGAGAGTATGCATTGGAAACAGTCACCTTTTCCACTGGAATGGGTTTCTTCATCTCATTTAATTTAAAGTCCCTTTTCCCCATAGAGTAGGCAGCCAAATGAAGTGAAAAAGGTAACATCATCCCCCAATCTTAACCTACAAAGGGACCTCGGAGCTCTTCCCTAGAGGAAGGCAAGCCCTTCTGACGGACTAAGTGGCCAAGAAAAAAGATGTTCTTTAGCTCTGGCCCAGAAGAACTGAGGATGCTATAAAAACTCAATGGGGTGGCTGTTCCCCAAAACCAGAGGGAATTCAGGGAGTCAGAAGGAAGATGTCCCAGGAACAGGAGTGGGGGGTGTGGGGGGATACTGAGCTTCTGTGGCAAGGCTTAATGCAAGAGGAAATGCCTATCACACGCCACCCCAGGGCCCAGCACGTGGAAGGTTCTGTCACTGTTTCGTGGAAATCAGCAAGAGTTGGAATAAAGGCAGTAGAGTGTGGTCATGAGCTTCGGGGTCGGATGGCTCAGCCTCCACAACTCATTAGCTCTGTGACCTT
>NW_024345018.1:0-11781 GCF_902729225.1 Pteropus medius
TGTCTTGGCTTTCATTTATTAATTGTTGCTCCGTGGGTTCAATCTTTTTTTTTCTGTTTTTTTTAGAAGGAGCTGAATTTAAACAATCATTGGTTTTTAGCTTTTGACAAACAAAGCAATTCCAACCCACCTATATAAGATATACTAAAAACTAAACTCTCACATTGTCCCACACAAGAGATAATTTATGTAAATATAAATGAAGCAAGTATATTTCAAAATATAACAAACAATTAGTTTACATTTTTAATGTTAGTTTTTGTTCCATAGTACTCTAAGCTACCTAAGGGTAAAATTCATAATCTAATGAATGTCATAGTATGTAGATAACTATAGGGGTCAGGAGAGTGACATTTGGGGGCTTACTGCGTCCTGTCTGCTAATCCTCACCCCTGGAGAAAGATGTAGGTTTCTGTGTGGCAGAACTGGGATACGAATCTACATGCGAATGATTCCAAAACATGTGCTCTTTTTGTGAGATCACTCAGTAATGGTAAATCTTATTATTCTTGTTATCAAATGTGATACTTAAAGCTATGAATTTTTTTCTAGAATGTTGTGAATCCAAGTGTAGCAAAGATAATGACTGTTGTTCAGCAATCACTGAAAAACAGTAAGTATTTGATGACTGTCTGTTTCTTATGTCATTCACTGATTTGAATTACAGCTATTTTTACATACTCTTTACTTTGTTTTTACTGTAGTAGAAGAAAAATATGGCACTTTGAGTATAGTAGAGGAGGACAATGAAGCTGATAGGGAAAATAAAGTCATGGTTGAAACCCTTCCCAAACCATCAGCTGCAATCCAGAACTGGTCTCATCCTGATTTTCCATCAACTGAACCTCTTCTCAAACCTTCAGTCGTGTCTTTAGCAGTCATCGGTCTTACAAAGGTAAGTTGTTTTGTTTAATTTTAAATGTTTTCCCCCATGCTTTTTCATATACCATCCCTGCTGATCCTTATAGTAATTGAAAAGGATCCTAGAAAGAGGTAGAAGTCTTCCAGATGATAATAGAAAACAAGCGTAATAACAAGACTGACATACGTACAGGATTGGGATTCAGAAAGGTTTGTGGGACTAAAGAATTCTTAGGTATGCCATCACGGGAGGAGAGAATCAGAAACCAGCTAGAAAGAAGAGCTAGATGAATGTGAAGTTGAGAAGGAGGTGAAGCAAAAATTCATTTAAGAAAGGCAAGATAAAAATATTTAATAAAGTCAAGATGAGATTATTATGAAGACACAAGAGACATGGGGGGGTGGTTAAGTGAGAGCAGAAATTCACTATATTATAGAATGTGAAGGAATTTATTTTAAATGCCAAATAAGAAAAACCAAAACAGGTAATGAAAAAAAAAATGCTCAGAGTTTTCTCAATGACTTATTGCTGATTTCAACGAAGAACTGAAGGAAAATTTAATTCTCACTCTTTTTTTGCTTATTGACGTTTTCATTTGAGCTTTTTAATCTTCACTTTTAAGCTTAATACAGTGACATCTTACATTTATTCTGGCAAAAGCTTTATTCGTTGCTAATGCAAAGTGAAATCTCTTTGATCAGATTTATTACGAATTATGAATTTTTGTCCCTACTTTTTCCTGTGGTTTCTAACTTATCTTACTCTTTGGTATATACCTAACTTGCTTAATTAACTTATCTTACAAATTGGTGTATTTTTCGTGGGTGTTGTAGATTTTTTTTTTTTTTGCAAAAAGACAGAAAATAAGGATTTATTTTAGTTTGTTCATTAATTAAAATATCTGATTATGTAATTGAGGGCCTTAATTTCTATTCATTATATGAGAAGATAAAATAAGCTAAAGCACTCTAAAAGAAAAAAGGAAATTTTTTTTTCTGTAGAGTTTTTTTTTGGTATGATTTCTTTGATATGAAACATCAAGACTAAGTTAAATTATAGATCCGAAAGCAGTTAGTAGTTGCCTGGGGCTGATTGAGGGGGAATGGGGTGTGATTATTTAATAGGAATGGGGTTTCTTTTGCGGTGATGAAAATATTTTTGAACTAGAGGTGATGGTTGTACATTGTGAATGCACTAAAAGCTACTGAATTGTTCACTTTAAAACAAGCAAATGGGCTCATTTACAACATGTCTTCTGTTCTTGCTTTCTTTACTTAACAAGATCTGAGAGATATTGTTCTCTGAGGGGCTGTTTTGTTCTTTGCTATGGCCGCAGACATTTCCATTGTGCAGAAGTCACACGACTCATTTATTAGGTCCCCTACGAGTGGACAGCCAGTTGTTTTGCCATTATAAACTATGATGCAGGGAACATCTCCAAGCTCTAGTCTGCAGCCTCCTGGAGGGCAGGATGAGGCTGGGAGGGTGCACGGACTTCGACATGCCCCCTCTCTGAGTTCTCTGCGTGCCTGGCACAGTGCTTCACTTTAGGGCTTGTTCAGGAAGAGGGGACAAAAGGAAGAAACAGACCAGAAGAATGTGTGAAATTGGAGCTGGGAGAGAGAGGAAGGGCCAAGCAGAATATGGTTCCAGCATGGGCCTGGGAGACAGGCAGCTGGCCTTGAGTTCACTCCGTACCATTTCCTAGCTGTTGGACAATGGGCAGCATCCCTAGCCTTTCTGAGCTAGAGATTCTGATTGATCTTTTCCTAATAATATCTGCAGTGAATGGATACATATGGCCATATCAAATGAATGAAATCACAAGTTATGATATTTTTCTAAGATAAAATCCTTGGAAGGAAAGATTACTAATATATATACAAAATTATCTCTGCAAGATGATGTTTTACTTTTTCAAATATATCCAGCAATGGGTACATTTTCTGTAATTCTTAAGGAATTCTATTCATTTTGGTTTTCATTGTTGTTAAACCTACATGAAAATTCTTTCATACCTAAAAGTCAGACATCCTGGTAACTTGATATTTTAGTCCCTTTCTTCGTGCGCTCCAGCTTGGTAATCGTGGATGCATTTGAAGACTTTTAAATTTTCAACGAAGATCATCATAGTTTAGTAGTTTTTTGAACCGCAGATTTTTTTCTGCAATCTTTATTTACCATGCTAAATAAAGTATTTGGGAAATTAGAGCTCTAAGCGTGCTGTTCACAAGGGAATGAAAAAACCATGTGCGCATTTAAATAGGGACTTATGTTTCTTTTGTACATCATAGCAGTGCTTAAAACTGCCTGGCCATTTCATAGTCACATAAGCGTTTTTCTTCTCCAATGTAAAACTTGTGTTTTAACAGGAGTCTTGTAACATTGTGAATTGATGTTTGACAATGAAAGTTTTTCATGAAACTTAAAATGCTTATTACTACAATAGCCACGAAATAACTATTTGCATATATCTGAAAACGATATTTTATATTTTGAAACAGAATTTCAAATATATAATTGAAAAATTGAATGCCATGTCTAATCCGTATTCCCCTGCCATTTTTACTTTCAAATTTTCACATGTTCTATGTAGATCGTCATTATTTAATTAGATCAGTTCAGTATTCTGTTACAAACGTCTATTTTCTGAACATCGTACACTTATCCTGAGGAAGTTACTTTTTTTTTCTTGCCAAAGTTTCAAAAACCTGCAATATTTTCTGCTATTACTTTTATGTTTGCAAAATAGTTAGTCCTACCCAAAATATATTTATCCAGATCTTTCTTCTAAGCTCCCTAGGTGCCTCCAATTTCATATGTCCCAGAGTGAAGACATGATCACTGGCCCTTTCCTTTTCGCTGACTCCTGTAACCTCCTCTGGCATCTGTTTTCCCCGTCCTAGGTCATAGCACCACTGAAACGCTGAAGCATGAAAAATTCTGAAGTCACCACATCTAGTCACTCACCAAGTTTAATATTTTCTAAAAGCTTACCATTTTTTATATCTTACTACTGTAAATCGCTTTCTCATCTTTAATTTTTAAATACACTTTTCTAGTTTTGCTGTCCTTGTGTTCATGTTTCCATCGCTGCCAGTGTGTCTGTTCTGTAATATGTTTGTGACGAAACAACTCCTCTTCTTATTGAATGGCTCCCCATTAAGTGAGGGTAAATTTCATATACCAGCATGACACTTGCCTCGTTTGCTGTGGCTCTGATTCTCCAGTTTTGTCTCTCCACCCCATTCCCAGTGTTCCAGCCTTACCACAGTACTAGGTGCCCTCAGTTACTTGCTATTTCATATCTCATGCTTTTGCTCCCGCTGCCCTTTGTAGCATGCCCTTCACACCCTCACTCTGCACGTAGGAAATCTTTCAAGAGACAGCCCTATCTCTGTAGCATTTCCTGAGCCTCCCAGATACAACTGCCTGCTGTCCCTTTGTGCCCTTACTGTACGTTACTCACTTCAGCTGTAGACGTAGCTAATGATACTTTTGAGTGTTTACTGTTTCCGTGCATCTGTACCCCTACTACAATAGAGGATGAAATCTTTTCTTTGTATTTGCCAGTTTTCCCAGGTTGGTGCCTATGATTTGAGAGATATAGTAAATGTCTGTCATCTTCCTGACTGATTGACTGACTGAAGGAACGAGTCAAAGAATGTGATATTTTCTGAAACTGGGTTTTTGTTTTCCTTTGTTCTCATAGGAAGAAGCAATAAAGCCAGACATTGGAAACAAAGAAAATGGCATGGATATTAGCGAACGGGCTCCACGAGAGCAAACAAATAAGGACAATGTGAATTATGTTGATGGAACACAGGAAAAGAATACAAGTGGTAATTTAGTGACGATCTGTATTTTTTTCTCTGCTTACATGCTGATATTAACAAATTGAAATTATGTAGATGCAAATATGACATCCATTTTCTTAAAGTATATCTTTTTGCTGTTTCTTCAAAATATTCCAACTACAAACAACTTTTTTTTTCTTGCCAAGATTCAAAACCCTGCACTTTGTTCTGCTATCTTTTATATTATCAAAATATTTATGATTAGAGATAGACTTGTTTATGTATTTTAAATATATACTAATAAATATTTTCATTAATGTCTCTGTAACTACATTTTATAGTTAAAATGTCAGCATTAGGAATAGGAGAAGACGAAGAAGCAGAATCACCTTGGGATTCTGAGGTACTGTCTTTTGTTATTATTTTTTATTTTAATATCAGCATTGAGTGATGTTAAAACATAAAAGTTATGATTTGATTTTACTTTGTACCTCTGCATTTGCCCATGAAAATATTTTCTTATATTTTAACCTATAATTGATACAATAATTTATCAATACAATAATACTGCATAGGACCATTGTCCTAATTTGCAAGATTCCCTTAATGAATTCGGTGTAACATAGTATGAGAAACTCAGATTAAAAGTCATAAAACATCAGTTTGAGTTCTGAAGTTAAGTTTATCTGATAGCTAAAGAATTCTTCCAGGTCATTCTGTGGCCAAATGTTGGAGTGTAGTTTCTTCAATACCTTAGAACATAAAAAGATAATGCATGGGATTTTGAGGTTTCATTGTATTTGGATTGTTAAGTAGATTCTGCAAGGAAAAACTGTTTTGGAGAGTTAAAATATCATGTATTGAGTACCTTTATGAGAACAATTCTTATAATAATGTAAGGAAGTATAAAGTAATGTCTTAGATCATAGGTATCTACCAGCTCATGGTACAAATATTGAATTTGAAGTCCAAAAGCATGTTAGCATCCTGGGTTGGTCACTTACTAGCTATGGGATCCTGGGAAAACTTGTTTTTAACCTGTTGGTATATCAGTGACCTCATTTATTTTAAAGGTACTGATCCCTATCTTTCACTTACGTGCAAATGTGGTAGCAAATGTGGTAACAAATGTGAAAACATGTCATAAACGGTAAAGGGTGCTGTGAAAATGTAAGGCACAATGATCACAGTGGTATTTGATGACTTACTAAATATCGAGAACTCTTTTTGTAAACATGAGATGCAATGAATTGATAGTAGTGTCAAGAAAAGAATGGGAAAGTTAAACAAGCATGTTGATTTTGAGTATGGGGGATGACACTTTTCAGGAGACGGTTACTGGAGATACCCTGTTGGCATGTATTGCTTTAGTATTTGAGGCCTTCTTGATGAGATCTTAAACGTTTTGATCTGGTGTAAATTTCTGATATCGAATACCGACTATGTGCTGGGCAGTTAGACACCGAATCTAGAAGTTGAGAGCTTAGGCTGTAGTTGTAGGGGCAGAAATCGAGTAAACAACAATCCTTTGTAAGTCGCTATAGATGTCCACATAAAGAAAAGAAAAAATGTTAGGTTAGAGAACATTGGGGCAGTATCGTTGGAATGGGCATGAGTGTATAATTTACTGTGTCAGTAAAGATCTTTCTGAGTATGTCTTGGAATGACCAGGAAGCAAGAAGTGGGCTAACCACGATCATAACATGTGTATTATTGTTGTAGTGTGTAGATAAGAAATAAAATGTGCCTAACTATGTAAACATTTTTGCTATTATTTAAACAGAATTTCAAGAAAAGTGTTTCTTACCGCGTTGCCATTTTATTCAATGACTGTCCTCTCAAAAACTTACCAAAGAATAGTTAGCTTTTTCCACGTCCATCTTTACCTAAGTGAAATAGGTCCCACAATGACCTGTTTATATGTAACATGACATACTCCATGTTTCTATCATGTCAAGTATCTAATTTTAACACTAAAAAATCTTCTTAGAACTATTGTTAAATAGTTCCAAGTAGCTTAATTAAGTAATTTATTGAAATGCATATATTTCAAAATGTTCTTGAACTTTGGAGAATGCAAAGTAGAGTAGGTGTTTCGAAGTTAGTTCCCTGTTGATGTGCACATATAAATCAATATTTTGTCTATGAAAGTATTTACTCCAGCCCTCCGTGCTTAATTTTTAGAGTAGCTCAATGAAGACAAAAGATCAGGTTGATCCAGAGAGCATAAGATGAAGTTTTCTATTGAATATTTTGGTTTTCATCACACGCTTCTTTTGTTGTTAGGTCTGCTTGCTATTAATGTAGGAAATTCAGATATTTTCTGAGAAAGGGATTAGGAAATCTTTCTATATCTCACTATCGATATGAATTTTAACAGGATTCCTCTACAAGTCTTCCAATAAATTATGTCGATGACTTACCTGGAGCTGCAGATCAACGAGGAAAAAACATACAAAATGAGCAAGTAGCAGGTAAGAACTGTATTGTGTAAAAACAGCATTTGACAGAATGTTGATTTAAAATAGGAATCTTCAGATAGTCTGATAGCCAAAGAAAATCACCTATTACATGCATAGTAAGGAAAAGAGAAGCGAAAAGGAGATCTGTTGTATAACTTCTCAGGTATCGGCACCAGATTAAATTGAGAGTGTCAGTACAGAACCTACATTATTTGTTCCACTTCGAGATACTCTAAGACCTAAGAAACTCAGAAATAACAGAAAAAGTATAAAAGCAGGAATGAAGAATGAGAAAGGGAAAAATTACCGGGAGGAAATTAAGGGGAAAAAAAGTAGACATATGTAGTGGGAAGAGATAATCGGATTCTTTAGAAAATTTCATAGGACAATATTGAAAAGGTGGAAAAAAGATGAAGTAGCTTCCAGCACCAAAAATTGTCAGAGAAGTACAGCAAAAGGTTTCTACTTGTACTCTTCTCCTTGTTGTTGAGAATGCATTACAGACTGAGGTATCTGATAATGTAGCACTCTACGTTTGGTATCCATCTTTGAAAAAAAAAAACACGTTATATACAGGGATAAGAAACAGAAATATTTAAAAGGTCACTTTTAACTCTGGCATTTTTTGATACCCTAAATTTCTCAGTTTTCAATCCCTGTACTGATTAGGGATTCTTAGAGGTAATTATTTGACCCTAATGGTTACCCAACATTGCTGGTCTTCTAACTATGCTCTGAGTAGACAGTGTGTCAACTTCTCTTCAGAGACATCAAGAAGCAAAGCCATCAGATAGGTGAAGACATGTAAGGGACGACAATAAACATTATTTTCCTTTTATTTCTGAGCATGTTTATAGCCAAAGCAAAACAAGGCGATGACGTAGTAGAAATGATCGATGTAAGGTACTACTGTCAAAGAGAGAGGAAAAGAAAAGCTGGCGTGGAAAATTCACAAAAAGAATGCAAAAAGAAGTTTCCAGACCACGGGTCTACACATTATTTTTGAAGAGGAAAGTGTATAATTAAAAGAAGAGAGGAAGAAAGAATGGCGTTATCTAAGTAATTTTGGAAGAAATCCGAGAGACCTCAATTTAGATGGCTTGAGAGTATTTGCACTGAAACAGAAAATGAGATCACTGCTGCTCCAGAAACACTGGAAGCAGAGGGGAGTGTTCGAATTGCAGTAAACTGTAGCCACTCATTTAACCTCCTCATGATTATCAGGCATCAAAGATATAAGTTACATTGGCATTTGTTACTGAAAGGAGATTCATTACCATATAGAAGTATTGGCTCTTTTGTTTTAAGATAGCCAGATTTTAAATAAGATAGTTGGTTCTTAAAAGTTCTTCAAAGCCCAACTAAGCTTAAAAACAAAGAAATTATAACATTCATTCCCAAAATGCTAAAATGATTATTTTCAGAAAATATTACAGTGATTTAGATACAAAAAAATTTAATATCTAAAATTTGTGTGGCAATTTAATTAAATTTTCCATTTTTCATTATCCGTTTTCACTATCGAAAGCTTGTTATTCATTATTTCTTGGATATGTTTTATGTACCTCTTTTTCATGATTGGATCAAGAAAGTTTCAGATGGCTAAACTAGGAGATACAAGAAACGTGTCCCCTATCGGCATGAAAATAGTAAATCTTTTAATGAGGACTCTACAAGTCTTTATCCAAGCTGATCATTATATAACACTGTCTGAGATGATACAGGACTTATGCATTCACCTGAACTCTCATTGCAACTGTGTAGATGCTAAATTACTGTACAAATTGAAGATCATGATGAATACTTGTAGCCTGATGGAATACATGATTCTGACATATTACATTAAGGATAGGCTGTTGCATTCTAACACTAGGTATCACTCTGATGAAAGATCACTTTTCACTCATCAGTAGGCATGTGGACATTGGAAGATGCACACTGATATAGGTTACTTAGAGTCCTTGGAAAAATAACTTTGCTTTGAAAGCTCATGCTGCATGTTTGGTGAAACCTATACTCCTGGTTTTTCTTCAGTTTTATGGCAGATTCTTGTTTCTGTCTTGTTGCTGTCCTACCAGTTTCTCTGGCACCCCCCAAAATACAGGAACAACTAATGTAGTCATTTCCAAAGCCAAACATGAGGATTCAGCTCTATTGTCATTGTGTTTGAACGTACAGTTGGCTTTCACATTCACATATAACTGAGTCTATGTCCCTTTGCATTTTAGATTCTCTTGAAAATTTTCCTCACTTGAAGGTAATAACTTTTATATTTATTATCTTGAATTATTAAGTACAACTTGCACGAGATGAACATTACTTTTTAACGACTTTGTTTCAAAATCCATTCAGCCTACCATTGAAGTGAAAGATTCTGTTCCCAACAAAGCAGTAGAAATGAAGGGGACACAATCATCCAGATCAGGTAAATTGTGTAAGTCAAATTTCACCCACGAAGGGAGGTCACGGAAATATTTGACATGCTCGTTGTCTTTCTAGTTCTCATTTTTCTTTACAAATTTATTTGAAGGATTTGAGATAAAGTATATGTCATTTTTGGTATTCATGTTTGAGAAAAAGTTATTTACAAGAATGAGTAAAAGAATTTTTAAAGTGTAACTTTCAACTCTGATGTTCTTTGTTTTGTTCAATACTCTAAATTTGGGGCTTGAAATTTTTATACTGATTTGGATTTCTACAAGGTTAATTTTAAACTCTAATATTCCCTTTTATTTCTTTCAAAAGTTGATGGAATTAAATTTTACCATTTTACAATAGTTCTAATTACTAGTATTATTTATGTTCTAATTAATGAAAACTTTATTTTCAGATTCTTCACATTTGGATTCTGCTAGTTTGCCCCTCAATCATGAAACCCGTCGAGGACCTGGAGATTTGAAAGTTCACAATAAATTGCCATTTTTGTTGCAATTGATGACCGCAAAGCATTCAGCATCCACAGACATCAGACACATGACCTTAACAGACAAATGCAAGACTAATATTAGAGCTGTGTTTCTAAGAGGGGATCAGAGGCTCCATGACCTGCGTGAATCACAGCGACCAGAAAACAGAGAGAGCAAAGAAGGTAATAAAAAGAGTTCGACCCTGGACCTCATTGGTTGGTTCATCATGCTTTTGACTTTTCAAAAATCATTTTGTGATGAAATCGACTTTATGTTCACATTGTCTCTGTAATGTACAGCACAACAGAACACCTCTTAGCAAACCATATGTATTCTTCCTAGAATGAAGGTAACATGTAACTAAAGACGAAGGAGAATTAGGAGAATGAGTGATTGCATTTAGATTAGTAGTTAACATACACTTATTTGGGGTAGCAAGATTTTATTTAGAACAGTAGGACTAGATGGGAAAATCTAAAGATTGCCTCCTGAAACAAAACATGGATTCTTGGCTTTATTTTTATAGGTCTGAATTCACAAGTTCTAGTTATCACTATATTCAGTGTAACTGGAAAAGCAGCTTTTGAACCGAAATGTTAAAATATTTCTTGCATTTTCCATGTTTTTATATATTTTAGAAATGTCTTTTCCAGTAGTAATGGGTATTATTGAGAACTTACTGTGTCCAAATAGTATGTTATCTTTTGAAAATTTTTAATGAATAAATCGTTTACAAAAAATAATTTTTTAAAGGAGTGCTGTATCACTTGAAAACAACATATGGAAAAGCAATTTTAATTCTCCTGGGATACTCATTTGTTTGACTGACTGAATTAATATGTTTTTCACTTTTCGTATCATTAATTTAGTGCCCCATATCAGTCCTATGATCAGGTCTATAGTAATGGAACATATAGTAGTTTTTCATTCCTATAGATTTATCTTCTTTCCTTAACTGTAGAACTAACATTGTATTTACAAACGATTTTCAGTGACCTCTAGAGTAATGGCTGCAAGCTATAAATTTGACATTATTTACATATGTATACAAGTGTCTTATTTCTTCAGGTGCCTGGTAAACACCTGCTCAAGCTTCCTCTACACAGAAATATGTGTAACAGAAAAACTATGAAATGAATTCAAGCAACTTAAAAGTGTTCACATAGTTCATGTCACTTCTTAGTGGATACCTCTTTTAAAGCAATGAGCAGAGTCTATCTCTCCAGGGACCCAGGATTTGTGCATATGTTCATTGAATAAAGATTTATTCTATAGTGAGCCTTGATTATTTTACATCTTAAAGACTTCTGGAAACATTTTCTCAGTTTTGGCCTGCATCATCTATATTTTACATATTGCCTGCTAAATTGTCTCCTTCCATTGATTCGTATGCCCCTCAGATTCATCACTACCACAGCATTTACAGTGATCTGTCTCCAATGCATACATGATCCCGAGCCATTGATTAAACCATATTACTGTCCAGGCATGTTAAAATCACAATAAAGGCTTTTATGATCTGATCTCTGCCTAACTCTCCATCTCTAGACCTTTTTATTGTCCATCTTTTCTCTGGAATTACTGAACTGCTGGCGATGCCCACCTCGCCGTCTCTGTGTTAGACAAGCTTTATGCTATTGTATGCTTCTCTCCCTGTCTCGATACAGCCTCTCTGCCTTTCCTGCCTTCTGCCCGTTTCATTCTGGCTAACTTCCCAGTTTCAGTCTCAGCTCAGGCATTATCTCTAGAAAAGC
>NW_024345019.1:0-388 GCF_902729225.1 Pteropus medius
TAAGCATACTTGGATCAGAGCCTCACGCTAAATCCGTTGGTCACTATGGCGCTGAAACATCACTGGGAGACGGTTTCCTTTTCCATACTCGTTAGACCACATTCTCTGTTTCGTTGGATAAGCCCGCTTCTCAATACACCGGTAACGAGAACATCCCCACCAGTAGGATTTCTCTTCAGATTACCCTACAGAGGACACGCCACACACAGTGGCAGTCTGCGTTCCATCGTAAAGTAATGTTTTCGATGAAAACTGTTCCTGTGCCGTCTGTACGGTCCGCAGGCGTACTTCCACTGTATTACTTTCTTTGTGTGCATTCTAAGCAGATAGCAAAGGCAAGAACATGGATTTCAAGACCTTCCCACTAGCTCTTTGGTGCCGAACAAGG
>NW_024345020.1:0-37613 GCF_902729225.1 Pteropus medius
TATATGGTGATTTTTATAACAAATGGCTGTGTTTTCCTTAGACATTTGAGATCAGACAGGCCGCTCCTAGCACCTCCACCTCCCGCAGTGTGGACACCGGGCGTTCCAGAGCCACAATTCAGCATGATCTCTTTTCATCCCAGAGGCCCCGGGGCTCCTTCCTAAGGCCTCGGCTCCTTCCCGCTTTCCGGAGTGGAAATCAGACTTCAGGGCGGAAGCAGACACCTCCCTCGCCCTCACCTTTCTGCCTGGGATGGTCGTGATGGTCCCCGTGGACGCATTCAAAATGAAGAAATGAAAGGCTCAGAGCTGATCGCAAAGCTCCTAAGGCACGGAGGCCGAATTCAGACCCACAGCTGTCTGCAGTGTCTCCCAGCTGACCTCTTTCCAGCGGGTGACGGCCCCCATGGACGGAGGGCCAAAGCATCCCTGGCTACGCTGTCTGTGGGTGGCCGTGAACCCTGCAAGAGGATACAGAGACGAATGAGACGTAGTTTGTACCTCTGGGAGCTCAAAGTGTCAGTGAGTGCTCCTCCAACTTCGCTACCCCAGTACCCGCAGATGACCGAGCATCGCCCACAGAGCCCCAAGGCCCGGGGAGGGCTGTGCATTTGCCGCAAGTGAGCCTTTTCTCAGAAGTCTGCGATTCTGGCTCGAAATGGACGTCACCAGAGAGCTTTTTGCCAAAGCTACCATATACATATATATGCATATATATGTTCATCTATATGCATATATATGTATATGGTGGATTTTCGAAGGAAACCTGCGTGGACCCCTGCTCTACCACAGAAGACAGGCCGCTCCTCGCCCTCCACCTCCCCGCAGTGTGGACACCGGGCGTTCCAGAGCCACAATTCAGCATGATCTCTTTTCATCCCAGAGGCCCGGGGCTCCTTCCTCAGGCTTCGGCTCCTTCCCGCTTTCCGCAGTGGAAATCAGACTTCAGGACGGAAGCAGACACCTCCCTCTCCCTCACCTCTCTGCCTGGGATGGTCGTAATGGTCCCCGGGGCCGCATTCAAAATGAAGAAATGAAAGGCTCAAAGAGCTGATCGCAAAGCTACTAAGGCACGGAGGCCGAATTCAGACCCACAGCTGTCTGCAGTGTCTCCCAACTGAACTCTTTCCAGCGGGTGACGGCCGCCATGGACGGAGGGGCAAAGCATCCCCGGGTACGCTGTCTGTGGGCGGCCCTGAACCCTGCAAGAGGATGCAGAGACGAATGACACGTAGTTTGTACCTCTAGGAGCTCAAAGTGTCAGTGAGTGCTCCTCCAACTTCGGTACCCCAGTCTCCGCAGAAGACCGAGCATCGCCCACCGAGCCCAAAGGCCCCGGGAGGGCTGTGCATTTGCCGTAAGTGAGCCTTTTCTCGGAAGTCTGCGATTCTGGCTCAAAATGGACGTCACCAGAGAGCTTTTTGCCAAAGCTACCATATACATATATATGCATATATATGTTCATCTATATGCATATATATGTATATAGTGGATTTTCGAAGGAAACCTGCGTGGACCCCTGGTCTACCACAGAAGACAGGCCACTCCTAGCACCTCCATCTCCCCGCAGTGGGAAGACCGGGCGCTCCAGAGCCACAATTCAGCATGATCTCTTTTCAACCCAGAGGCCCAGGGGCTCCTTCCTGAGCCTGGCTCCTTCCCACTTTCATGAAACGGAAATCAGACTTCAGGGGCGAGCAGACACCTCCCCTCTCCCTCACCTTGCCTTTCTGCCTGGATGAATTGTGTGGTCCCCGTGGACATTCAAAATGAAGAAATGAAAGGCTCAGAGAGCTGTCATAAAGCTCCTGAGGCACGGAGGGGCCGAATTCAGACCCACAGCTGTCTGCAGTGTCTCCCCACCTGGCCTCTTTCCAGCGGGTGACGGCAGCCGTGGGCCGGAGGGGCAAAGCATCCCTGGATTAAGCTGTCTGTGGAGTGGCCTGAACCCTGCAAGAGGACCACAGAGACAGATGAGACGTAGTTTGTTGCCTCTAGGAGCTCAAAGTGTCAGTGAGTGCTCCTCCAACTTCGGTACCCCAGTCCCCGCAGATGACCGAGCATCGCCCACAGAGCCCCAAGGCCCCGGGAGGGCTGTGCATTTGCCGCAAGTGAGCCTTTTCTCGGAAGATGCGATTCTGGCTCAAAATGGACGTCACTAGAGAGCTTTTTGCCAAAGCTACCATATACATACATATGCATATACATATTCATCTATATGCATATATATGTATATGGTGGATTTTCGATGGAAACCTGCGTGGACCCCTGCTCTACCGGAGTAGACAGGCCGCTCCTAGCACCTCCACCTCCCTGTAGTGTGGACACCGGGCGTTCCAGAGCCACAATTCAGCATGATCTCTTTTCATCCCAGAGGCGTTGGGGCTCCTTCCTAAGGCCTCGGCTCCTTCCCGTTTCCGCAGTGGAAATCAGACTTCAGGACGGAAGCAGACACCTCCCTCTCCCTCACCTTTCTGCCTGGGATGGTCGTAATGGTCCTCGTGTATGCTTTCAAAATGAAGAAATGAATGGCTCAGAGAGGTGATCGCAAAGCTCCTAAGGCACGGAGGCCAAATTCAGACCCACAGCTGACTGCAGTGTACCCCAACTGAACTCTTTCCAGCGGGTGACGTTCGTCATGGACTTCGGGGCCAAAGCGTCCCTGGGTACGCTGACTGTGGGTGGCCCTGATGTCTGCAGAAGAATACAGAATGGAATTAAACCCATTTTCTGTCCCAAGGAGCTCAATGGGACCGTGAAAGCTTGTCAAACGTATGGAGCCACTACCCGCAGACGACTGAAGAATGCCCACAGAGCCCCAGGGCCTCACAAGCCTGTGTATTTGCCGCAAGTGACCATTTCACAAAAGTCTGCACTTTGGGCTCAAAATGGACGTGAACTGAGTGCTTAATGCTAAAGCTACCATATATATATATATGTACATATATATATATGAATATATATATGTACATATATATATATGAATATATATATGTACATATATATATTAAAATTCATATATATATAAAATTCAGAATACTGAGTCTCATACACGTGATCACACAGCTAATAAGTGACAGAGTCACATACAGCCCAACAGGTGTCTGAAGTTTCCCAAACTGACCTCTTTCTACCAGGGGAAGGATGCCATTTTGGCTTCCTCCTCAACAAGGATGGAGGGACACATGGGACGATGGAAGGGCGGCCCAAAGCATCGCTGGGCACACTGCCTGTGGGTGGCCCTGAAGTCTGCAGAAGGATACAGAGAGGAATTAGACCCATTTTCTGTCCCAAGGAGCTCAATGGTACCCTGAGAGCTTGTCAAACGTATTGACCCACTACCCGCAGAGGACTGAACATTGCCCACAAAGCCCCAGGGCCTGACAAGCCTGTGTATTTGCCGAAAGTGAGCAATTTCTCAAAAGTCTCCACTTTTGGATCAAAATGGACGTGAACTGAGTGCTTAATGCCAGAGCTACCATGTATATATATGCATATATATGAATATGTATGCACATATATATATGGTGGATTTTAGGAAAAAGGGCTGTGTTGCCCTCAGGTCTTTAGGGAAGGCAACCTGTTCCAAGCACATCCGCCTTCCCTGATTGGGGACACAGGGTTTCCCAGAGCCACAATGAGACAGTGTCCTAGCTCATCAGATAGGCACCGGGGCTCAGTCCTGGGGCCTCTCTTCCTTCCTGCTTTTTCAATTTGATATCAGAGCTCGCTCTGGACTAGAGCAGACACGTCCCTGTCCTTCACCTTTCTGCCTGGGCTGCTCGTCATGGTTCCTGTATACTCATTCAAAATTCAGAAAACTGAGTCTCATGCACATGATCACACAGCTAATAAGAGACAGAGTCACATACAGCCCAACAGGTGTCTGAAGTTTGCCAAACTGACCTCTTTCTACAAGGCGAAGGATGCCATTTTGGCTTCCTCCTCCACAAGGATGGAAGGACACATGGGACGATGGAAGGGCGGTCCAAAGCATCGCTGGGCACATTGCCTGTGGGTGTCCCTGAAGTCTGCACATGGATAAAGACAGGAATTAGACCCATTTTCTGTCCCAAGGAGCTCAATGGGACCCTGAGAGCATGTCAAACGTATGTACCCACTACCCGCAGTAGACTGAACAATGCCCACAAAGCCCCGGGGCCTGACAAGCCTGTGTATTTGCCGCAAGTGAGGAAATTCTCAAAAGTCTGCACTTTGGGCTCAAAATGGACGTGAACTGAGTGGTTAATGCCAGAGCTACCATACATATATGTGCGCATATATATGAATATATATGCGCATATATATGAATATATGTGCATATATGTGCATATATATGAATATATGTGCATATATATCAATATATATATATCAACATATATATGCACATGTATATATGGTGGATTTTTAGGAAAAAAGGCTGTGTTGCCCTCAGGTCTTTAGGGAAGGCAGGCCGTTGCAAGCACATCCGCCTTCCCGGATTGTGGACTCAGGGGTTCCCATAGACACAATGAGACAGTGTCCCAGCTCATCAAAGAGGCATGGGGCTCCGCCCTGGGGCCTCTGTTCCTTCCTGCTTCTTCAATTTGATATCAGAGCTCTGGACTGGAGCCGACAAGTCCCTGTCCTTCACCTTTCTACCTGGGCTGCTCGTCATGGTTTCTGTACACTCATTCAAAATTCAGAAAAGTGAGTCTCATACAAGTGATCACACAGCTAATAAGGGACAGAGTCACATACAGCCCAACAGGTGTCTGAAGTTTGCCAAACTGACCTCTTTCTACCAGGGGAAGGATGCCATTTTGGCTTCCTCCTCGACAAGGATGGAGGGGCACATGGGACGATGGAAGGGCGGCCCAAAGCATCGCTGGGCACACTGCCTGTGGGTGGCCCTGAAGTCTGCAGAAGGATACAGAGAGGAATTAGACCCATTTTCTGTCCGAAGGAGCTCAATGGGACCCTGAGAGCTTGTCCAACGTATGTACCCACTACCCGCAGAGGAGTGAACATTGCCCACAAAGCCCAAGGGCCTGACAAGCCTGTGTATTTGCCGCAAAGTGAGCAATTTCTCAAAAATCTGCCCTTTGGGCTCTAAATGGACGTGAACTGAGTGCTTAATGCCGGAGCTTCCATATATATATATATATGCATATATATGAATATATATTCACATATATATATCGTGGATTTTTAGGAAAAAATGTTGGTTGCCCTCAGGTCTTTAAGGAATGCAGGCCGTTCGAAGCACATCCGCCTTCACGGAGGGTGGACACAGGGGGTACCAGAGCCACAATGAGACAGTGTTGCAGCTCATCCAAGAAGCCCCGGGACTCCTTTCCTAGGACTCTGTTCCTTCCCGCTTTCTCAGTTGGAATAGAAACTTTTGGACTAGAGCAGTCACCTATCCGCAGTCACATTTCTTCCTGGCATGGTCGTGGGGGTCCGTGGATGCTCATTCAAAAATAAGTCAACTAAGTCTCAGAGAGGAGATCACACGCCTAATAAGTGACAGAATCAGAGTGTGGACACAGGGGCTTCCAGAGCCACAATGCGACCTGGTCCCTTCTCATCCAAGAGGCCTGAGACCCCGGCTGTGCCCCCGCCTCCCCGTATTCTGGCCTAGCTGCTGCTCAGGACCCAGAGACCCCGGCTTTGAACCAAGACCCCAGACACCCCATCTCAGAACCCAGAGGTCTCAGGTCGCTATACAGGAGTCGGCACCCGGCCAGCCCTGATGTCACCGACAGCAGCCTCAGGGTCCCCCCAGGCAGCGGACCATGCTCTGAGAAACCCCTGTCCACCATACCGCCAGAGACTTCCTGTGCAGAATCTCTACGCCGACCCCACAGGCTGTTCACTACCACCCCACAGTTCCCCCGTCACGCTGCTTTAGAGTATTGGAGTTTTCCTTAAGCCTGAACCCCAACCTGTCCCCCAATCACAGACATGCCCAGAAATGCACACGGGTGCCAACGCCAGCCCCTCCTTCTCAGTTCTCACATCTCCCCGCTCCACCCCTGCTCTGCAGTCAGAAGCTGAGGGACCCCAAGGGCAAATATGTTTCTTTACAAAACTCACAGCCCCTCCCAGCATGCGTGCCTGGGGGAGCAGGAGGGGCTGGGGCCTCACAGGCCTGAGATCCCAGGAGCATCAACGTCGCCCCCAGCCACATCTGAAGGCGGGGAGGGCACAGAGGGACAATGCTCCCTCTCCAAGGTCACGACCGCGTGTCCAGTCGGCTCATGGATTCCTGCAAAGGCCTGCAGACGGCTGTGTCTGTTTCGGCCACGTCAGCGCCTGGTGGCCAGCGCTGTGTTCTGTGACACCGGGCATGGGCGTGGAGGGCCGTGAGGGGCCTGAAGCTGCGCGCAGCTCCGGGGCCTATTTGCTGCCCTCGGACCACCCCGGCGGACTACGGGGCAGGCGAGGGAGAGATGTGGAGTCCCGGGCTCACCTTTGACCGGTCCCCAGCCCCCAGCATTGGCCAGGCATCTCTCAGGGCCATCGCGTTCCATGGGGGTGAACTTCTGCGGCTGCGGGACGCATGAAAGGGCTCAGGCCCCCTCCCTCTGTCCCTGCCCCCTAAATCCCACTTCAACTTCTGAACCTAAGGACCTCGGAAAAAATAAGGGCTGACACTTACATGAAATGACTTTGTATATACACTGAAACCCTCGGAGGTGAATATCGTTAGGACCATCCACAGGTAACTGAGAAGCTGAGGTAGTAAGAGGCAGGGTAGAAACTGCTGCGTGTTCAAACCCGGCTCCTCCTGCAACCGCCTGTGAGAATGAGGCAATTGGGCACACGTGGTGGGGGGAGGAGCCGGGTTTGAACACGGGGCAATTGAAGACCAGAGCAGGTGCTCTTAAGCAGCGTCTTCTGCTGCCGCCCCACACCCCCGCTCGCTTTCCCAACAATGGTCTTGAAATCCTCTGCACCTGACCCCAAGAAAAAAGTCAGGATGGTGGGGACAGCGGCTTCTGATGCTTCACGCTGCCCCGTCGTCCTCCAGGGCTGAGGAAAGACGCTCACGTATTTGGAGCCACTCCAAGGAGCTCCACGGAACCCAGAGTGCTTGTCAAACGTCTGTACCCAACGATGTGCAGAAGATTGAACATTCCCTACAAAGCCCCAGGGCCTGGGAAGCCTGTGCTTTTGCCGTAGCGAGAAATTTTTCGGACACCGGCCACGGCAGCAGATAGCACTTCGCCCCGAGACCTCGCCCTCCGCCCATTGCCCTCTGCCCTTGGGGCTCGGCCCCCCCGAGCCCAGGCAGGGAAGGGCCTGGAGCGGAGGGAGGGAACAGCCCAGGGCGGGCTGCAGGAAAGCATGTGAGGGCTGGAGAGGCAGCGGGGCACGCGGCCGTTTTATTCCCGAAATGTCCACCAGGTGGCAGCAGCAAATAAATTTTAATGATGGGTCCACTTGTGTGTTATTTTCAAAACACCTATGAGATGGCAGCGGAGGAAAAACCCTTCATAATGACATGCCCTGGCGGTTCTTTTCAAAATGAACATGAAAGCGCAGCAGAAATAACTTTATGAGCACTGCTGTCATGTTATTCCCAAGCTTCCCACGAGAGGGCAGCAGAGGATAACGCATCGCGTCTCAGGACCCAAACTCTGGTGCTGTTCCCCAAATGCACGCGAGATGAGATGGCAGCCGAGAAGAGTGTCCCCTGCCTTAAGGGCTCTGCCCACCATTCAAGTGAGAGTCCAGACCCTGGGTACTTAGCTCTCTCTGAAATCGCTCCCGTCCTTTACAAATGTCTTCCCGGCCCGGGCCACGGCCCCGGCCCCTCCCCTGTCCCTCGCGCCTCGGCCGGGTCCCCTCCCCGTATCCCCGCCCTCTGTCCCTCCCCGCCCCGCCCCTGTCCCCGCGCTGCACGGAGCGGACCCCAGAGCGGACGCGGCGCAGACCCCGCGCCGGGCAGCGGCTCCCGCGCTCAGAGCCCCCGAGCGATGCGCGCGGGACTTCGGGGTCCTGGAGCGCGCGCCCGCCTCGCACCTGCATCCTGGGCCGAAGCCGGTTCCCCGCCATGCCGAAGGTCTGCGTCTGGCTCCCGCACACCGGGACCACCCAGCTCCCCACACCGCACCCCGCGAACGCGAACCTCACCCCTCTCGGCCGCTCCACAGGATCCGACCCGGGCGCGGCCCGCCGGCCTCTCGGCCACCTGGGCTGCTAGGCGGGGGCGGCCTTGTCATGGCCCGGCCCTGACCCCCACCCACCCCGGCCGAGCGACCTGCCCGGAACCACGCGGAGACACCGGCCACAGCCCCAGAAAACGCTTCTCCCCCGAGACGTCGCCCTGTGCCCAGCGCCTTCCGCCCTTGGGGCTCAGCCGTGCGGAGCCCAGGCAGGGAAGGGCCCCGAGCGGAGGGAGGTAACAGCCCACGGCCGGCTGCGGGGGAGCAGGTGGCGGCGGGCGGTGGCGCCGGGCGCACGGACGTTCCCGCAGCCCTTGGGCTCGGTCGCCTGCCCCGCGAGCCGGAAGCCACAAGCTATCAGCGCCCAAGCACATCCAGGGGCGCTCTGGCTGGATGGCGGCAAAAGGAGGGGGCGGCAAAAGGAGGGGGCGGCAAAAGCCTAAGGCACCCTGTGGTCAGGGACTAGGGCCATTCTAAGCAGGAAGCAGATACAGAAGAAGAGACCTGGGTCCCTCCACATCCACACTAACAAGGCGGTTCGTGGCTCTTAGAAACGACGTAGGCAGGACAGTTAAGGGGTTTCGGGTCTGCCCGCAAAGACACGGAGGTCATCCTATCCTAGACGGGGTCCACCCTAATCCGCCCACAATTAAGGAAGCCAGGAGGCTTCTTTTTAAAACTCACACAAAGAAACCAGTAGGCAGAGAATTAGGTACCAGTTTAAGCCAGTGACTGGCACATGGGCAATGAAGACCCCAACGCCCTTTGCTCACCTGGGTCTCATTAGACCATCATTATAATATGCTGCCTATGCCTGCAAGTTCATTCCTATTATAACAGACTGAATGCTGGGAACAAACATGTTCAGAACGCAAAATGATGACTCACTGGGTGCTGTCAATCTTCCTTGTCAATCAAGGAAGCCCATTCTAAGTAACCAAACACAGCAAAAAGGGATAAAAAGCCTGAAGTCTTGGCTACCGGGCCTTTTGAGCCACGCTTCTCTTGCTCAGGCTGCTTCCACGTCTGGACGTGGACTTTCCGTCCTAAGAAAAACTTTTCTAATGGATTTCGGTGTCTTACTCAATTCTTTGTTCGAGACATCAGGAACCTGGACAATGTGCCGGGAGAGGACCCCATTCTCCAGTAATAATAACACAAAAGAAAGAAAAAAAATACATCTCTGGGAGATCAGTTAAAGAGAGAGACAGAGAGACAGAGAGAGACCTTGAGACTAAGTCCAAGACGTTAGCTTCACCAATATTTTTTCACGAACAGACTGGCAGCACTTCTAAATTCTCCCAGACCCTGCAGAAATAGATCAAAGACTGACAGGGAAAATAAAAATACTGCTGACCTCTGCCAACACGTTCGTGATCTCTCTCGGCTGCAGCAGTTGACAGGAGCTAGTGGGATCCCGACCGTTAACCCACCTGGTGACAGAAGAAACGTGCTCGCTAGTTTTCTCAGATTCAACTTCACCGGGCGTTCGAGTCTCAACATCTTTGATCGGGGGTAGGGAAAGAGGTGGAATCCAGGTAAGAGCGGGAAATATTCAAATCTCGGTGTTTGCTCCACCCAGAAATAGGCACTGATTTTACAGCAATTACATGCCTATGATGGCCGTCAGCGAGGGAGAAAGGCAAGGGGGGTGTTAGGATAGAAGCAACCCCCCCATAATATGTGCGAGACTCAGAACACCTTAGTTCTCCTAGAATACGAAACAAGAAATAGACAAACCTATGTTTACTCCTCACCTATCTTACACCAAATACGAAAATAAGAAAAGAAAGAACTCTCCATATCGAGCCGTATCTCTGCTGGGTCCTTTGAAAACCGCCCCTTCACCCCAAACCCCTACTCAGTCCTAGTGAAGAAGGGCCCGGTTGGGACCCCGCAGTAGAGGACACACAGCATCCCAGGCTTCGCTTTTCCGTGCACTGTAGCTTAACAATAGATTGTCCCCCGTGGCTTCACACATAGCTTGAAAAGTCCCCTGCCGTACAAAGTTTCCCTGGAACGAACGATCAATACCTTTGTGCTTACTGATCACAATCCTTCGGATCTAGCGTGCTTTCCAGACTACTCCCATCTTTATTCTGGGGTTGCTGATGGCACTGGAGGACCACGTTGCAAGAGGGATGGCTCCATGAAGCATGACAGGCCTCAGAACGCCCACGCAGCCCCTGAAAAATGCCCAGATGTTCCACTAAATACCCTGAGCAGGATGGGGCAAATGTGGCAGTTTGGGAAGGTGTTAACCTACTGCCTTCTCGGATAACCGAGACTCTGACAATAAACGCTTATTCTAAGTATCCCGAGTCCTCCTGTGTTGGGACGCTGTGGGCCTCTACGTCACCAGCCAATACACTGGGTGTCATGGATGAACTGCCCAGGATGCGGCAGACGTGGTGTAAAGTTTGAATTCCCGATTTCCACGTTACTCGCCACCAAAAAAAAGAAATCGACAGTAACCGAAACATGGTGGTATCGGCAGAAAATCGAACACAGAGAGCAGAATGGATCCTCAAATTGGACCCACATCAAGGACGCTGGGGACGCTAGGCAGCCACACGCAAAATGACACTGGGCACTAGCCGACACTACGCAGAAAAAAAAAAATATACAATTTTCCACACCAGCCATCGCTCTGCCGCGTCCTCAGACCGACGCGTCTCCGCCAACCGTGCGGCGGTGTCTGCCCACGGGAAGCTGCTCCTTCCCTTTGCCTCCCTCGGCCACTTGACCTAGGTACGGCCGCGGTCCTGCCTCGTCCCCGAACCTCAGCACCTCCACAGCCAACGCTTACCTCCCCCAAATTCCCGCCGAACCGCTTCCACCACAGGACCCGAAAACGCGACGTGGCGGCTCCAGCCCCACCCTCCCGCTCTCCGCCAGTGTTTCGGGGAACGTTCGCCCGCGCGAGGCGCTCGCTTCAGATTGGGCCCCGGGAACTGGATTCCGGGAACTGGATTCCGGGAACTGGTCTGGAAGAAACAAACCTGGAGGAAATGCTCGCGAGAGCTCCGACTGGCAGAAGCGCGGCCCCTGCCCCCGGCGCCCGCTCCGCTTCTCACACAGAGCGGAGCAGGGAGAGAGAAGTCGCCTCTAAGTCTAGTCCCCGCCATGCCGCAGGCACCCGCTCTGCCACTCGCGGGCTGCCCGAAGCGGAGATGATGGATTGGGCTCCACGTCTCTCACCTTCTCTCTTACACGGGGGACGACTCTGCCCCTCGCCATCGGGCAGGAGCCGTGATGGAGGGTGCCCCTCTAGGTCTCTCCTCAACCATTATTCCGGGACACCTCCCCCCACCCAGGCCACCACGTGCAAAGCTTCTGCCAACGTGGACGATTCGCCTTCGGGTCGCTCCTCCCATGTTGGCCAGTGCCCCTTATGCCCTCACATACTGTCCTTGTACTGGAATGGAGAAACCGCCTCCAAGTCTCCACTCCCCCATCCCCCAGGCACCCCGTCTTCCCCTAACTCACATGCTAGAACTGGGTTAGAGAAATCGCCTGCAGGTCTCCACTGGCCGCTAGGCAAGTGGGAGGGGAAAAAAGGTTCTATGGAAATTAACCTCACAAGCTGATCGGATCCCAGATTCCTACTTGGACAGGCCCTAGTCGATAGTCAGAACGCCACACCAACCCTTTCTTTACATACTTTGTAACACAGCTAATTAAACTTATTTTTTATATATATTTTCATATATAGTTTATGTTAATAACTTTCAAAAACAAGTCTATGAATTCCAACCAAACTTAAGCCAGCTTTAACATCAAATGTCGTCTCCGATCATGTGATCCTGAAATGCATTGGTGTTTGTTTCTATTTTCTTTCTTAATTGATATCAGCATTGAATTCCTTTAAGCCAATCAAATATTACAAACTAGTAATAGCAGTCGGAAATAAAAACATCCTGCCACACGTTATACAGACAAACGCAAAAGTTTCACAAATAGAGATCGAAACGTAGACGGAATTACTAATGATTGTAGAGAACACCCTGATATCTTACCAGTGAAATGGCCGCTTGTCATGAGAGTTCTATAAAACGTTTTCCGATGGAGAGTTTCTCCAATTCAAAGAATCCACAGTCTGACCGTTGATGGTAGGATTTTAATAGCGACTCAAATCAAAAAGCCTTTTTACAGCTTAACTAAAGAAGCCAAAGGCTTTCTATTTTTATGGTATTTCCTTGTTATGTCAAATGACAAAAAAGACACTGAAAAAAATGACCATCTCTAGAAGAAAAGTTTCAATAAACAAAATGAGGAGTTGCTAAGTCCGGGTGAGGGGCTGAACAGGTAGGGCAGGGACATTGCCTCCCCCTCCAGGATATGGCTCTGGAAAATTTTCCTTTCTTCAGACATCCTCGTTTTAGCCCTAGCTGAGGTAATAAGCCCAAACCAATCTTTTCCAGACTAGATGCCATCTTTGGCCAAAGCAAAACTTTTGGCTAATTCTAATATCATTATAATCTCATCCGCATTGCAAGTACTTCAGCTCCCATTGTGCACCTGACACTAACACAGTTCCAGAAACATCATATGAGAAAGAAAAGGCAGAAAACAAAGTTCCCTATCTACTGGGAAGAGACAACAAGGCCCAGTCGGCACCACAATTTTCTGAGGTCTCCCTCCTGGGAGAAGAAAAAGTTCATAACCAGCCATCTTGGCGGGACTTTGCCCCTCTCCCTCTCTCTCCCCACCCCTTCCTCCCTCTTCCTCTCTCAAGGTGAAGCCTGCACTCCACCTCCTCAGGTGAGTACTTTAACATGAATAAAACTCGTGCTTTCCTGCTTGCTGTTCATCTCGCCTTTGGATTCTTTCTTGTGGAATTCAGCAAGAATCTGGTCGTTGGACCCACAAGAGCTCCAGCTGTTCATCTCACCCTGGAATTCTTTCTCGCAGAATAAGACGAGAACCTTTCCAGGGACACAGGTTATAGCTTCACAAATACTTTTTCATGACAATCTAAGTATAGATGAGAGGAAAAGGACTCGCAGCGATTCTAAATTCTACCAAGGACCACAGAAATAGATCCAGAAGGCTGAGAGGGTAAACGAAAATAACATTTATTTCTCCCAGTGGAAGACCATGATCTCTCAGCTACAGAAGTTTCCAGGAGCTAGCGGTAACCCAGCCATTAATTTTCCTGCAACCATAAAAAGATGGAAGTTTTGTAGTGTTCTGAAATCCATCTTAAGTGCGCAGAAAGAGGCAGAACCTGGGACCTATGGAAGACTACGAAATCATCAAACCCCTTCCTTCATGCAGAACTACTCCAGACAACTGGCATAGAAGGAGCTGTTAGCATGGGGAAGATGCAGGCTGGAATTAAGGTAGAAGGAATTCCCTCTGTTATATGTAGACTAATAGACCATAGAGCTTTAGTTCCTCTATAACGTGAAGCAAAAAAACAGATACTCGCCTGTTCAGTGCTCCTCACCCTCACTGTGCTACACCACAGACTTAAAAATAAAAAGAATTTTCCTCACCGAGCCGTGTCCGCTGCTGTGTCATCTGAAGACAGACAGCACCTCTCCCCACACTTGGCACTCACTCCTGTCCAGATTTGGGACATTTGGATTTGGGACACTTCTCCTCACTTTCTCTTTTCACCAGGTCCCTGGTGCAGCTCCCAGGGGCTGCTGAGGTACGAGGCCTGCCTCACACAATGGCGCCGCTGGAAGCCTCGAGAAGCTTCCTCTGGCTTTCTGAAAAGGCAAAGCATATACGATGTGGCTCACACTAGATCACATGAGTGTGATAGGAGGGTGGGGTGTCCACGCATGCTCACGTCGGGGTCGCATGGTGGTCCACGCGGGATGGAGACTATGCCCAGAGCATCCAGAGGACCGTGTCTAGAGTAAGGCCGACCCAACTCTACACTGATTGGTGGATCGCCCCAGGACCAACCCCTTGGCTTCTCCTCATCGGCTCTCAACACCACCCTCAACCTCACACTGGCCCCACCCTCCAATACCCGGACCTTGCGCCTTTCCAAGGCCTAGCGGCCGATAGCTAATGGTGAGAAGGCGCGGATATGACCCACGTTGTGTGGGCTGCGTGCCTGGGAGGAATACTTCAGCACAAGGACAACCAGTCTGTCCCCAGTCCTCCTCCCGGGCGAGGAGTTTGTTCAGTCACAGGTGTTAGGGACATCCTTCCTGACCGGGGTTTGGCAAATAGGGTTTTTCAAGCGTAAGCTTTTATAGTAGAACACTTAGCAGAATTGTGTACATAGGTTAACCCAAATTACTTCATGATTTTTAATAACTAAATCAAGCTTTTAAACAGAATTGATATAGAAGTATAAGAATGTCAAAGATGCTCATAAGTCATTTTCAGAACGTCTATAGTTGCTCCGATGCCAAATCATGCTCTTCTAATTAAGCTCGCTGCATCCCAAAATATGAGCAACTGGGAGAAATATGAATTGATTTATCGTGGCATTTTGTTTTCTCTTATGCTTAATTATACGGTCTCCTTGACTTAGCAACACCTAATTCAAAAATCATCAGTGGGGAACCACAGGCAGTGCCTGAAGAGGTGTCATGGGGGACCACTGCCGGAGAGTAGAGCCATCGTGAAAAGTTATTCTCTGCTGCCATCTAGTGGACATTTTGGTAATATCAGCCTAGTGTGTGTCATCGTTAAGTTATTCTCTGCTGCCATCTCGTGGGCATCTCTTGAATAACGCCCCAGTTCTGGGATGAAAATTTATTCTTTGCTGCCTTGTCAGGCATCTCGGGAATGGCACCTGAGTGTAGGTAATCGGGAATATTCATTGTTTGCCTTCATCTCATGTGCATCTTGGGAATAACACCAGAATGCATGTAACGAGAAATTATCCTCTTCTGCCATCTGTTATGCATTCAGGGAATGACACCCAAGAGTATGTCATCACGAAAAGGCGTTCTTTGCTGTTATCGTGTATGCAGGTCAAACATAACATCCGGGGAAAAAAACTTCTGAGTGTATGTCATAAAAAGTTATTCACTAGTATCATTTTGTTGGCTTCTCCAAAATAACACTTGAAGTTTCTTCTCTGCTGCCATCTCGTGTGCATCTTCAGAGTAAAAATCCATGCATGTCATGAAAAGTTATTCTCTACTGAAATCTTATTGGGATTTCGGGGATAACAGCAGAGTGTACGTCAGAAAAAGTTATTCTCTGCTTCTGTTTCGTGTGCATTTTGGGAAGATACCCTTGTGTACACCACCATGAATACCTATTTTCTCCTGCCATCTCCCGGGCATTTTAAAAATAACACCTAGGTTTATGTCATCCTAAATATTTATTTTCTGCTGCCATCTGGTGGGGTTTTTAGGAATAATACTGGAGTGGTTGTCATCGTGAATATTCATTCACTGCTTCCATCCAGTGGGAATTTGGGGAATAACGCCACAGTGCACATCATGGAAAAAATACTTAAGTGTTATCCCATGCGCATTTTATAAATAACACCCAGGGGCACGTCATCATAAAATGTTTTTTTCTATTATCAATTCGTGCACCTCTCGTTAAAAACAAAGATTGCGTGTCTTGGAACATTGTTTCTGGTGCCATCTAGTGGGCACATGGAAAATAACACCCAGGTATATTTCATCATACCAGTTTATTTTCTCCTGCTATCTGGCGTGAATTTGGGGAATAAAATCTGAGTGTAGTTCAGATACAAAATTGTTTCCTGCACCCATCTTGTGTGCATCTCGACAATTATACTTGGGCGTTATTTTCAAAATACCCAAGAGATAGCAGCAGATAAAAACTTTTCATAATGGCATGCCCTGGGGGTTCTTTTCAAAATGAACATGAAAAAGCGGCAGAGATGACTTTATGAGCACCACTGTCATGTTATTCCCAAACTTCCCACCAGATGGCAGCAGAGAACGCAGAGTCATAACGACCTCCACTTGTCGACCGACGTTCAGCTGTTATTCCCAAAATGCCCACAAGAGGGCAGCAGAGGATCACGAATCACGTCTCAGGACCTAAACTCTGCGTTTTTCCCAAGTGAGGAGATGGCAGCAGAGGATAACGAATCACGTCTCAGGACCTAAACTCTGGCGCTATTCCCCAAATGCACGCGAAATGAGATGGCAGCTGAGAAGAGTGTTCCCCTGCCTTAAGGGCTCTGCCCACCATTCAAATGAGAGCCCAGACCCTTGCTACTTAGCTCTCTCTGAAATCCCTCCCGTCCTTTACATATGTCTTCCCAGCCCGGGCCTCGGCCCCTGGCCCCTCCCCTGTCCCGCCCACCTCAGCCCTGTCCCCACCACGTATTCCCCACCAACTGGCCCCTCATCCCCCGTCCTCTTGTCACCCAAACATCTGCTCCTTCCTGCTTTCTCAACTTGAAAACAAAATTCTGGACTAGAGCAGACACCTCTCCCCGGTCACTTTTCTGCCTGGGATGGTCGTGGGGGTCGGTGGATTGAAACTCAAACTTAAGTAAACTAAGTCTCACAGAGGTGATCACATGGCTTATAAGTGACAGAATCACAGTGTGGACACAGGGGCTTCCAGAGCCACAATTCTACCTGGTCCCTTCTCATCCAAGAGGCGCAGGGGCTCCGTCCTGAGGCCTCTCTTCCTTCCTGCTTTTTCAATTTGATATCAGACCTCTGGAATGGAGCAGACACCTCCCGTTCCTTCACCTTTCTGCCTGGGCTGTTTGTGATGGTTCTTGTATACTCATTCATAATTCAGAAAACTGAGTCTCATACACGTGATCACACAGCTCATAAGTGACAGAGTCACAGACAGGCCAACAGGTGTCTGAAGTTTCCCAAACTGACCTCTTTCTACCAGGTGAAGGATGCCATTTTGGCTTCCTCCTCGACAAGGGTGGAGGGGCCCATGGGACGATGGAAGGGCTGCCCAAAGCATCGCTGGGCACACTGTCTGTGGGTGGTCCTGAAGTCTGCATGTGGATACACGGAGGAATTAGACACATTTTCCGTCCCAAGGAGCTGAATGGGACCCTGAGTGCTTGTCAAACGTATATACAGAACTTACTGCAAAGGACTAAATATTATCCACAATGCCCCGGGCCTGACAAGCCCGTGTATTTGCCGCAAGTGAGCAATTTCTCGAAAGTCTACACTTTTGGCTCAAAATGAACGTGAACTGAGCGTGTAATGCCAGAGTTCCCATATATATATGTGCATATATATATTCATATATATATATTCATATATATGCACATATATATATGGTGGATTTTTAGAATAAAAGGCTGTGTTGCACTCAGGTCTTTAGGGAAGGCAGGCCGTTCCAATGACATCCGCTTTCCCAGACGGTGGACACAGGGGGTTCCAGAGCCACAATGAGACAGTGTCGCAGCTCATCCAAGAGGTCTTGGGGCTACGTCCTGAGGACTCTCTTCCTTCCTGCTTTTTGAATTTGATATCAGACCTCTGGACTGGAGCAGACACCTCCCGCTCCTTCACCTTTCTGCCTGGGCTGCTTGTGATGATTCCTGTATACTCACTCAAATTTCAGAAAACTGAGTCTCATACACGTGATCACACAGCTAATAAGTGACAGAGTCAGATACAGGCCAACAGGTGTCTGAAGTTTCCCAAACTGACCTCTTTCTACCAGGCGAAGGATGCCATTTTGGCTTCTTCCTAGACAAGGATGGAGGGGTACATGGGACGATGGAAGGGCGGCCATAGCATCTCTGGGCACACTGCCTGTGGGTGGCCCTGAAGTCTGCATGAGGATACACAGAGGAATTAGACCCATTTTCTGTCCCAAGGAGCTCAAAGGGACCCTGAGTGCTTGTCAAACGTATGTACCCAACTACCCGCAGAGGACTGAACATTCCCCGCAAAGCCCCAGGGCCTGACGTGCCTGTGTATTTGCCTCAAGTGAGCAATTTCTCGAAAGTCTGCACTTTTGGCTGAAAATGGACGTGAACTGAGTGTGTAATGCCAGAGCTCCTATACATATATATGCAAATATACATATGGTGCATGTTTAGAAAAAAAGGCTGTGTTGCCCTCAGGTCTTTAGGGAACACTGGCCGTTCCAAGCTCATCCGGCTTCCCGGAGGGTGGACACAGTGGGTCCCAGAGCTACAATGAGACAGTTTCTCATCTCATCCAAGAGGCCCCGGGGCTCCTTCCTGAGGCCTCTCTTCCTTGCTGCTTTTTCAATTTGATATCAGACCTCTGGACTGGAGCAGACACCTCCCGCTCCTTGACGTTTCTGCCGGGGCTGCTCGTGATGGTTCCTGTATAGTCATTCAAAATTCAGAAAACTGAGTCTCATACACGCGATCACACAGTTAATAAGTAACAGAGTCACATACAGACCAACAGGTGTCTGAAGTTCCCCAAACTGACCTCTTTCTACCAGGCGAAGGATGCCATTTTGGCTTCTTCTTGGACAAGGATGTTGGGGCACATGGGACGATGGAAGGGCGGCCTAAAGCAACCCTGGGCACATTGTCTGTTGGTGGCCCTGAAGTCTGCATGAGGATACACAGAGAAATTAGACACATTTTCCGTCCCAAGGAGCTCAGTGGTACCCTGAGTGCTTGTCAAACGTATGTACTCAACTACCCGCAGAGGACTGAACATTCCCCACAAATCCCCAGGGCCTGACAAGCCTGTGTATTTTCCGCAAGTGAGCAATTTCTTGAGAGGCTGCATTATGGCTCAAAATGGACGAGAACTGAGTGTGTAATGCTAGAGCTCCCATATATATATGTGCATATATATGAATATATATGCACATATGTATATGGTGGGTTTTTAGAAAAAAAGGCTGTGTTGCTCTCAGGTCTTTAGGGAAGGCAGGCTGTTCCAAGCACATGTGGATTCCCGGAGGGTGGACACAGGGGGTCCCAGAGCCACAATGAGACAGTTTCTCAGCTCATCCAAGAGGCCCTGGGGCTCCAGCCTGAAGCCTCTCTTCCCTGCTGCTTTTTCAATATGATATCAGACCTCTGGACTGGAGCAGACACCTCCCGCTCCTGTACCTTTCTGCCTGGCCTGCTTGTGATGGTTCCTGTATACTCACTCAAAATTCAGAAAACTGAGTCTCACACTCCTGATCACACAGCTAAGTGACAGAGTCACATAAAGCCCCACAGGTGTCTGAAATTTCCCAAACTGACCTCTTTCTACCAGGTGAAGGATGCCATTTTGCCTTCGTCCTCGACAAGGATGGAGGGGCACATGGGACGATGGAAGGGCGGCCCAAAGCATTGCTGGGCACGCTGTCTGTGGGTGGCCCTGAAGTCTGCATGAGGAGACAGAGAGGAATTAGACACATATTCTATCCCAAGGAGCTTATGGGACCCTGTGTGCTTGTCAAAGGTATACACCCAACTACGCGCAGAGGACTGAACATTCCCTACAAAACCCAGGGCCTGACAAGCCTGTGTATTTGCCGCAAGTGAGCAATTTCTCGAAAGTCTGCACTTTGGTTCAAAATGAACGAGAACTGAATGTGTAATGCCAGAGCTCCCACATATATATGTGCATATATATGAATATATAAGCCCATATGTATATGGTGGATTTTTAGAAAAAAAAGGCTGTGTTGCCCTCAGGTCTTTAGGGAAGGCAGGCCGTTCCAAGCACATCCGCCTTCCCGGAGGGTGGACACTGGGGATCCCAGAGCCACAATGAGACAGTGTCCCAACTCATCCAAGAAGCCCCGGGGCACCATCCTGAGACCTCTCTTCCTTCCTGCTTTTTCAATTTGATATCAGACCTCTGGAATGGAGCAGACACCTCCTGCTCCTTCACGTTTCTGCCGGGGCTGCTCTTAATGGTTCCTGTACACTCATTCAAAATTCAGAAAACTGAGTCTCTTACACGTGATCACACAGTTAATAAGTGACAGAGTCACATACAGAGCAACAGGTGTCTGAAGTTTCCCAAACGGACCTCTTTGTACCAGGTGAAGGATGCCATTTTGGCTTCCTCCTCGACAAGCATGGAGGGGCCCATGGGACGATGGAAGTGCGGCCCAAAGCATCGCTGGGCAGGCTCTCTGTGGTTGGCCCTGAAGTCTGCATGAGGATACACAGAGGAATTAGACACATTTTCTGTCCCAAGGAGCCTAATGGGACCCTGAGTGCTTCTCTAACGTATGTACACAACTATCCGCAAGGACTGAACATTCCCCACAGTGTCCCAGGTCCTGACAAACCTCTGTATTTGCCACAAGTGACCAATTTCTCAAAAGTCTGCACTTTTGGCTCAAAGTGGACGTGAACTGAGTGTTTAATGCCAGAGCTCCCAGATATATATATCCATATATATGAATATATATGCCCATATATATATGGTGGATTTTTAGAGAACAAGGTTGTGTTTCCCTCCGGTCTTTAGGGAAGGCAGGCCGTTCCAAAACGTCTGCCTTCCCAGAGGGTGGACACAGGGGGTCCCAGAGCCACAAGGAGACAGCGTTCCAGCTCATCCAAGAGGCCTTGGGGCTCAGTCCTGCGGCCTCTCTTCCTTGCTGCTTTTTAAATTTGATATCAGACCTCTGAACTGGAGCAGACACCTCCCGTTCCTTCACCTTTCTGCCGGGGCTGCTCGTGATGGTTCCTGTACACTCTTTCAAAATTCAGAAAACTGCGTCTCATACACGTGATCACACAGCTCATAAGTGACAGAGTCACAGACAGGCCAACAGGTGTCTGAAGTTTCCCAAACTGACCTCTTTCTACCAGGTGAAGGATGCCATTTTGGCTTCCTCCTCGACAAGAATGGAGGGGCCCATGGGACGATGGAAGGGCGGCCCAAAGCATCCCTGGGCACACTGTCTGTGGGTGGCCCTGAAGTCTGCATGAGGATACACAGAGGAATTAGACACATTTTCTATCCCAAGGAGCTCAATGGGACATTGCGTGCTTGTCAAACGTATGTACCCAACTACCCGCAGAGGACTGAACATTCCCTACAAAACCCAGGGCCTGACGTGCCTGTGTATTTGCCACAAGTGAGCAATTTCTCAAAAGTCTGCACTTTTGGCTCAAAATGGATGTGAACTGAGTCTGTAATTCCAGACCTCCCATATGTATATGAATATATATGCACATATATACATGGTGGATTTTTAGAAAAAAAGGCTGCTTTGCCCTCAGGTATTTAAGGAAGGCAGGCCGTTCAAAGCACATGCGCCTTCCCGGATGGTGGACACAGGCGTTCCCAGAGCCACAATGAGACAGTGTCCCAGCTCATCCACGAGCCCCAGGGCTACGTCTTGAGGCCTCTCTTCGTTCCGGCTTTTTCAATTTGATATCAGACCTCTGGACTGGAGCAGACACCTCCCGCTCCTTCACCTTTCTGCCGGGGCTGCTTGTCCTGGTTCCTGTACACTCATTCAAAATTCAGAAAACTGAGTCACATACATGTGATCACACAGCTAATAACTGACAGAGTCACATACAGCCCCACAGGTGTCTGAAGTTTTCCAAACTGACCTGTTTCTCCCAGGATAAGGATGCCATTTTGGCTTCCTCCTCGACAAGGATGGAGGGGCACATGGGACGATGGAAGGGCGGCCGAAAGCATCGCTGGGCACAGTGTTTGTGGGTGGCCCTGAAGTCTGCATGAGGATACAGAGAGGAATTAGACACATTTTCTGTCCCAAATAGCCCAATGGGACCCTGACTGCTTGTCAGACGTATGTATACAACTACGCGCAAGGACTGAACATTCCCCACAAAGCCCCAGGGCCTGACAAGCCTGTGTATTTGCCGCAAGTAAGCAATTTCTCGAAATTCTTCACTTTTGTCTCAAAATGGACGTGAACTGAGTGTGTAATGCCAGAGCTCCCATATAAATATATATGTGCATATATATTCACATATATATGCACATATATATGCTGGTTTTTTAGAAGAAAAGCCTGTGTCGCCCCCAGGTCTTTAGGGAAGGCAGGCCGTTCCAAGCACATCCACCTTTCCAGAGTGTGGACACTGGGGGACCCAGAGCGACAATAATACATAGTCCCAGCTCATCCAATAGGCCCTGGGGGTCCTTCCTGAGGCCTCTGCTCCTTCCTTCTTTCACTATCTAAAAAGAAACTTCTGGACTGGAGCAGATCTATCCCCGGTAACTTTTCTTCCTGGGATGGTCTTGGGTTTCCGGGGATGCTCATTCAAAAATAAGTCAACTAAGTCTCAGAGAGGAGATCACACGCCTAATAAGTGACAGAATCAGAGTGTGGACACAGGGCCTTCCAGAGCCAGAATTCGACCTGGTCCCTTCTCATCCAAGAGGCCTGAGACCCCGGCTGTGTCCCCGCCTCCCCGTATTCTGTCCTAGCTGCTGCTCAGTACCCAGAGACCCCGGCTTTGAACCAAGACCCCAGACACCCCATCTCAGAACCCAGAGGTCTCAGGTCGCTATACAGGAGTCGGCACCCGGCCAGCCCTGATGTCACCGACAGCAGCCTCAGGGTCCCCCCAGGCAGCGGACCATGCTCTGAGAAACCCCTGTCCACCATACCGCCAGAGACTTCCTGTGCAGAATCTCTACACCGACCCCACAGGCTGCTCACTACCACCCCACAGTTCCCCCGTCACGCTGCTTTAGAGTATTGGAGTTTTCCTTAAGCCTGAACCCCAACCTGTCCCCCAATCACACACATGCCCAGAAATGCACACGGGTGCCAACGCCAGCCCCTCCTTCTCAGTTCTCACATCTCCCCGCTCCGCCCCTGCTCTGCAGTCAGAAGCTGAGGGACCCCAAGGGCAAATATGTTTCTTTACAAAACTCACAGCCCCTCCCAGCATGCGATGCCTGGGGGAGCAGGAGGCGCTGGGGCCTCACAGGCCTGAGATCCCAGGAGCATCAACCTCACCCCCAGCCACATCTGAAGGCGGGGAGGGCACAGAGGGTCAATGCTCCCTCTCCAAGGTCACGACCGCGTGTCCAGTCGGCTCATGGATTCCTGCAAAGGCCTGCAGATGGCTGTGTCTGTTTCGGCCACGTCAGCGCCTGGTGGCCAGCGCTGTGTTCTGTGACACCGGGCATGGGCGTGGAGGGCCGTGAGGGGCCTGAAGCTGCGCGCAGCTCCGGGGCCTATTTGCTGCCCTCGGACCACCCCGGCGGACTACGGGGCAGGCGAGGGAGAGATGTGGAGTCCCGGGCTCACCTTTGACCGGTCCCCAGCCCCCAGCATTGGCCAGGCATCTCTCAGGGCCGTCGCGTTCCACGGGGGTGAACTGCTGCGGCTGCGGGACGCATGAAAGGGCTCAGGCCCCCTCCCTCTGTCCCTGCCCCCTAAATCCCACTGCAACTTCTGAACCTAAGGACCTCGGAAAAAAAAAGGGCTGACACTTACATGAAATGACTTTGTATATACACTGAAACCCTCAGAGGCGAATATCGTTAGGACCATCCACAGGTAACTGAGAAGCTGAGGTACTAAGAGGCAGGATATAAACTGCTGCGTGTTCAAACCCGGCTCCTCCTCCAACCACCTGTGAGAATGAGGCAATTGGGCACATGTGGTGGGGTGAGGAGCTGGGTTTGAACACGGCGCAATTGAAGACCAGAGCAGGTGCTCTTAACCAGCGTCCTCTGCTGCCGCCCCACACCCCCGCTCCCTTTCCATACAATGGTCTTGAAATACTCTGCACCTGACCCCAAGAAAAAAGTCAGGATGGTGGGGACAGCGGCTTCTGATGCTTTACGCTGCCCCGTCCTCCTCCAGAACTGACGAAAGACGCTCAGGATATGGAGTCACCCCAAGGAGCTCCACGGAACCCAGAGTGCTTGTCAAACGTCTGTACCCAACGACACGCAGAAGATTGAACATTCCCTACAAAGCCCCAGGGCCTGGGAAGCCTGTGCATTTGCCGCAAGTGAGACATTGCTCGGAAGTTTGTAATTTTGGCTCACAATGGACGTGAACTGAGTGTGTAATGCCAGAGCTCCCATAAATATCTGCGCATATATATATGTGCAGATATATATGGGCGTCGATATGAATATATATATGAATATATATGCACGTATATATATATATATGGTTGTTTTTAGAAGAAAAGGCTGTCTCGCCCCCAGGTCTTTAGGGAAGGCAGGCCGTTCCAAGCACATCCGCCTTCCCGGAGGGGGGACACAGGGGATCCCAGAGTCACAATTCCACATAGTCCCAGCTCATCCAAGAGGCCCCGGGGCTCTTTCCTGAGGCCTCTGCTCCTTCCTGCTTTCTCAATTTGAAATGAAACTTCTGGACTAGAGCAGACACGTCCTCAACTGCAACTTTCTGCCTGGGATGGTCGTGGGGGTCCGTGGATACTCATGCAAAATTAAGCAAACTAAATCTCAGAGAGGTGATCACACAGCTAATAAGTGACAGAATCAGAGTGTGGACACAGGGGCTTCCAGAGCCACAACTCAACCTGGTCCCTTCTCATCCAAGAGGCCCAGTGGCTGCTTCCTGAGGCCTCTCTTCCTTCCTGCTTTTTCAATGTGATATCAGACCTCTGGATTGGAGCAGACACCTCCCTCTCCTTCACCTTTCTGCCTGGGCTGCTCGTGATGGTTCCTGTACACTCTTTCAAAATTCAGAAAACGGAGTCTCATACACATGATCACACAGCTAATAAGTGACAGAGTCAGATACAGGCCAACAGGTGTCTGAAGTTTCCCAAACTGACCTCTTTCTACCAGGCGAAGGATGCCATTTTGGCTTCTTCCTAGACAAGGATGGAGGGGCACATGGGACGATGGAAGGGCGGGCCATAGCATCCCTGGGCACACTGTCTGTGGGTGGCCCTGAAGTCTGCATGAGGATTACAGAGAGGAATTAGACATATTTTCTGCCCCAAGGAGCTCAATGGGACCCTGAGTGCTTGTCAAAATTATGTACCCAACTACCCGTGGAAGATTGAACATTCCCCCACAAAGCCCCAGGGCCTGGGAAGCCTGTGCATGTGCCCAAGTGAGAAACTTCTTGGACACCGGCCACCGCACCAGACAACGCTTTGCCCCGAGACCTCGCCCTCCGCCCAGCGCCCTCCGTCCTTTGGGCTCAGCTCCTCGGTGCCCAGAAAAGGAAGGGCCCGGAGCGGAGGGACGTAACAGCCCAAGGCTGGCTGCAGGAGAGCAGGTGGAGACGGGCGGTGGCTCGGGGCGCACGGACGTTCCTGCAGCCCTTGGGTCGGTCGCCTGCCCCGGGTGCTGGAGGTAGCAAGCGGGCAGGGCCCGGGGGCGTCCAGGGGCACCTTGGCTGGAGGGCGGCAAAAGGAGGGGGCGGCAAAAGGGTATGGCACCCGGTATTCCCAGGCGGTCTCCCATGCGAGTTCTAAGAAGCCCCATCCTGCTTAGCTTCCGAGATCGGGCGCGTTCAGGGTGGTGTGGCCGTATACGGGAGAGGCTGTCGCCTGCCGCCCCAAGAGCTCGAGCCCGGCCTCCCGGGCGCCGGAGACGCCCGCGCCTGCACCTCACTCTTGCAGGGGTGCGGGGCTTCCGCCGGCGAGGCGGCGGCGATCGAGCGCCAGCCGCGCTAAGGCATCGCGCGTGGGCCTTGGCCGGTTCGCGGCGGCGCCGGAGGTCCGGGTGGGCGCTCTCGAAACCCGGGCCTCCCCAGTCTTGGCTGCTCGGCAGGACCCCGGTCCGGGCGTGGCCCGCCATGCTCTCGGCCACCGGCGCACCTAGGCACCTGCGGCCCGGCTAAGTCCGGGCTCCGGCCCTGACCCAGACGCACTCCTCCCCTGCAATCCCCGCCGAGCAGTACCGGACCTGGACCTGCCCAAACACACACGGAGCCCCCGGCCACACCCCGAGCCATCGCTTGGGACGGATGCAGCCCTCGGCCTGCACCGGGACCAGGGACCCGCCCCGTCCGCTACCTCTCGCCTTCACATCGACTCTCTGCATCGAGACAGAGAGGGAGACAGAGAGACAGAGAGACAGGGAGAGCTGAGAGCCAGACGGACAGAGAAACCGAGAGACAGAGGGAGTGACAGGGAGGGAAGGAGAAAGGAGGACACCGGTCGCCACGGCGGGAGGCCCAGTGACAGCCACGAAGGGCGGGGGGACGGGAACGGGGTCGCTGGGGAACGGGAGCAGCGCGCGAGCTACCTGGGGTCAGACACACAGAGAGAGATGCTGAGGAGGAAAGGGACAGAGGCCAAGAGACGACAGAGGCGACCCCGCGCGCGACAGAGGCGAGCCCGTGCCCGCCACGCACAGAGCCGGACGGGCCCCGCAGACGAGCGCACCGACGCGCAGAGCCGGACCCCGACTGTGACCCCGAAACCCTGCGCCGCCCTGAAGAGGCCGCTTCCCCAACAGAGGGTGGTCGTTCTGGGGCTGGGCTCGGGCGGGGAGGCGGCTCGTGTCGCGCGCCCAGTGCCCGGGGCCCCAGGACAGGCCCGGCCGCCGGGGCTTCAGGGAGTCTCGTGCTGCTCCGAATCCCGCCTGGGGTCCCGCCGCGGAAAAGGGCTCCCCGGAGTGTGAGTGTGTGAGTGTGTGTGAGTGTGAGTGTGAGTGACTGTGTGAGGTGGAGGGGCGAGGTAAGGGGTGCTGTGAGCGTGTGAGTGAGGCGTGTACTTCATGGTGTGTGTGTGTGAGAGGTGTAAAAAGGGAGTGGATGTGTGAGTGTGTTTCCAGAGTGTGAGTGGGGTGTCTGTGAGTTAGAGGTCTGGTGTGTGTGTGAGTGTGTGAGGCATGATAGTGTGAGTGTGCAGGTTTGTGTGTGTGTCATTTAGGCACGCAGGTAGTGAGGCAAGCAGCAGGTGGTGAGGTGAGAGTGAGTGAGTGTGTGTGTGTGGTAAATAAGGCAGGTGGTCACCACCGCGTGGTCTGTGCCGAAATGGATCTCCTCACAAGGCATCACGCCTGCTACCGTGGCGCTTCTGCCACGCTGGCCTCCCACGTGCTGGCCATTGTCCCTGCCCCCGCCCCGGGTTAAGGCCAAGGCTGCCTCACAGCCAATCATCCAGGCACCTGGTCAGTCCGGGTGACATGGGAGGAGGCGCGGCACGAGACCAGAGGCTCATATGGCTGTGGCAGGGTGGGTGATCGTGGTCGTGTCCCATGTCATGGGATTACAAAAGACTCCCTCAGAAGGCAGGGTCACAGATTCTCCCATGGTCCCAGGGGTTCTCCTGCCCCGCGGAGCCCAGGAAGGGAAGGGCCCGGAGCGGAGGGAGGTAACGGCCCAGGGCTGGCTGCGGGAGAGCAGGTGGAACCCGGTGGTGGCGCGGGACGCAAGGACGTTCCTGCAGCCCTCGCGCTCGGTCGCCTGCCCGGAACGCGAGCGAGCGAGCAGGGCCCGGAGGCATGCAGGGGCACCCTGGCTTGAAGGCCGCAAAGGTGGGGGTGGCAGAAGCCTACAGCACCCGGTGTTCGCAGGCGGTCTCCCATGCGAGTACTAAGCAGGCCCGACCCTGCTTAGCTTCCGAGACCAGATGAGATCGCGCGCGTTCAGGTTGCTATGGCCTTAGACGGGAGAGGCTGTCGCCTGCCGCCTCCAGAGCTCGAGCCCGGCCTCCCGGGCGCTGGAGACGTCTGCTCCTGCACCTGCGCTGCAGCAGAAAATAAATTTTCATGTTGACATACACAGGGGTGCTGTTTTGAAATGCATACGATAGCAGCAATAACTGTTCATGAGATGCACCGCCGTGTCATTCCCAAAATGCCCACCAGATGGCAATAGAGTGTACAGTTTTATGATGACATAGATCCTATGTGGCCACCGTATGGCAGTAGAGAATGAATATTCATGAACACTCATGTGTTATTAATAAAATATACACTTGATGGCAGCAGAAAATTAATTTTTATGATCATCTACACTCTGTTATTCTCAAAATGCCCACAGGATTGCAGCAGGAAAAATAATTTATGAATACACTGGCATTTTCACAATACCCACGAGATGGCAGCAGAAAACAATTTTTCAAGACATGCGCTGCTGTGTTCTTCCCAAGATTCACACAAAATGGCAGCAGGAAAAAAAATTATAACGAGCTACCCTGGGCAGTCATTTTTTAAATGCACATAAGATAGTAGCAGAAATGACTTTTCGAGATGTGCTCTCCTGTGTTATATCCAACACGCTGAGCAGATGGCAGCAGCGAATAACTCTTTATTACTCCGCTGTTATTCTAAGATACACAGTAGATGAGAACCGAAAATCTGTTTTCCTGATGGCATAGGAAAACTTTTCACAAAGACCTGTCCTTGAGTTTCATTCACAAAACGCACTCAAGAACAGCAGAAATAACTTTTCGTGCCATGAACTGTGATCCTAAAAAGCTCATCGAATGTCAGCAAACAACGACTTTTTATCAGATGCACTCTCGTAATACGCCGAAGCACATGACGGCAGAAAACAAATTTTTATGACGACCTACAGTAAGATGTTATTCCCAATATGCCCACAAGATGGTAGCAGAGAATTACTTTTCATGATGAAATAAAGCAAAAATCAGTGAAAGAGGAAAAAACACAACAGAAACAAAGCAGGCTAGACGTTATTTTTGAAATAATATTAATAAAGTTAATAAACCACCAGAAAAACTGTGTAAGGAAAGGATTAAGAGAAGAAACACAAATGACCAGCATCAGAAATCACGTAAGAGATGTTCTCTACAGAGCTCTTGGGCCTGAACAAGATACTTAGAGGTTTTTGTGAAATGCTTAGGACTAAAGACTAGACAGTAGAGGTCGAAATTCACCTTGTTATAAAAACCAGTGTACCAGACTCACAAATAGAGTGGACAATTTGGTGACAGACAGACGGAAGGGGGATTGAGGGGCTGGGAGAATGGGGTGAAGGGTTAAAGAAGTACAAATTAGGAGTTGATAGTGGTCATGGGGATGCGGAGCACAGCACAGGGAACGCAGTCAGCAGTAATATGATGGCTGGGCGGAGGGCCAGGGGAGGGAGGGAGCGATTGGGGGAATAGTTTTATGAACTATATAGATGTCTAACCAATGTACTGAATACTTGAAACTAATTTAAGTAAATAAATTTTTTAAAAAACCAGTGTACCAGACTGACACACAAAAAACATGAAATAGGAAAACTCATACATCTACTAAGTAAATTGAGTCAATTGTTAAAAAGTCAAACCAATTAACAACAAAAACAAAACTTTCCACAAGCAAAACTTTAAGCCAATTATAAACAATTAAAAATAAGAAAAACAACTAAATTCCCCAGGTGGTCCTTATGTGGAAAAAAAAAAAGTTTTTTTTTCACTTTCTTTAGTGAGGCCACCATTACATTGACAATATTATCTCAAGAAGACATTAGAAAATAAGCAATGTACAGGGCATGGCTCGCATAAACAGAGATACAGATATTCTAAGCAAAATATTATGTGAATTAATCCATGTAGGAAAACAGAATAGATCAATACCAACTGGAATATACTAGAACATGTGAGGGCAGTTGAAATCCAATAAGAAACCATGTAAAACGTTTCACTATCAGAGAAATACGAGAAAATCATATGATCAATCGGGATGTTCAAAAAGCGTGTAATAAAATGCAACTGTTAGGCATCGGAACGACTTAATTACCCAGAACTATTGAAAGCTCTTTCCCGGGAGGCGGAGTCACACGAGGCTGCCAACTGTTACGACTTTCATTCAGTACTATGCCAAGGTATGTTTAGGGCAATAAAGCAAGAAAAAAGGAGAGAAAAGACATAAGGGTCAACTTTTAAATAATAAAATCCTTATTATATGTGGATGACACTTTAATATACATAAAGAATCCACCACAACCCAAAACAATAACCATCAGTAAATTAATTTCAATATAAAAAAATCAAATGATTACTGTGCATCAGCAAGAATGAACTAGAAAATAAAATGAAATGAGTAAAACTGGACTAGAAAACAAGTACACACAAGATAAATGAGGCAATAAAGGATTAATCTGTAGACTCTTTTTTTAAAAATCCTTTAAATCAATATAGCAAAGTACACATGATCCCCTCCCCAAATGAGAAAACAATATGAATAGAAAGGCCAAGATACAACCACCACACAGTAACTCACCTGAAGCAGGTAATTGCAAGCTCCAGATGATAAGAGCCCCCACAGGTACTCAGAAGGGCAGGAACCCAGGAAGCAGGACCTCCGGGGAGGTGACCTTACCCCTTGCTGAGAGGTCAAAGGACCCAAGAGGACAGGGCGGGTCTAGACCTGCTGCCCACTCCTCGGCCAGGGACAGCCCCACGTGGCAGCCCTACACCGGGGAGGATTCTGATTGGCCTTGTCTTCCGGGACGTCATGCACGTCATGCACGTGCATGTACACTGCACCATCACTGGGACACCAGTGTGTCCTCTGAACGGTGGACTCCTTGACCGCTCCCCAGCTCACACTCTGAGAGTTCTTTTGTTGGTCCTCTCACCCTCCTGGGCCACAGAGGATGTCTTTGTCACATGCCAGATCTCGGCAGGAAGCTGTCTTTTACCGCGGTGTGCTGTTACCTGTGGGCGTCTGTGAGATTCACTGGACCAGATTAGGGAAGGTCCCTTCTGTTCCCATCACAATGAGAGTACACAGGATGATTGGGTGTTGAATTTGTCCTGTTCTTCTACTGCATCTTTTGAGGTGGTCTTACTGTTTTTCCTGTCTCTTAATGTAGTGAATTACATTCATTCTTAGATACTGAATCAGCCTTTAATTCCTGCAATGATCCTTATTTGGTGTTGATGTTTTACCTTTTTATAGATTACTGACTACTACATATTCTTTTTCACTGTTTAAGTATTTCATTAATTTTTTTAAAAACAAATAGCTTAAGTATTTTGTTTGCAACTAAGCTTGTTAACACTATATAATAAAAACGCATGTTTGGGTTAGATTTAAGTCAAAGAAATTCTTTAATAGAGAATCTTCCAATATGAATATCCCAGAACTTTCTCTGAGCCATCTGATCAGAACTGTCTCTGAATACCTTACTTTGGAAGGTACTGGCATACATTTGAATTAAACTCAGTTTTTTTCAAAATAAGCCCTAATTTAAAAAACTATTCTATATTCACACGAAAGCTATTTTAATAGAATTTTCCTTTCCAGAAACAATAATGAAACAAGGCATTTTGTAAAATGTGGTCCTGGACAGGTCACCGTAAAAAATAAATGTGTATTTAACCTCCCCCTCCTCAAAACGAAGGCTACTTTCTGTTCCTCAGCCTGGCAAACAAGGCGAGAAGAGTCTGTACGCAGCCTGGGACGGGGCGACACACACGGAGCAAGCAGGTGAACATGGTCACCTGTCAAAAGAATTTGGGGGAAGCCGACCAAAGCATCCAAATCTACTTATAACTTGAACAAAGCTGCAGTGGCTCCTCCCAGGTCACAGAGTCACCAGGGCCACCAGGGCCTATCGCAGCCCCATGCTCACCTGTTATGCTCCCAAGCAAACCCTGTTGCTTCTGATCCAGGGGAGACCTTTTCTTTTGTAAATTCAATTAGTCTGTGCCCTTTCCCTGCCTCCAAAAGATGTCATGGACATAAATAACTGGAATGGCACCAAATTCTGAATAAATCATAGACGTTTACATGCTATATCAAGCCTGGCTTGATGGCTTGTTATCATCTCCCAAGTAATTCGGAGCAAGGGCTCAAATCTCAAACTGCCTGGCCTCTAATTATGCTACCACCGACTAATAGGATCCCTTCCACTTTCCAGTAACTTGTTCCTTGCTTCCTTTTGAGCCCTCAACAGCAGCCCCCTTCAAGTCCGTATTTCTACTGATGCCCCCTTTTCTCATGACACGGCTGTTTGCTTAGTCAGGGCCAACAGAACATCTGCTGCTGCTTCCTGTCTCATTTAAAACTCACCTGCCTTGGACTGGGTCTCGCATGCCACTTCTAAGATACCATGGCCTGGAATGGTCATTTTGTTCTATTAAATATTGTACACCGAATACCCACGAAAACATCAGGACTTGTTCTACTAGAAGCGACTCTATGACTGAACGAAATGGACCAAGTGTAAGATTTAGACTAAATGATTAGAGTAATACTGCTATTATTTTAGAGGTTTTAAATAGTACGTTTTTTGAAGCTCGGATTTGGGAATAAAGGTGAAAACATTAATTAAAAAAAAACTCACCTGATTAAGCCAGGCCCACTTACAACAATCCCCAAATGGTTAGTAACTTAAATACGAAAAGGAAATCCCTTCATGTTCACAAGTCTCACCCGCACCAACAGGAAGGAATTATACAGAGAATGTATACTGGGGGTGGAGAGCTTGTGGCCATCTGAAGAATTCTGTCCACTTTTCCCCCTTAAACCTTGGATGCTGCCCTCGGATCCCCGGCTTTACAGGGTGGCGTTAACATTGCGTTCTTAATCCTCTCCTTTTCCCCGGCTTTTATGCCCTAGTCCTTGGACAGGGCCTTCTCGTTTGAAAGCAGTCCAAATTTCTCTGTAAAATCAGGGAGAAGTAATTAAGCCAGGTTTTTGGTTTTGTTTCAGGCAATGTGTATGGATACATGTTTGTGGATATTTAAGGATATGTCAAAACTAAAGAAAGTTAATACAGTAAAGGAAGTTCTTAATTTTAAAACATCGGCCTAGTATGAAGTATCTAACACTCTCCAACCTGTTTAAGAACATACTTTTATAAAATGAAAACTCTAACGAAAGTTTTAAATATTTTTCAGAACTGGCCAAAGAGAATTCGGGGAGAAACCTATTTGCTTTGTGCACAATCGTTGCTGCTACGTGTGTGCATGTCTATTTCAGCTGGGGGACAACTCATCAACGAAATTAAATTTTTCTTTTTCTCTTATGTTCGCCAGGGGAAAAAAGCCTCATGTTCTCCCTTCTCTGCTCTAGTAAATCTTTTCTTGCATGATCTTTCTGTGGTTGGACTTTTAAGGGCATTATAAACAGGACGGCTTCTTCTAGTTTTAGCAATCAAGGTCAGTCAGTCTATGTACGGGGATGGGCACAAACCTTTACATATATGTGAGGGTAACTGGAACATGCACTCTTTAAAGTCAGTAGATGAGAAGGAAACCCCCGTCCATATCAAATCAATTGGAGTCTGACAGTATCATTGAAAAATATGTTCGTTTCTGTGTTAATGTAGCTGACAGACGGGAAATTACTCTACCAGGCTGTACATTTAGCCGTTCATTTCTGCTTGCTTTCGGGTAACGACTAGGCTACCGGAACAGAAGCGGGCACCGAAGCAGGCCCAGTGTCCTGCACCTCTGGTGTGAACTGGGCTGCATTCACTGGTCTGACAGGGTAGGCTGCTGCTGTTATCCCCGGAGTATTTATCAAATGTTTTGCCAGGTATATCAAAGAAAATCAGAGAGCTATGGCCACTCCAATGGCAAGTGTCAATTGTTACGTAAGGACTTCTAATCCTAAAAGCATGTATAACTTAACAGGTGTGAGGACCTTCACTACAGCAAAGACTGACAAGCATTAAGAAACAGGCATAAATCATTTTATATAAAACAAGGCAAAGAGGTTATATACCTGGAAAAACTCAACTGTCAAGTAATTTTGAATATCTTTAACAAAGTCAATCACGGATATAGACAGTCATAAGAACCAAAAGAAATTTATTTACAAAATTTCTTACGTAACTGGTGGAAAAAAAAATAACAAGAAAAAATATAACAAGAAACAATCCACTATGACTCCACTAATAGCCTTTAAGCCAATTCCTACAAGAGAACAATCAGAACAGCTCCTGATTATTAGGCTAGAAAGATGGCCTTCGACTGCACAGGGCATACCTTTAACCGTAGGGTTCTGTGCAAGTAACATCATGGTACTTGTAGACTCCGCCGAGTCACAGTTTCTAGAGTGCTGTCCCCTGTCTACCTTACATAGCTATTTCGTCGCTTTCATTGACTCCATTCTTGGCTTTTTTCTCTTTCTCTTCTCCTTTGTCGCTTTTCTCTTTTTCGCCATCGTTGGCCCCTTTGTCGGCCCCTTTGTCTTCTTTGTCCTGAACACTGTCGTAAACTGCTTTGTTATAGCCTTCCCTGTTCCGAGCAATTTCAATGGCAAAAAATTGTATCCTGGGGGCTGAAAGGTGAACAGAACTGATTACCGCCCTAGTCACAGTGACTTTTGTAAACCCAAAGGAAATCTACTGACAAAGCTGAGCTAACTTGCAAAGTACTCCAGCACAGTCATTAAGTTTCAGACATGTGAAATTCTAGTCCTATAATAAATGAGGCTGAAATACTTAACTATCTCACAGTTATTCTAGTCCCATAATAAATGAGGCTGAAATACTTAACTATCTCACAGTTACTGAAGAAACAGTAACGTGATCTATCTATGTCACCGATGCATCACGAAAACCAGATTCCTCATTCATCTTACACAGAACCAATTCCAGAGGCAAGAAACTCACCAAAGATTGTGTTTTCCTCAGTGTAGCCCTGAGAACAATCCAGTCGCAGCAAAGTACCATAGTTGAAGTCTTCTATAACCCCATCAAACTGCAAACAGAATGGCCTCCACTTCTATAAAGGCAAAAAGAGAGACCTTAGCTGACTGATGACACAGACTGGTGAAATCAAACCAGCAGAGTGGCTTCTACTTCCCCAGTGAGGAAAAGGACCATAGTGAAAGAGACTAGCGCAGCGAGTTTCTGTGCTCTCTACTGTGGTTTTACAGACTGGTATTTCTCAGTACGGATAGGATTTTCACCTGAGGAGATACTTAAATCCTTGACTACAGAATTAAAAAGCCAAGGGCCTCCTCTTAGGGAAATTTTTTCTCCAACTGAAAGAGTTTTATCACTCTGTAAAAGTACAAGACAGTCAAGTAAGCGATGCAAAACGCAAGTTTTTCACGTAGTTACGGCATGGCCTGTGATACTGTCAACTGAAATCCAGAGAATCCAAATACCTCCCTGTACCCTCTTTGCCAGTCTTCCCTCCAAACGCTCTGGTTAAGCTACTCACGTAAGTCAATTTATTCCTCCTCCCTTGAAAGGGCTGGGTGTTCAAAGATGTAATGTCAAAGTCAAAAAGGAGGAAAAATAGATTCAATGAATATAAAAAACCCATGAACCAGAAACACATTCGTAACTTATTAGATAACTACATAAGAGCGGTGGTTCTTTACATATTTTCCTTGAACTCCCTTTCCGAATTTAAATGTATAAAAACGCGTTCACAATCAATAACTGTTGGTCAGATGCTAGACAATGTTTAAGAGAGGAATTTCTTACCTCTTTAGCTGATACCGATTTGAGCTCTTCTGGGTCCAATACATCTATCTTGAGATTCTCAAAATTTTTCCGAAATTCAGAATAGATTTGGTCATCCACTTTGGTAAGTTTCAGGAACTGTGGGTCAACTGATGAAATCAGCTGCCAGACAATAAGACAACAGATAAATGCTAGTCTCCAATGTACTACACTTCTATTCTGCCACCCCCAGAAAACCCTTATGGGTCTCAGGGCAGAAGAGTTCATCAGAAGGTATGGACAGCCTAGGTTGTGGATGAATCGTGGCATAGTTGTGAAGGGCCATAATATACTACATTCCCTTCCACCAATTCAAACACTTTCGGCCCTAGTCCTGCCTGGTTATTGCCCTCTGTGGACCGTTTATTCACTTGAGGAACATTTATTAAATGCCAGGCAACCTTTTGTCAGTTAGCAACATAACTCTAGGCAAAGAGTCACAAGTCCTTATGGTCAAAACAGAATTCGTTTCTACAGTCCTGTCCTCTAAAGGAAAGATCTTACAGCAAGAAAAATTATCTCCAAAACACCACTGTTTAACGTGCTGAGAATAATGATTAGCAGAAAACCACACAGTACGAGTACATGTTTAATCCCGCTTAACAACGAAGACAGACGACTCACCTTGTAGTAGACTTCGGCGTGCTGCATTGCTCTCATGGCCCAAGCCATCTCAATATCAGGCTACGAAGGAGTAAAGAATGCCTGGTCAGCAATCTCCCAGCCTTGCTACCAGAGAACAAATTAGGGCAGTCTGCGGATGCTCAGGAGGGCTGCCAAACTTGGCATTATTGTCAAAGGATAAAAACTGGACTACTGGCTTTGGACACTAATTCTTCTGTTCTCATGACAAACAAAAGAAACTATCTTTGTAGTCTAACAAACAGAATGAGCCACTGGCCATATTTTTCCGAAAGTTAGTGAAAATGTGAGGGACTAAATAAAACAGTAAATGGCCTTCTCAAGACTGGGTTCAATATTGTAGAAGTGAAATAATAAACGCACACGACTGACTTGTTGAGAGAACGAAACGGAAGTGAAATTACTCTTCGCTCTGAAGAGCGTGACATGTTATAATCATCCGTGTTTATCTGACAGCAAATTCCCCATCCTATAACACTTAGAAGCTTCATATCATGAAGCAGGGTAATTTATAAATAAGCGTTACCCAGCACTCACCATCTTAGTTATCAGTTGATGGTAAGGACATAAAAGCCCTGGTTATCTGTTGGGATCTCCCACTTCATATGGAGGGGTCTGTCACTGACCCCAGAAGAAGCCATTTGCATTTTTACCTTCACGCACTTTGCTTGCCTGCCAATTCGTGTACTTCGTCCACCTACAGTTTGAGGATACGGTTTGAGATCCACTAGGTCAGTGAAGTCTTCCTCTACTGTCTGGGTTCTCCGAGGTTTCTTTTTCAGCTAAACTGCTTTGTGTCTCATGCCCTGAGCCATTCATTCATCTAACACATCACAAGTTACTTGAGCGTTACCACTGTCCTCACGGCCCTGTATCTCGTACCTCAAAACATATCATGTGGTTTCTCTTGAAGAATGTAAAGCAGACACAGTGTAAGCCACTGCAACTTTACCGCAAGGTGGAATCACTCGGGGACTTTTAAAAACACGGATTCCTGAGTCTCACCTCCCAGATACTCTGATTTGATTTAATTGATATGGATTGCGCCCCGGGCAGAGATATTTAAACGCTTCACAGGGGATTCCAGAGGGCAGCGATGTTAGTGAGGTAATTCTACGGACATTAGTCCTGCGTTTGTGGAGCCAAGAGATGAGAATGGAAAGGCGTGGTTTCTGGAGGGCGTGCAGAGCGTCCACAGAAGATATCGGGGCAGGGTTACGACTCCGTGGCCGGCCCTGCAGAAATCGCGGGCTAGCGGGGTGAACGGGGGCTGCGGATGAGTCATACTCACATCGTTGCCATAAGACTCGGCGGGGAGAGAAAGAGCGTGAGCCACCGACACCAATTCCCCGGAAACCTGGGAAGGAAAAAAGTTTGGGGGAGAGTTCAAGGCCAGACCCGGCTCGATCTTCCCATTCACCCGACCACGGAACAGCGTCTCACCGCCTCATCGGCTCCGCCACTCGCCTCCATGTTGCAGCGAACAAAGCGCGACCCCACTTCCCGGAAATGACTTTATGGAAGTTCCTTCCGTACTTGTTGGAAAGGGAGGACCTGGCAAGAGTGGCTCCCGGCGCCTGCGCCTGCGCACACGCTCCCTCGCCCGGAGGCGGAAGG
>NW_024345021.1:0-1481 GCF_902729225.1 Pteropus medius
GTAAAATGTAAAGAGCATACGTGCCAGTTTAGCACAACTCATTACTGCTACTTCGGTTCTACTCAAACACATCTGTCACTTTAAGAAAAAAAAAAAAACAGGCATTAACTTATAAGAATGCAGGTGACAGGAAACAGGAGGCCGCTACCCTAATACTGTGGCCGACTTCAGCGCCATTCTCCCTGAACTTGGGCGGGGACCCAGGGCACGCGGGCTTTCTAGCTGTGTATCGCCCGCCCCATTCTCAGACTCCACGGGTGTCTGTCTGGAGACCCAGGTGCACTACTGTAGGGGAAGAGACACGGGGAAGGGACACGGGGGCTGATGGTCGCCGTGGTCTTCGTGAAAACCACTGGTCTGACTGGCGAACTCAGAGAATTTAGAATTGGCATGAGTTTTGGAAGGAAACCCCTTGAGGGGAAGCAGAATTTTAAAATGCCCTGCCAAAAAAAATTTCTGCCCCTCGATATGCACGCGCCTTCTCCACTTACTCAATCGAACTCTAGCCCAGTGGCTGACGTGAAGGCACATCACAGATGTACTAAAGGTCCCAAATTAGCTGACCATAAACTAGAGAGATCATCTGGATAGTCCTGACCTAACCACGTGTGTCCTTTAAAAGCAGAGTTTTCTCACGCTGATTGCAGAAGGTACAGAGAGACGCTCTGACCCGCCTCGGAGGGTGTACGTACATGTGTTGTGAGCAAACCATGGGCACCGTGTGTCAAGAACTAAGACTAAGAGGGTGTCAGGAGCTGAGAGCCGTCCCCAGCCTGCAGCCACAAGGAAAACGAGGACCTCAGGCCAGCGGATGCAAGGAAACAAAACCTGCCCACAACCGGTGAACTTGGAAGTGGTCCCCAAATGCCACATGAGAACCGAGCCCCAGCCGCATCTACGCTTCAGCTCGGTTCTCCTGCAGAGGGTCCAGCCATGCCACGTCTGGATTTCTAACATATGGAAAATATGAGATGGCAAGTTTGTGTTGTTTTAAGTCACTAAGCTTAAGACAATTTTTTACACAGAAATACAAAACTGCACACTTGAGATTATAAACAACAGAAAAGACCGAGAGAGATTCTAATCATCGCTTAGATGTTACCCAGCTGGGTACTAGCAGATGTATTACTAAGTTTTCCTGACTCCTGACAATGTCACTTGTTCTTCGGTGCATGCAGCATCTCTGCTTGCTCTCACCCTCCAGAAGCCTTTTCCCGGGCTGGGCCTCTAGGACTGTACTTTTTCCGGAGCCTCTATAATGGTTAATTTTATTGTCATCTTGGCTGGGCCACGAGATGCCCAGATATTTCGTCAAACATTGTACTGGGTGTTTCTGTGAAGGTTTTTTTGGATGAGATTCACATTTGAATCTGTGGATCGTATAAAGCAGATTGCTCTCCCTGCTGCGGGTGGGCCTCACCCAATCCGTTGAAGGCCTGAAGAGGGCAAAAAGACTGTGAGAGGAAACTCCTCCTGCCTAA
>NW_024345022.1:0-953 GCF_902729225.1 Pteropus medius
GGGGATGGGTGGGGAGAGGAAGATTCCATACTCGTCCATTTCATTATACTCAGTTCAGAAAGAGTAAAATCTAATTGAAAGTAATAGAAGTCACCTCAGTGGTTCCCCCTGAAGAAGCTTCTGGAGTGCTGATAACGTTCTATTTCAAAATATGGGGTGATTGCTACGTACGAGATTGCTCTTTGTAAAAATTCCCTCAGCTGAATGCTTATTATTTGCACACTTTTCTGTATATATTCGGATTTAAATTTAAAAAGTCCTTTATGAAGGAGGATATGAAGTGCAACAAAAAATAAGAACTCTTCATAAAAGAAAAGGCTCTTAATTTTTCTTTTCTTCTTCCTCGTTATTTGTAAATATTTTTATTTCAGCACCTAACACACTTATATTTTATTTTTATTTAACTATGTTATAAAATTGTTAAATCTGTTATTTTTATATTTTATTTTTATTTAACTATGTTATAAAATTGTTAAATAATATGCATTATTATTCTTGTATATCCATGATCTACGACAATGTCTATCACATATTAAGTTTATTAATGATAATATGTTTAAAAAACTAACATTTTTGGGTGTTTACTAAATATCAGCATTGTATTGTTATAATTTGTGCATTACTTATTTTTTTATAACAATTATTTGACAGAGCTAAAAGTACCACCATTTTACAGATGAGAAAGCCAAAGTACTTGGTGGCACAGTCATTTATCCAAGGACACAGCTTGCAAGTGGTAAAAACGGAACTAAAATCTAGACTCCAGAGCTTAATTTCTAAACCACTAAAATAGCATGTAATAACAAAAGTTTGGTACAATAACCGCTCAATAAATGTAAGCTTTGGATACGACATTTGATTCAAATAACAGTGATTATTCTTCTTGTGGAAGAACACAGGCTGGATATAGGCAGGTACATTTATTTACACACCACACATGTTGGTAGGTACTG
>NW_024345023.1:0-511 GCF_902729225.1 Pteropus medius
AGGGTGGGGGTGAAGGCGGGGATGAGGCTGGAAAGGGGGCGGGAGTCTGGGGTGGTGAGTGGCTGGAGGGGGCAGTTGAAGGAGGGACACTAAAAGCCCTGCCCGGCGACCCAGCGCCTGTGAAGACGCGCAGGTGGACCCGTCGTACGATGACAAGCGCTGTGCCGAACCTCCCTTCTCAGCCGTCCGAACGGGGGGCCCGCCCATATTTTCTCCTGGTGCCACTGTTTCCTAGCACTTCAGCTGTGAAACTCCCGGTAAAGTGGCAGCAAACAGGGATGGCCGACGGTGCCTGTCCGCTGGAGGCTTGTCCCCCCGCCCCTGCCCCGAAATTTGCCTCGAGGAGCAAAGACGGGGACCAGGCGTCGGTGCTTCTGCGACACGCGGCACCCGCGTAGCCGTCGCTGCCAGGGGACACGAAGACGCTCGCCCACAGGCGACGATGCTCTGAGCTGACAAAAGGCGGACCCCACAGGGAGGAAAGGGGAGGAGGGGCCGCGGCCGCCGGAGC
>NW_024345024.1:0-1541 GCF_902729225.1 Pteropus medius
CCCTTGCCCCGCCCGCCCCCGGGTCGTGTGTGTGCGTGCGTGTGTGTGTGTGTGTGTGTGTGCCTTCCCGCCCTCCGCTCCACCTCATTCCAAATCTCCCCTTGGACGGGCAGACAAAGGAACCGTCTCGGGAAAGAGACAGCAGGGCGGACAACTCGGAGGCGGGGCCCGTTATCTCGCCATCTATGAGGACGAAGGTCTTCCTGCAGGAGGGCGACGCTTGATTCTGAAACAATGTGAGGGCCAGGCGAGCCAGGACGGAGGCGCACATCCGTCCGGGGCTGTGTGGGCGACAGAGGAAGCCACAGACGCGCCTTCGCTGGGGTGCACACCCACAGTTAGCAGGACGGTGCAGCCACCTGCTCGCTGTCTGACCGACGTTCTCAGAGCCCAACGTGGGGTCCCGTGTAACGCAGGGGCCCCAAACACGGGCGAGCAGCTCGGTGCTCAGACTCGGGGCTTCATCTGAAAAGGAGACCGGGACGGAGGGGCGTCCGCCACCTGCTGCAAACTCAGGGTCTGCATGCCATGTCACAGCTCCTGGCACTCCTGCCCCGTCTGGAGACGTCAAGGGGCCTGTGAACGAAAGTCACGGGTTCCGTACACGTGGGCGGACGAAGTGGACATCCGTGCGTTCGTTCGCCTGTCACTGAGACTTGGCAGACCCTTAGGAACACACCTGTCAAGCCACAGCGGTATCACCTGTGGGGATGTCCACCGATGAGAAGCACACGCGTCTGCATCGCGCAGGTATCTCAAAATATCCTTGACAATCGTCACCGTCGCTGAGAACTGACCCGGCCGTCACACCTGCGTCTGGACCCTTCAGTTTCATGGACACATAGGTGCGTGACACCCAGTGGTTCCCCGACACCCATGATACGCGGCCAGGCTTCAGAAACGGGGTGTTCTGACGGTGTTGGGAAGCTCTGTGTCCACACCCACCAAAGGAGCCCAGGTCGGCACACGCTCTTCGATGGAGCGGCAATTTGGGGTCAGCTGACCCAGTGTCTGCAGACGCGCTGGGTGAAGTGCATGGGTGACAGCTGTACCTACACACATCTGTTTTTTTAGATCCGGGGGTGTTTATCCCATCAGGCGCTGAGGATGCTTTTCGCGAAAGCACACGCTGACATTTGTGCTCAAATTCTGGTCCGCCTTCCTGTTCCCCACGGTAGGACAGTCTGAATTTTCTCTCTCATGCTTCCCGCGGGCGTGTCCTTGGATTCACAACGAACATATACCAATGGCTACTGAAAAATGCACAAGGGTAAGGACTCTTTCCAGATGTCTTTGGAGGTCCGTGGACAAGCGATGGTGAAGGCTCTGCATCTCATGCAGCTGGTGAGCTTTGGGAAAAGGTGGGCCGGGGGTATGAATACTTGGCGGATGGCTCTGCATGAGCAGCCGGGAGCCAGCATGAGCGGATATGAGTATGCATGCGTGCCTCTGCGAGTGTGCGCGCGTGTGTGCATGTGCGTGCACATGTGTGGGCATGCATGCACGTGCATATGTGTGTGAGGATGCATGCATTGTGTGTG
>NW_024345025.1:0-543 GCF_902729225.1 Pteropus medius
CTCTCCCTTCTTCCTGACAACCTAGTAAAGGGCTTGTCCACAGCAAATGGTCCAACACAATAGCCCTGGTGTCCAGGGGCTAGAGTCTGTTCAACCAGTTCTTGGGGAGTACCCCAGGACCCCATGAACCTTGTCCCCAGCATCTATCTGCCACTGGTCTGTCTCGTTTTTCTTCTCTCCAATCCCGCTCCTTCAGACCTGTTCTTATTTCCTATGTCTCCCCTAAGCCGCGCGCGCGCGCACGCGCACGCACACACACGTCATCTCTCTTATACACTTTAAGCAATTGCAGAAATCCCTCCTGAATGCCCTCATGACTAGAAGAAAGGTGACCATTTTTCCCCCCTCCCTACCCTTACCCTCATCTGTACGTTCTTGGCTGTGAGAATAGAGGGCAGGAAACCCGGCGTTTAGCATGGAGCCTGGCACATTAGGACCCATATAAATTGATGAAAAGTGTGCCTCTGCTTTTCCATCTCTAGCCAGCATGTGTCTTTATTTCAAAGCAAATCCTGAGTCTTTACTGAGCCTTCTCTTGGTGAC
>NW_024345026.1:0-524 GCF_902729225.1 Pteropus medius
GGCCGCTCACGCTCTCGCACACCCACTCACGCTCTCGCACGGCCGCTCACGCTCTCGTACACCCGCTCACGCTCACACAAATGCTGACATTTCCACACGCTAGCTCACACACGTACGCACTCACACACAAGCACACACACAGGCTGGCATCCGAGCTGCCTGCACTGGGAGGTGTGCCCACTTTCTCATGGGGAAATATACTTTGTGACACCTTCAGCCATTTCCAAGTTGTCAGTAGTGTCAGATAAAAGTCCCTGGCAGCCCTGAGAGATGCGTGTGGACCCCAAGATGAGACTGCACGGAGGAGGCTGGGGCTCCCTCGGCCTGTGAGATGCCTTGATCCCTGCTGAAGACCTGTGCATAGTGATGAACGTCGGTGTCTCTGCACGGGACAGAGTCGTAGCAAGGCCTCATCAGGCCTCCATTGCATCGGCTCCCTGTAGGACCCACGGCTCCTGCTTGGAGCCCTTGCTGCAGACTGTGGGGTTAGCCCTCCCGTTCGGCCGGCACCAGGCACCCCAAAC
>NW_024345027.1:0-419 GCF_902729225.1 Pteropus medius
CATATATATGTATATGGTGGATTTTCGAAGGAAACCTGCATGGACCCCTGGTCTACCACAGAAGACAGTCCGCTGCTAGCACCTCCACCTCCCCGCAGTGTGGACACCGGGCGTTCCAGAGCCACAATTCAGCATGATCTCTTTTTATCCCGGAGGCCCCGGGGCACCTTACTCAGGCCTCGGCTCCTTCCCGCTTTCCGCAGTGGAAATCAGACTTCAGGACGGAAGCAGACACCTCCCTCTCCCTCACCTTTCAGCCTGGGATGGTCGTAATGGTCCCTGTGGAAGCATTCAAAATGAAGAAATGAAAGGCTCAAAGAGCTGATCGCAAAGCTCCTAAGGCACGGAGGCCGAACTCAGACCCACAGCTGTCTGCAGTGTCTCCCAACTGAACTCTTTCCAGCGGGTAACGGCCGCCA
>NW_024345028.1:0-408 GCF_902729225.1 Pteropus medius
ATTTAAATTACTAGTTTCTTTTCTGTTTTGTTGTCTAGCAATTCTAACTAGCAATTTTCTGGGGATAAATTTACCTACTTACAGTATTACTGTAAGGATGAAATTAAATATGGTAATGCAAAAGCATGTATAAAATATGAAATGGTACTTAAAATATTTTTTTTATTATTATTATTATCAGAAGCTCCCAAACACCAACTTACTTTCTGCTTTCAGAGGATTACTGAATCTAAATGCAGAAAATTGGCTCCAAAAAAACTCAGGACTATTTAGTTGCTCTATGTATGTAACTAGTAATATTCATACTTTTTGTGGTGTTAAAATGCTGAATCATCAGGTGATGTGACTTAGTCTTACCCTCAAAATCCTACCACCAAGCTTGGTAAACAGTATAATCTTTTTTAATTC
>NW_024345029.1:0-356 GCF_902729225.1 Pteropus medius
TCCAAACGGTTGGTTTATTTGGTACAAATGAAGAGATTCAGTCTCAACACTATCATGGTACAATTTAGGGGCAAAACTAAGTTAGACTTCTTTCTTCTTTTCAATCCTACCCTATTGGCTTCTCTACAAATTATATTTCAAAATGACCACCTCTCACCATTTCCACCACTGCCACTCCAGTCCAACTACCATCTGCTCTCACCTGGACCCCAGCAAAGACCCCTGAGTGCTCTCCTTTTTACTGAGTTGCTCATAAAGGGGCCAGAGTGATCTGGTTACAAGGTAAGTTTTATTTCTTCACTTGTCACTGAGTAAAATTTCTTATTATTATTACATGTAAATCAAATCAAATCAAA
>NW_024345030.1:0-1236 GCF_902729225.1 Pteropus medius
CCGTCCACCAATTCCGTGTGGAGACGTTAACACTCTAAGACATTCGTGATTATTGTCATTCAGGGGAGAAAAAGACAGAGCCAAGAGGACAAAGTGTCATCAGAATTGGACTTACTTTTTTTGTGTGCCATGAGCATCACTGAGTAGAGTGAAAGAGAATGTGGGGGTACTCTCACCGTTACTGCTACCATCACCCCAGGAATACCATGTGTCACCGTCCCTTCCCTGGAGGTTAAGGGTTGCAAGAAAGGTGAACTTCAATTGGTACTTTAAGTAATGGGATCATGGAAGTTTTTGCTCCAAAATCATGGTGATTAACTGTTTCTTTCATCTTCTTTCCCCAGAAATAGCTCAGTGAGGAAAAAAAGTTAACTAAGCATGACCTTGGGAGATGAAAAGAGGCTCCTCACCCCGATAACTTTTGGACTGTCCTTAACGCAGAGTCCTAAGGGCATTTGCACCGTGAAGGTCCTTCTGTTGGGCAGATCAGTCCAGGGGTAACATCGCTTCTCTGATTCTGACCCCACCTCCCCACCCCCCCGCCAGCCAGGACAGACAGACCTTAGACGGAGCTGGTGGTCTCACTGTGGTGGTCTCCAACACAGAGTGAGCTGAGTTCCGCATTTTCCCTGCAGTATGCTGATTTGGAACCCAGAACACATTTTCTGGTAGAAACCATGCTCTAAACAGTAGGCAGCTTTTCAAGCCAGTGAGTGAGAGCCTGCTTAGCTTGTCTAACTGAGCCGGGAGTGGGGAGCCCGGCTTCTAGTTTCAGCTCCGTCACTAGCTGCCAGAGTGACCACGGGCAAGTCATTTAATCACCACCCCTGATATTCTCACCTGAAAGCCGATGATCTCTCTGTATTGAATACTATGGAATTTAATCACTTCACAAACCCTTCCACGAGAGGCTGCATTTCACTTCCTAGTGTGCGATGCCGGGAAGGCATCTCTCCTACCCAGTCGGGGGCGGAAGTCGGGTTGTTCTGCCCACCCCGCCTTCCTGCAACTCTTGGAGAGGCGGGGACTCGAAGGAGAGCTGGAGCCATCACACGGGCCTTGGGCAGCAGCGGGAATGGGAAGGGGCCCAGCTCTGGCTATCCCGGAAGCCAAGCCAGGGCTGTCTCCTGGGTTAAGAGATCAGAGGGGAGGAGGCTGTATGTGGGGGGTCACTTAAGGTGAGGGGAAAGGGGTACCCCGGTGTACAGGTGAACTCTCTAACATGCTGGGGACTCA
>NW_024345031.1:0-395 GCF_902729225.1 Pteropus medius
CAAATAGTTTTTTAGCAGTCATCAAAAAGTGACAGTCTGGCTAGCACAAAAGTTAACAAGAGTAATGTCTTTATCTTTAGGGTAGCGCATATTTGATTTTTTTACTCTTGTTTAACACAAAACAGCTAAGCTTCTCTTTTATTACTCATGAGAAGAAAACATTTGAAACATCTCTTTTGGCAACTTCCAGACTTTTTTCCTGAAGATAGTCAATAATATATATCTATGAACTAATAAAGATATACCCTTAAACCAATATTTGTTTAGAGTCTAAACTATATTATTACTATTATTATTATTATTATTATTATTATTATTATTTTATTATCAGATTCAAACATTTCCAGGCATCTCTCATGACCTAGCAGGATGGATCTGTCAAAAATATAACCTAA
>NW_024345032.1:0-413 GCF_902729225.1 Pteropus medius
AGAGCTGATCGCAAAGCTCCTAAGGCACGGAGGCCGAATTCAGACCCACAGCTGTCTGCAGTGTCTCCCAGCTGACCTCTTTCCAGCGGGTGACGGCCGACATGGACGGAGGGGCCAAAGCATCCCTGGGTACGCTGTCTGTGGGCGGTCCTGAACCCTGCAAAAGGATGTAGAGACGAATGACACGTAGTTTGTACCTCTACGAGCTCAAAGTGTCAGTGAGTGCTCCTCCAACTTCGGTACCCCAGGCCCGCAGATGACCGAGCATCGCCTACAGAGCCCCAAGGCCCCGGGAGGGCTGTGCATTTGCCGCAAGTGAGCCTTTTCTCGGAAGTCTGCAATTCTGGCTCAAAATGGACGTCACCAGAGAGCTTTTCGCCAAAGCTACCATATACATATATATGCATATATAT
>NW_024345033.1:0-8319 GCF_902729225.1 Pteropus medius
TAGGGTTAGGTTTAGCGTTATGGTTTGAGTTAGGGTTATAGTTATATTTAGTGTTAGGGTTGAAAAAGAGTTTAGAGTTAGGATTATTGTTAGAGTTAGGAATAGGGTTGTGATTAATTTAGGATTACGTTTACGATTAGGTTTAGTTTAATGTTAAAGTTAGTGTTATTGTTAGTGTCAGAGTTTACAATTTGGATTAGTGTTAGGTTTAGGCTTAGGGTTTAGGGTTAGGTTTATGTTTAGTGTCAGGTTTAGCATTGTGGTTTCAGTTAGGGTTCAATTTATGTTTAGGATGAGGTTTAGTGTCAGAGGTTAGAGTTATGATTAGTGTTAGGGTTAGAAATAGGATTAGGATTAGTTTATGGTTAGGATTAGGGTTACAGTTAAGGTGAGTTTTAGCTTTAGTTTTAGTGATAGGTTTTAGGGTTAGGATTAGGGTTAGGTTTAGAATTAGGATTAAGATTAGCTTTAGTTTTAGGTTTAAGGTAAGTGTTAGGGTTAGGTTAAAGTTTAGGATTACTGTTAGAGTTCAAGTAAGGTTTATTTTGGGGTCGGTTAGGGTTAGGATTAACGTTAGGGTTAGGCTTAGGCTTTGGTTTAGCGTAATGGTTTGAGTTAGGGTTACAGTTATGTTTAGGGTGAGTGTTAAGCTAATAGGTAAGATTTAGAATTAGTATTTACGTTTAGGTTTAGGGTTAGTATTAAATTAAATTTATGGTTTGGGTTAAGTTTTTGGTTAGGTTAGGTTAAGGTTTAGGGATAGTTCTAGGTAGGGTTAGGTTTGGTATTAGGCCTAGGGCAATGGTTAGGATTAGCTTAGGGTTCAGGTTACTTTTATATTTAAGGTTAGCATTAGGTTTACGATTCAAGTTAGGGTACGGGGTTATGTTTAGTGTTAATTTTACTGTAAAATTTAAGGTTAGGGTTAGGGTTAGGGTTAGTATTAGGTTTAAGGTTTAGGGTTAGGTTTACTTTGAAGGTTGGGGTAAGCATTAAGTTTAGGGTTAGTGTTAGAGTATGTGGTTAGTTTTAGGGTTATTCTTAGTGTAAAATTTAGTGTTAGGGTTAGAATAAGGGTTAGGATTAGCTTTATATTTAGGGTTTGGATCAGAGTTACTTTTAGGGTTACGGTAAGTGTTAGGATTTAAGGTAGAATTAGGGTTAGTTTTAGGGCTATGGTTATAATAAGAAGTTAGGGTTAGGGTTAGTGTTAGTGTTAGGGTTTGGGTTAAGATTTCGGATTAGTGTTAGTTTTAGTTTAGTGTTAGGGTTAGTTTAGTGTTAGGGTTACCGTTAGGGTTCAAGTTGGGTTTATTTTAGTTGTAGTTTATGGTTATGTTTAGGGTGCGGGATAATGAAGGTTAGGGTTATGCTTAGGGAAAGGGTTAGTGTTAGTTAGGGTTAGCTATAGTTCAGGTATAGGTTTAGAGTAAGAAGATAGGGTTAGTATTATTGTTAGTGTAAAATTTAGTGTTAGGTTTAGTGTTAGAGCTAGGATTGTGTTCAGGGTAACATGTAAGTGTTAGGATTAATGTTAGGGTTAGGTTATGGTTAGGTTAGTGTTAGGGTTATGTTTAGAGTTAGGGTTAGAGTTAGTATCATCTTACGTTTTCCTTAGAGTTAAGTTTATGGCTAGGTTTAGAGTTATGCTCAGATTTAGGTTAGAGTTACGGTTAGGGTTAGGTTTTGGTTTAGGATTAGCTTTAGTTTTAGGATTAGGATCAGGGATAGGTTAGAGTTACGGTTAGGGTTTGGGTTTAAATTTAGGGTTAGTTCCGGTTTAGTGTCAGGGTAAGGGGTTATGATTAGTGTTATTGTTAGTGCAAATTTTATAGTTAGGGGTAAAATGATGTTTAGGTTTATCTTTAGTATTAGAGTTAGGATCAGGGTTAGGGTTAATGTTAGGGTTAAGATTAGATATGGAGTTAGTGTTAGAGTTAAATTTAGGGTTAGGTTTAGGTTTATGGTAAGGGCTTAGGTTTAGGATTATTCTTAGTGTAAAATTTAGGGTTACGATTATTGTTAGAGTTAGTGTTAGAAATAGGGTTAGAAGTAGCTTTATTTTTAGTGTTAGGGCCAGGGTTAGGGTCAAGTTTAGGGTTAGGGTTATGGTTAAGTTTAAGGTTACATTTAAGGTTAGTGTTAGGGTTAGGGTTAGCTTTAGTTTTGGAATTAGGTTTAGGATTAGGGTTAGATTTAGGTTAGGATTAGGGTAGTATTAGTATAAGAGGTTAGATATAGTATTAATGTCCATGATAGGGTTAGGATTAGGTTATGCTTAAAGTTACTGTTAGTGTTCGAGTTAGGTTTAGTTTTTAAATAGGTTTATATTTAGGGTTAGTTTTAGGATAATGTTTAGGTTTGGTTAGTTTTAAGGTTAGCTTTTTCTTAAGGGTTAGCTTTAATTTTAGTGTTAGGATTAGGGTAATGGGTTACAGTTAGGGTTATTGTTCGTGTAAAATTTAGGGTTAGGGTTAGAATTAGGGTTATGATTTACTTTAGTTTTAACGTTAGTGTCAGGGTGAGTCTTAGGATTAGGGTAAGTGTTTAGAGTTAGGATTAGTGTTAGGGTTAGTGTTAGGGTTTAGGTTAAGATAAGGTTAGGGTTTTCATTACGGTTTGGGTTAGTTTAGTATAGGGTTAGGATTATGGTTTGGGTTAGAGTTAGGTTTTTGTTTAGGGTTATAGTTAGAATTAGGGTTAGTGTTAGGGTTAGGGTTAGTTTTAGGTTTAGGGTTAGGGTTAGGGTAAGCAGTTAATTTAAGTGTTATTGTTAGTGTCAAATTTAAAGTTAGGGTTCGAATTAGGGTTAGGATAAGTGTAAGTGTTAGGGCAGGATCCGAGTTAAGGTTAGTATTAGGGTTAGCTTTAGAATTATGGTTAGCATTAGCTTGATTTTTTGGGTTAGGAGAAGGATTCTGGTTAATGTTAGGGTTAGGTTTAGTGTTAGGGTTAGGGTTAGTTTTCAGATTAGTTTAGTGTTAGGTTACCATTAGTTTCGGGTAAAGTTTAGTTTAGGAGTAGGTTTATGGTTAGGGTTAGGATTAGGGTTATGCGTAGGTTAGGGTAAGGGTTAGGGTTACCATTAGTGTTAGGGTTAGAATAAGCTTTAGTGTTAGGGTTAGGATGAGGCTTAGGGTTAGTGTTAGTGTTAGGTATAAAATTATGGTTAGCATTAGCTATAGTTTTAGGGTTGGGATCAGGGTTCGGGTTAATGTTAGGGTTAAGTTTATAGTTACGGTTAGTTTTAGACTTAAAGTTAGATTTTAGGTCAGGTTTAGAATAAAAAGTTAAGGTTAGTGTTATTGTTAGCTTAAAATTTATGGTTACGGTTAGTTTTCAGGTTAGAGTTAAAATTAGGTTTAGGGTAAGCTTTAGCTTTATGTAAGGATCAGAGTTAACGTTAGGCTTTCGATTGGGGTTCAGTTTCGGGTTAGGGTTATGTTTAGAATTACAGTTAGGGTTAGGGTTAGTATTAAGATTTAGGGGTAGTTTTAGGTTTAGGTTAGTGTCAGGGTTACCGTTAGGGTTTGGGTTAGGTTTTGATTAGGGGTAAGGTTAAGGTTATGATTAGGGTTATGGTTAGGTGTAACTTAGGGTTATGCTTAGGCAGAGGGTTAGTGTTAGGTTTAGGATTAGCTATATTTTAAGGTTAGGGACAGGGTAAGGTGTTAGAGTTACTGATATTGTTAGTGCAATGTTTAGGGTAGGGTTTTGAATTAGGTTTAGGATTAACTTTATTTTTATTGCTAGGATCAGGGTTAGGGTTATGGTTATTCTCAGTGTAATATTTAGGATTAGGGTTAGAATTAGGGTTAGTATTAGCTTTAGTTTTTGGGTTAGGATCAGGATTAGGGTGAGAGTTAAGATTAGGGTTAGGGTTTAGGTTTTGGTTTAGGGTTAGGGTTAGATTAAGGTGTTAAGGTTAGTGTTAGTGTAAGTGTTAGCGTTATGGATAGGTTTAAAGTTAGGTTTAAGGTTAGAGTTAAAATTAAGGTTAGGGTTAGGGTTATTGTTAGTGTACAATTTAGTGATAGGCTTATGGGTACGGTTGGTGTTAGGGTAGGGTTAGCATTAGGGATAGGTTTAGGGTTAGATTTATGTTTAGTGGTAGGGTTAGGATAAGTGTTTAGTGTTCGGATTAGTATTAGGTTTATTGTTAGGGTTAGGGTTTCGTTGTGGTTTGAGGTACCGTTAGGGTACCATTTATGTTTAGATTAGGATTAGGTTTATGATAAGCGTTAGGGTTAGATTTAGGTTCGCAGTAGGGTTAGAGTTAGAGTTAATATTATTGTTAAGGTAATCTTTAGATTTAGAATCTTGGGTTAGTGTAAGGAGTTAGGGTTAGAGTTAATTTTAGTGTAAAATTTATGATTAGGTTTAGAATTAGGGTTAGGATTAGCTTTAGTTTTAGGGTTAGGATCAGAGTTCGGGTTAGTGATAGGCTTAGGTTTATGGTTAGGATTTAGGATTAGAGTGAGGGTTAGGATTATGGTTAGGGTTAGGGTTAAAATTCCGTAGGGTTAGGGTTACCGTTAGGGTTATGTTAAGGTTTATTTTAGGGATATGTTTATGGTTAGTGTTAGGATTTGCATAGTTTTAGTTTAGGGTTTGTTTTAGGGTTTGGATAAGCTTTAGTGTTAGGTTTAGGATCAGGGTTTTGGTTAGTGTTTGTGTTAGGTTTAAATTATAGTTAGCATTAGCTTTAGTGTTAGAGTTACGATCAGGGATCGGGTTAATGTTAGGATAAGGGTTAGAGTTAGGGTAGTTTTAGACTTGAAGTTATATATAGGGTTAGTTTTAGGAGAAAGGGTTAGGTTAGCGTTATTGCTAGTTTAAAATTTAAAGTTGGTGTTAGTGTTAGAGAGAGTTATAATTCAAATTAGAATTAGTTTTAGTTTTAGCGATAGGATCTGGTTTAGGGTTAGTGTTAGGGTTACTATTAAGGATTCTGTTAGGGTTAGGGTTAGGGTTAAGTTTTAGTTAAGGTTAGGTTAGAGTTAAGGTTACAGTTATCCTTAGGATTAGGGTTAGAGTAAGAGGATACAGTTAGGATTATTGTTAGAGTTAGGTTTACGGTTAGGATTAGTTTAGGATTTGGGTTTGGATTAGGGTTAGCTAAGAGTTTAGAGTTAGTATCACTCTTAGGGTTAGAGTTAGAGTTATGGTTAGGCTTAGGTTTATGGTTAAGGTAAGAGTTAGGGTACATTTTTAGAGCTAGGATTAGTATTAGGATTAGGGTTAGGTTTAGGGTTAAGTTAAGTTTAGGGTTAGTGTTAGGGTTTAAGGCTAGAGTTAGTTTAGGTTTAGGGTTCGTGGTAGGATTAGAATAAGGAGTTAGGGTGGCGGTTAGGTTTAGTGCTAGGGTTACCGTTAGGTTACAAATTAGGTTTAGGTTAGAGTTATGCTTAGGGATAGGGTTAGCGTTAGGGTTCGGTTTAGCAATAGTTATGGATAGGGATATGGTAATGGGTTAGGTTTAGTAATATTGTTGATGTAAAATTTAGAGTTCAGGTTAGAATTAGGGTTAGGATTAGCTTTAGTTTTGGGTTAGGGTCAGGGTGAGGATTATGGTTATAGTTAGGTTTAGGGTTTAGATTTAGTGTTAGGATTAGTGTTAGAATAAGGCATTAAGTTTAGTGTTAGTTTTAAGGTTAGTGTTAGGGTTAGGGTTAGAGTTAAAATAGGATTAGGGTAAGGCTTATTGTTAGTGTAATATTTGGGTTTGGGTCAAAATTGGGTTAGGCTTAGCTTTATTTTTATGATTAGGATCAGGGATAGGTTTAGGGTTAGGATTGTGTTTAGGGTTAGGAATAGATTTAATTTTAGAGTTAAAGTTAGGTTTAGGATTAGTTTTAGAGTTAGAGCTAAGGTAAGTGGTTAGAGTTAGGATTAGTGTTGGTTGAGGGTTAGGGTTAGAGTTCTGTTGGGGTTAGGGTTACCGTTAGGGTTCTTTTTAGGTTTAGTTTAGGGTTCAGTTTATGGTTAGTGTTAGGGTTAGGTTTAGCTTAGGGGTAGGATTATAGATAGGGTTAATGTTAGTGTTAGGGTAAGCTTTAGGTTTAGGGTTAGGGTTAGTGTAAGGAGTTAGGATTAGAGTTATTGTTAGTGTAAAATGTATGATTAGGATTAGAATTAGGATTAGGATTAGCTTTAGTTTTAGGGTTAGGATCAGGGTTAGCGTTAATGTTTAGGTTAGGGTTGTGGTCACGGTTTAGGATTAGGGTGAGGGTTAAGATTAGGGTTAGGGTTAGGGTTAGGTTTAGGTTAGGGTTAGGCTTACCTTTAGAGTTTAGGTAAAATTTAGTTTAGCGATATTTTTATGGTTAGGGTTAAGATTAGGGTTAAGTTTATGTTAGGGTTAGGGTTAGAATTAATGTTAGGGTTAGGATCAACTTTTGTGTTAGAGTTAGGATCAGGGTTAATGTTAGTGTTAGTGTTAGATTTGAAATTATGGTTAGCATTAGCTTTAGTTTTAGGGTTAGGATTAGGGTTCAGGTAAATATTACAGTTAGTTTTAGATTTATAGTGAGATTTAGGGTTAGGTCTAGGATAAGAGGTTAGGGTTAGCGTTATTAGTTCAAAATTTAAGGTAGGTTTAGTGTTAGGTTTAGAATTAGAATTAGGGTTTAGATTAGCCTTAGTTTAAGGGTTCGGATCAGAGTTAGGTTTAGTCTTATGGTTAGTGTTAGGGTTTAACTTAGGGTTATGGTGAGGTTTAGGGTTGATGTTATAATAAGACGTTAGGGATCGGTTTGTGGTTAGTGTTCGCCCAAGGTTAGGATTTAGGGTTTGTGTAAGGGTTAGGTTAGTGTTAGGGTTATCGTTCACATTCGGGTTAGGTTTAGTTTAGGTGTAGGTTTATGGTTATGGTTCGGGTTCGTGTTAGTGTTGGTTCGGGTTATTTTTAAGGAACGTGTTAGTGTTAGGTTTAGCTATAGTTTAGGGTTTGGTTTATGGTAAGAAGATAGTTTTAGAATTATTGTTAGTGTAAAATTTAGGGTTAGTGTTAGTTTTAGGGTTAGAGTTATCTTTAAGGTAAGAGGTTAGTGTTAGAATTAATGTTAGTGTTAGAGCTATATTTAGGTTAGCGTTATATTTAGATTTAGAGTTAGGGTTAGAGTTAAGGTCAGGTTAAGTTTAGCTTAAGATTAGTTTTATGGTTAGGGATACATTTAGGTTTACGTTTAGGTTAGAGTTAGTGTTAGGGTTAGGTTTAGTGTTAGAGTTAAGGTTTGCTTTAGGTTGAGGGTTAGGGTTAGCGTAAGGGGTTAGAGTTAGAGTTAGGGTTAGATTTAGGGTTGGGATTATGGTTTAAGATTGGGGTTATTTAGTTTTAGGGTTTGGGTTAGTGTTAGAATAATGAGTTAGGGTTAGGGTTAGGGTTAGCTATAGTTTAGGTTTATTGTTAGGGTTAGGGGTTATGGTTAGTGTTATTGTTAGTGTAAATTTTAAGGTTAGGGTTAGAAGTAGGGTTAGGATTAGCTTTAGTTTTAAGGTTTGGATAACGATTAGTGTCAATGTTAGGGTTACAGTTAGTGTTAGGTTTAGAGTTAGAGTTAAAGTTAGGGTTAAGTTTAGGTTTAGGGTAAGGGGTTAGGTTTAGGGTTATTGTTAGTGTAAAATTTTGGTTTAGTATTAGTGTTAGATATAGGGTTAGAATTATAGTTAGGGTTAAGTTTATTTTTATGGTTAAGGTTAGTGTTAAGGTTAGGGTTAGCTTTAGGTTTAGGGTTAGGGTTAGATTTAGAGTTAGTATTAGGGTAAGAGGTTAGAGTTAGGATTAATGTTAGGGCTTTGTTTAGGATTAGGTTATGCTTACGGTTACCTTTAGTGTCCGGGTTTGGTTTAGTTTAGGGATACTTTTATATTTATGGTTACGTTTAGGGTAAGGTTTAAGTGTGGTTAGTTTAAGGTTAGCTTTATGTTTAGGATTAGCTTTAGGTTTAGCGTTAGGATTAGGGTAAGGGGTTACAGTTAGGGTTATTGTAGTGTAAAATTTAGGGTTAGCGTTAGAATTAGGGTTATGATTAACTTGAGCTTTAGGGTTAAGATTAGAGTTAGGATTTGGCTAAGTGTTTAGAGTTAGGATTAGTGATAGGGTTAGGCTTAGGGTTTAGGTTAAATTAGGCTTAGAATTATCTTAGTGTTCGGGTCAGTTTTAGTATAAGGTTAGGTTTACGGTTAGAGTTGGAGTTAGAGTTAGGGTTAGTGTTAAGGTTAGGTTTAACTTTAGGTTTAGGGATAGGCTCAGGGTAAGCTGTTTGTTTTAAAGTTATTGTTAGTGTAAGGTTCAGGGTTGGGGTTAGAATTAGGGTT
>NW_024345034.1:0-661 GCF_902729225.1 Pteropus medius
AAATGATGATATTAAGGCTTTGTAAAGAAAGAATTCAGCCCAGAAACAAAATCACACCCACCAATTAGAGTGGAAATACATTCATTCATACATGGTATGGTGTTGTTCAAATGCTGCTGTTTTATTTTTGAGTCTTAAAGCTTAGATAATCACTTCTTCCTGAATTTGTTCTCAATGCCATTATAAAATACTGTTTCCTTAGTGCCCATATAAGTTTCTGTGCTAAAATAATAGCAATGTTTCTTTAACACTGTAATACAGAATATACATACGTATGCATCTGTTATTTACATATACTATATCTAAAATAAATTGAGTAAAATAAGACTAAAGGCTCTATTAAGGACTGAACAAAACACACTAAAAAATGTTTTTTAAAAAGTACATTACAAATTCAAGTGTGTCTGGGTCAGGCAGTAAAACAAAGACTGAAGCAAGGTGGAATGAGAACCTATTAAGGAGAAATGAAGGCCATGGCAGACCAGACAGCCCTTATCTATCCCAGCGGGGAAGGCGGCCACAACATGGCCCAGCAGACCAGGCCTGTGGAACTGCAGGCCCAGCACATGGGCCAGCTCTTCTTATTTTTCTGGAGCAGCTGAAAGAAACCAGTGATTTTTAAATAGAGGCAACAATTTTTTTTTTTAATTTTAACATAAGT
>NW_024345035.1:0-678 GCF_902729225.1 Pteropus medius
AAGGGATAAGGGAGGGCACAGGACTGGGCCGGTCCCCAGGGCCCATAGCACTCCAAGTGACAAAAGTCCCTGCTATTCTGTGATAGACACTGGACAGGAGTGACAAATCAGCACTGGGGAACAAATGATGCATGGGACATACAGTAGTCCCCCCCCCTTATCCACGGGGACACATTCTAAGATCCCCAATGGATGCCTGAAAACTGCAGCTAGTACCGAACCCTATACATACTGTTTTTTCCTATACATACATACCTATGACAACATTTAATTTATAAGTTGGGCGCAGTAAGAGATCAACAACAATAAAATAGAACAATAACGATATACTATAATAAAAGTTATGTGATTATGGCATTAGTAAGTAAGGGTTACTTGAACACAAGCTCTGTGATACCGTAAGTCGATATGATAACCAAGATTGCTTAGTGACTAAGGGTGGGTAGCACATGCAGCATGGATGCGGTGGACAGAGGGATGATTCATGTCCGGACTGGATGGAATGAGGTAGGTTGAGATTTCATCACAGTACAGAACAGTCTGCGATTTAAAACTTATGAATTGTTTATTTCTGGCATTTTCTATTTAATAGTTTCAGACCGTAGTATACCATGGGTAACTGAAACTGTGGAAAATTAAACCACAGATAAGGGTGGACTACTGTATTTAGTCTCTGTC
>NW_024345036.1:0-862 GCF_902729225.1 Pteropus medius
GGGTATCGTGTTTATCTTTCCTCAGAATCTGCTTATTAAATTCCTAACTGCAATTGTCAGTACACTTAGTATAGCACATGGAAACTGCTTTCTGAAGGAGCCTTGGATGTAAAAATACATAAAAAGATACACAGAAAATAGAATTTCTAAGAGATAAACCAAGACTTGGATGGATAATGCGGTATCAACATTAAATATGCATTTTAAGATTAAGAGAAGGCTGGCTCTGTGATCACAATTGGAAGGAACTGTTACAGCGGTACCTTTAAACTGACATGCTAGGTTGAAATTGAAGGTCCATCCAGTAGCATGAAGTGACCAGCTTTGGTAAGATGTATGGCACAGAATTCATAAATACAAACTTGAAGCAAAATAAAGGCACATTATTGAAAAGACCTCATCGTTTAACCTGCCATCATTCACCCTGTTTTCTGAAGCTAATACTTGCTTCTCAAACCTGTCGCTTGGTGATGCTTGTCTCAAGGATTTCCTCCTACTGATCACCCTCATCAGACTCTCAGATCTTGTATGCTTCCAGGGTAAATCCTGGGTAAACATCCTATTGACCCCATTGAGGCCTAGGACTCTGGTTTGGTACTTACTAGAAGGGAATCAATAATTACGGCTGTTTTCATAACTTAAACCTTACACCTGGGAGTTCCTTGAACAAATTCCCCTTGAAAAGCCTGAACCATCGAACCATGAACCCCTAACCATCACCAAAATCAACGATTTTTTAATTTTTTCTGGGGTGAAAGACAGGATTAACAATTTGAGACTACTGTCTTTTATGTCACAGTATATTCAGTGTTGACATTTCCCAGAAGACAATTTACTCATATCTAAATGGTAGAACTTGAAT
>NW_024345037.1:0-3799 GCF_902729225.1 Pteropus medius
TAATGGTCCCCGTGGACGCATTCAAAATGAAGAAATGAAAGGCTCAAAGAGCTGATCGCAAAGCTCCTAAGTCACGGAGGCAGAATTCAGACCCACAGCTGTCTGCAGTGTCTCCCAACTGAACTCTTTCCAGCGGGTGACGGCCGCCATGGACGGAGGGGCCAAAGCATCCCAGGGACGCTGTCTGTGGGCGGCCCTGACCCCTGCAAGAGGATGCAGATACGAATGACACGTAGTTTGTACCTCTAGGAGCTCAAAGTGTCAGTGAGTGCTCCTCCAACTTCGGTACCCCAGTACCCGCAGATGACCGAGCATCGCCCACAGAGCCCCAAGGCCCGGGAGGGCTGTGCATTTGCCGCAAGTGAGCCTTTTCTCGGAAGTCTGCGATTCTGGCTCAAAATGGACGTCACCAGAGAGCTTTTCGCCAAAGCTACCATATACATATATATGCATATGTATATTCATCTATATGCATATATATGTATATGGTGGATTTTCGAAGGAAACCTGCGTGGACCCCTGGTCTACCACAGAAGACAGGCCGCTGCTAGCACCTCCACCTCCCCGCACTGTGGACACCGGGCGTTCCAGAACCACAATTCAGCATGATCTCTTTTCATCCCGGAGGCCCCGGGGCTCCTTCCTCAGGCCTCGGCTCCTTCCCGCTTTCCGCAGTGGAAATCAGACTTCAGGACGGAAGCAGACACCTCCTCTCCCTCACCTTTCAGCCTGGGATGGTCGTAATGGTCCCCGGGGACGCATTCAAAATGAAGAAATGAAAGGCTGAAAGAGCTGATCGCAAAGCTCCTAAGGCACGGAGGCCGAATTCAGACCCAAAGCTGTCTGCAGTGTCTCCCAACTGAACTCTTTCCAGCGGGTGACGGCCGCCATGGCCGGAGGGGCCAAAGCATCCCCGGGTACGCTGTCTGTGGGCGGCCCTGAACCCTGCAAGAGGATGCAGAGACGAATGACACGTAGTTTGTACCTCTAGGAGCTCAAAGTGTCAGTGAGTGCTACTCCAACTTCGCCACCCCAGTACCCGCAGATGACCGGGCATGGCCCACAGAGCCCCAAGGCCCCGGGAGGGCTGTGCATTAGCCGCAAGTGAGCCTTTTCTCGGAAGTCTGCGATTCTGGCTCAAAATGGACGTCACCAGAGAGCTTTTCGCCAAAGCTACCATATACATATATATGCATATATCTATATGCATATATATGTATATGGTGGGTTTTCGAAGGAAACCTGCGTGGACCCCTGGTCTACTACAGAAGACAGGCCGCTGCTAGCACCTCCACCTCCCCGCAGTGTGGACACCGGGCGTTCCAGAGCCACAATTCAGCATGATCTCTTTCATCCCCAGAGGCCCCGGGGCTCCTTCCTAAGGCCTCGGCTCCTTCCAGCTTTCCGCAGTGGAAATCAGACTTCAGGACGGAAGCAGACACCTCCCTCTCCCTCACCTTTCTGCCTGGGATGGTCGTAATGGTCCCCGTGGACGCATTCAAAATGAAGAAATGAAAGGCTCAAAGAGCTGATCGCAAAGCTCCTAAGGCACGGAGGCCGAATTCAGACCCACAGCTGTGTGCAGTGTCTCCCAACTGAACTCTTTCCAGCGGGTGACGGCCGCCATGGACGCAGGGGCCAAAGCATCCCTGCGTACGCTGTCTGTGGGTGGCCCTGAACCCTGCAAGAGCATACAGAGACGAATGGGACGTAGTTTGTACCTCTAGGACTCAAGTGTCAGTGAGTGCTCCTCCAACTTCGGTACCCCAGTACCCGCAGATGACCGAGCATCGCCCACAGAGCCCCAAGGCCCCGGGAGGGCTGTGCATTTGCCGCAAGTGAGCCTTTTCTCGGAAGTCTGCGATTCTGGCTCAAAATGGACGTCACCAGAGAGCTTTTTGCCAAAACTACCATATACATATATATGCATATATATGTTCATCTATATGCATATATATGTATATGGTGGATTTTCGAAGGAAACCTGCGTGGACCCCTGGTCTACCACAGAACACAGGCCGCTCCTAGCACCTCCCCCTCCCCGCAGTGTGGACACCGGGCGTTCCAGAGCCACAATTCAGCATGATCTCTTTTCATCCCGGAGGCCCCGGGGCTCCTTCCTCAGGCCTCGGCTCCTTCCCGCTTTCCGCAGTGGAAATCAGACTTCAGGACGGAAGCAGACACCTTCCTCTCCCTCACCTTTCAGCCTGGGATGGTCGTAATGGTCCCCGTGGACGCATTCAAAATGAAAAAATGAAAGGCTCAAAGAGCTGATCGCAAAGCTCCTAAGGCACGGAGGCCGAATTCAGACCCACAGCTGTCTGCAGTGTCTCCCAACTGAACTCTTTCCAGCGGGTGACGGCCGCCATGGACGGAGGGGCCAAAGCATCCCCGGGTACGCTGTCTGTGGGCTGCCCTGAGCCCTGCAAGAGGATGCAGAGACGAATGACACGTAGTTTGTGCCTCTAGGAGCTCAAAGTGTCAGTGAGTGCTCCTCCAACTTCGCCACCCCAGTACCCGCAGATGACGGGGCATGGCCCACAGAGCCCCAAGGCCCCGGGAGGGCTGTGCATTTGCCGCAAGTGAGCCTTTTCTCGGAAGTCTGCGATTCTGGCTCCAAATGGACGTCACCAGAGAGCTTTTCGCCAAAGCTACCATATACATATATATGCATATATATATTCATATATATGTATATGGTGGATTTTCGAAGGAAACCTGCGTGGACCGCTGGTCTACCACAGAAGACAGGCCACTGCTAGCACCTCCACCTCCCCGCAGTGTGGACACCGGGCGTTCCAGAGCCACAATTCAGCATGATCTCTTTTCATCCCAGAGGCCCCGGGGCTCCTTCCTAAGGCCTCGGCTCCTTCCCGCTTTCCGCAGTGGAAATCAGACTTCAGGACGGAAGCAGACACCTCCTCTCCCTCACCTTTCTGCCTGGGATGGTCGTAATTGTCCCCGTGGACGCATTCAAAATGAAGAAATGAAAGGCTCAAAGAGCTGATCGCAAAGCTCCTAAGGCACGGAGGCCGAATTCAGACCCACAGCTGTCTGCAGTGTCTCCCAACTGAACTCTTTCCAGCGGGTGACGGCCGCCATGGACGGAGGAGCGAAAGCATCCCCGGTACGCTGTCTGTGGGCGGCCCTGACCCCGGCAAGAGGATGCAGAGACGAATGACACGTAGTTTGTACCTCTAGGAGCTCAAAGTGTCAGTGAGTGCTCCTCCAACTTCGCTACCCCAGTACCCGCAGATGACCGAGCATCGCCCACAGAGCCCCAAGGCCCGGGAGGGCTGTGCATTTGCCGCAAGTGAGCCTTTTCTCGGAAGTCTGCGATTCTGGCTCAAAATGGACGTCACCAGAGAGCTTTTTGCCAAAGCTACCATATACATATATATGCATATATATTCATCTATATGCATATATATGTATATGGTGGATTTTCGAAGGAAACCTGCGTGGACCCCTGCTCTACCACAGAAGACAGGCCGCTCCTCGCACCTCCACCTCCCGCAGTGTGGACACCGGGCGTTCCAGAGCCACAATTCAGCATGATCTCTTTTTATCCCAGAGGCCCCGGGGCTCCTTCCTCAGGCCTCGGCTCCTTCCCGCTTTTCACAGTGGAAATCAGACTTCAGGGCGGAAGCAGACACCTCCCTCTCCCTCACCTTTCTGCCTGGGATGGTCGTAATGGTCCCCGGGGACGCATTCAAAATGAAGAAATGAAAGGCTCAAAGAGCTGATCGCAAAGCTCCTAAGGCACGGAGGCCGAATTCAGACCCACAGCTGTCTGCGT
>NW_024345038.1:0-321 GCF_902729225.1 Pteropus medius
CTGTGCATTTGCCGCAAGTGAGCCTTTTCTCGGAAATCTGCGATTCTGGCTCAAAATGGAAGTCACCAGAGAGCTTTTCGCCAAAGCTACCATATACATATATATGCATATATATATTCATCTATATGCATATATATGTATATGGTGGATTTTCGAAGGAATCCTGCGTGGACCCTGGTCTACCACAGAAGACAGGCCGCTCCTAGCACCTCCACCTCCGCGCAGTGTGGACACCGGGCGTTCCAGAGCCACAATTCAGCATGATCTCTTTTCATCCCAGAGGCCCCGGGGCTCCTTCCTCAGGCCTTGGCTCCTTCCCGC
>NW_024345039.1:0-438 GCF_902729225.1 Pteropus medius
CAAATTCATACATTGAAACATAATCCCCATTTTGATAGTATTTAGAGGGTCTTTGGGAGCTGATTAGGTTATGAGGGTGAAGCTCTCATGAATGGGATTAGTGCCTTTATAAAAGGGGGCCCAGAGGGCTCCCTCACTCCTTCTGCCATATGAGGACTTGGTGAGAAGCTGACAATCCATAACCTGGAAGAGGGTTTTCACCTGAACTCAACCATGCTGGCACCCTGATCTTGGACTTACAGACTCCAGAACTGTGAGAAATAAATTTCTGTTGTTTATAAGCCACTCAATGTACAGTATTCAGTTATAGCAGCCCAAACAGACTAAAACACTGAATAATTTTGATATAAACTCATCCTCATAGATGAGAAATATTGGATTAAGTATTGGTTATGACCATTGCATTTTATTTATTTTTCCATTGCATTTTATTAATCC
>NW_024345040.1:0-394 GCF_902729225.1 Pteropus medius
CTGCAGCGCTGTGACGAGAGCGTCTGCCTCTGTCGGGGTCACGTCACCCCATGATGACTTCCGTCCGCCTCCGCCACGGCCCAGCTCAGTCTCCGTCACCTCCGCCTAGGACACTCGTGCTCGCTACCTACGCACTGGTCGCTGTGACCGTACAACCCCCGCTCCGTGACGTGGAAAAACGAACTTTCAAAACCGATCATCTGATTCCCTCCCACGGCTGCTCCCTTCACGCCTCCATCCAGACCTCGGGGGGCCGCGCCCCTGCGAGCCCGATGGCACGGCCTCTCCCCTCCGCCCACGGCGACCACACGGCCACGCGGCCCAAGAGCAGAAAACGCCCGCCCCCCACCCCAGGGCGCAGCAAGGGTGTCACCCACTCACTGTGCTGCAGCCA
>NW_024345041.1:0-726 GCF_902729225.1 Pteropus medius
TGTCCTGCCTGAGCACCGCGAAGAGGCTCCTTGGTCTCTTTAAACCTTAGTTTTCCCACTTGTGAGATGGGGTGACCAGTTTAGGGGTGCTTCCGGGAGGTCAAATGAGAAGATCCATGTGAAGCATCCATCTGGTGTAGAATTAGCGCTCCCAAATGTAATCATTGTTTCTGCACGTTTGTACACGTGCACGCGCACATCCACATTGTTTCTGCACGTTTGTACACGTGCACACGCACATCCACATTGTTTCTGCACGTTTGTACACGTGCACACGCACATCCACATTGTTTCTGCACGTTTGTACACGTGCACACACGCATCCACAAACCCGGGAGCTTCTCAGCCCCCGCCGTGCGGCACACGCCTTTGCGGGCGCCTCCCTCCCCACTGCCCGGAGCCACTCGGCCCCAAGTGACAGGATGAGCGTGCTCGTGGAAAAGAGGAGCATAGAATGTTAGAGCCGAGAGGGACCCCGGGACCCTAGATGCTTGCACGCATGTGCACATACACACACGTACATGCACACGCGTGTGCACACACAGGCACATTCATACACGTGTGCACGCGCACACATGTGCACACACTCACACACTCACACAGGCACACTCATACACCCAGGCACACAGTGTACGCACACACATGCACACACACACACTGCACCTCTTATGAGCTCCTAGAGGCGTCCTGCACTGCTCACCCACGAGGCCCTGCAGCATCGGCCCA
>NW_024345042.1:0-347 GCF_902729225.1 Pteropus medius
ATGTGATGTGATAAAGAATGAGAAATGAGTCATGGAAACTGCATGTACAGACAAGGTGGATTGAGGAAAGACAACAAAATTGCACCTGGCTGATGTGAAAAGACTTCTCGGAACTAAATGAAAAGTAGATGGCTTAAATTCCCGGGAGAGAGCATAGTCCATGTAGAACAGGTGATAAAAAAGCCAAACACAGTTGAGAAGTGATTTATTTAACTGAGGAAAAACAAATGGGACAGGAGAAAAAGAAAGGAAAAGACTCATTAAAGGGACTTAAAATTGATAAGGAACATATGGGAAAAAAGAACAATGAGGAATCAGTTTGAAGTCTATCAATATATAATGCTTTT
>NW_024345043.1:0-6715 GCF_902729225.1 Pteropus medius
ATATTTATATATATATGGTGATTTTATAACAAAAGGCTGTGTTTTCCTTAGACATTTGAGATCAGACAGGCCGCTCCTAGCACCTCCACCTCCCAGCAGTGTGGACACCGGGCGTTCCAGAGCCACAATTCAGCATGATCTCTTTTCATCCCAGGGCCCCGGGGCTCCTTCCTAAGGCCTCGGCTCCTTCCCGCTTTCCGCAGTGGAAATCAGACTTCAGGACGGAAGCAGACACCTCCCTCTCCCTCACCTTTCTGCCTTGGATGGTCGTAATGGTCCCCGTGGACGCATTCAAAATGAAGAAACGAAAGGCTCAAAGAGGGCAGATAGCAAAAGCTCAAGAGGCACGGAGGCCAAATCAGACCCAATGCTGTCTGCAGTGTCCCCAACCTGACCTCTTTCCAGCGGGCGACGGCCTCCAGGGACGGAGGGGCCAAAGCATCCCTGGGTACGCTGTCTGTGGGTGGCCTGGAGCTCTGCACGAGGATACAGAGAGCAATGAGATGTCGTTTGTACCTCTAGGGGCTCAAAGTGTCAGAGAGTGCTTCCGCAACTTCTGTACCCCCGTCCCCGCAGACGACCGAGCATGGCCCTCAGAGCCCCGAGGCGCCGGGAGGGCCGTGAATTTGCCGCAAGTGAGCCGTATCTCGGAAGTCTGCAGTTCCGGCTCAAAATGGACGTCACTAGAGAGCTTTTTGCCAGATCTACCATATACATATATATGCATATATATGTTCATCTATATGCATATATATGTATGGTGGATTTTCGAAGGAAACCTGTGTGGACCCCTGGTCTACCAGTAGTCGCTCCCAGCACCTCCAACCTTCCGGAGTGTGGACACCGGGCGTTCCAGAACCACAATTCAGCATGATCTCGTTTCATGCCAGCGGCCCCGGGGCTCCTTCCTAAGGCCTCTGCTCCTTCCTGCTTTCCGCATTGGAAATCAGACTTCAGGACGGAAGCAGACACCTCCCTCTCCCTCACTTTTCTGCCTGGGATGGTCGTAATGGTCCCCGTGGACGCATTCAAATGAAGAAATGAAAGGCTCGAAGAGGTGATCGCAAAGCTCATAAGGCACGGAGGCGGAAATCAGACCCACAGCTGTCTGCAGTGTCCACCACTACCTCTTTCCAGCGGGCGACGGCCTCCAGGGACGGAGGGGCCAAAGCCTCCCTGGGTCCGCTGTCTGTGGGTGGCCTGGAGCTCTGCACGAGGAGAGAGCAATGAGACGTCGTTTGTACCTCTAGGGGCTCAAAGTGTCAGTGAGTGCTTCCTTAACTTCTGTACCGCCGTAACCGCAGACGACCGAGCAGCGCCCTCAGAGCCCCGAGGCGCCGGGAGGGCCGTGAATTTGCCGCAAGTGAGCCGTATCTCGGAAGTCTTCAGTTCAGGCTCAAAATGGACGTCAGTAGAGTGCTTTTTGCCAGATCTCCCCTAGATATATCTATATCTATATCTGTATCTGAATCTATAGATATCTCTATATCTCCATCTCTCTCTCTTTCTCTCTCCCTCTCACTCTCTCTCTCCATCTACCTATCTATCTATGTATCTATCTATTTCTCTCACTCTTTCTATATATATATTCATATATACATATATATATATCTATCTATATATCTATATATATATATATATATATATATATATAGTGATTTTTAAAACAAAAGGCTGTATTTTCCTTAGACGTTTGAGATAATGCAGGCCGCTCCCAGCACCTCCACCTTCCCGGAGTGTGGACACCGGGCGTTCCAGAGCCACAATTCAGCAGGATCTCTTTTCATCCCAGAGGCCCCGGGGCTCCTTCCTAAGGCCTCTGCTCCTTCCTGCTTTCCGCATTGGAAATCAGACTTCAGGACGGAAGCAGACACCTCCCTCTCCCTCACCTTTCTGCCTGGGATGGTCGTAATGGTCCCCGTGTACGCATTCAAAATGAAGAAATGAAAGGCTCAAAGAGGTGATCGCAAAGCTCAAGAGGCACGGAGGCCGAAATCAGACCCACGGCTGTCTGCAGTGTCCCCCAACTGACCTCTTTCCAGCGGGTGACGGCCTCCAGGGACGGAGGGGCCAAAGCATCCCTGGGTACGCTGTCTGTGGGTGGCCTGGAGCTCTGCACGAGGATACAGAGAGCAATGAGACGTCGTTGTACCTCTAGGGGCTCAAAGTGTCAGTGAGTGCTTCCGCAACTTCTGTACCCCCGTCCCCGCAGACGACCGAGCATCGCCCTCAGAGCCCCGAGGCCCCGGGAGGGCCGTGAATTTGCCGCAAGTGAGCCGTATCTCGGAAGTCTGCAGTTCCGGCTCAAAATGGACGTCACTAGAGAGCTTTTTGCCAGATCTACCATATACATATATGCATATATATGTTCATCTATATGCATATATATGTATATGGTGGATTTTCGAAGGAAACCTGTGTGGACCCCTGGTCTACCAGAGAAGGCAGGCCGCTCCCAGCACCTCCACCTTCCCAGAGTGTGGACACCGGGCCTTCCAGAGCCACAATTCAGCTGGATCTCTTTTCATCCCAGAGGCCCCTGGGCTCCTTCCTAAGGCCTCTGCTCCTTCCTGCTTTCCGCATTGGAAATCAGACTTCGGGACGGAAGCAGACACCTCCCTCTCCCTTACCTTTCTGCCTGGGATGGTTGTGATGGTCCCCGTGTACGCATTGAAAATGAAGAAATGAAAGGCTCAAAGAGGTGATCGCAAAGCTCAAGAGGCACGGAGGCCGAAATCAGACCCACGGCTGTCTGCGGTGTCCCCCAACTGACCTATTTCCAGCGGGTGACGGCCTCCAGGGACGGAGGGGCCAAAGCGTCCCTGGGTACGCTGTCTATGGGTGGCCTGGAGCTCTGCAGGAGGATACAGAGAGCAATGAGACGTCGTTTGTACCTCTAGGGGCTCAAAGTGTCAGTGAGTGCTTCCGCAACTTCTGTACCCCCGTCCCCGCAGACGACCGAGCATCGCCCTCAGAGCTCCGAGGCGCCGGGAGGGCCGTGAATTTGTCGCAAGTGAGCCGTATCTCGGAAGTCTTCAGTTCAGGCTCAAAATGGACGTCAGTAGAGTGCTTTTTGCCAGATCTCCCCTAGATATATCTATATCTATATCTGTATCTGAATCTAGATATCTCTATATCTCTATCTCTCTCTCTTTCTCTCTCCCTCTCACTCTCTCTCTCTATCTACCTATCTATCTATGTATCTATCTATTTCTCTCACTCTTTCTATATATATATTCATATATACATATATATATATCTATCTATATATCTATATATATATATATATATATCTATATATATATATATATATATATAGTGATTTTTAAAACAAAAGGCTGTATTTTCCTTAGACATTTGAGATAATTCAGGCCGCTCCCAGCACCTCCACCTTCCCGGAGTGTGGACACCGGGCGTTCCAGAGCCACAATTCAGCATGATCTCTTTTCATCCCAGAGGCTCCGGGGCTCCTTCCTAAGGCCTCGGCTCCTTCCCGCTTTCCGCAGTGGAAATCAGACTTGAGGACGGAAACAGACACCTCCCCCTCCCTCACCTTTCTGCCTGGGATGGTCGTAATGGTCCCCGTGGACGCATTCAAAATGAAGAAATGAAAGGCTCAAAGAGCTGATCGCAAAGCTCCTAAGGCACGGAGGCCGAATTCAGACCCACAGCTGTCTGCAGTGTCTCCCAGCTGACCTCTTTCCAGCGGGTGACGGCCCCCATGGACGGAGGGGCCAAGCATCCCTGGCTACGCTGTCTGTGGGTGGCCGTGAACCCTGCAAGAGGATACAGAGACGAATGAGACGTAGTTTGTACCTCTAGGAGCTCAAAGTGTCAGTGAGTGCTTCACCCAACTTCTGTACCCCCACCGTCCGCAGGCGACGAGCAATAAACCCTCGAGCCCAGTGGCGGCGGGGGAGCCAGTAATTGCCGTGAGCCGTATCTCGAGGAAGTCTGCAGTTCCTGCTCAAATGGACGTCACTAGAGAGCTTTTTGCCAGATCTACCATATACATATATATGCATATATATGTTCATCTATATGCATATATATGTATATGGTGGATTTTCGAAGGAAACCTGTGTGGACCCTGGTCTACCAGAGAAGACAGGCAGCTCCCAGCACCTCCACCTCCCCGGAGTGTGGACACCGGGCGTTCCAGAGCCACAATTCAGCAGGATCTCTTTTCATCCCAGAGGCCCAGGGGCTCCTTCCTAAGGCCTCTGCTCCTTCCTGCTTTCCGCATTGGAAATCAGACTTCAGGACGGAAGCAGACACCTCCCTCTCCCTCACCTTTCTGCCTGGGATGGTCGTAATGGTCCCCGTGTACACATTCAAAATGAAGAAATGAAAGGCTCAAAGAGGTGATCGCAAAGCTCAAGAGGCACGGAGGCCGAAATCAGACCCACGGCTGTCTGCAGTGTCCCCCAACTGACCTCTTTCCAGCGGGTGACGGCCTCCAGGGACGGAGGGGCCAAAGCATCCCTGGGTACGCTGTCTGTGGGTGGCCTGGAGCTCTGCACGAGGATACAGAGAGCAATGAGACGTCGTTTGTACCTCTAGGGGCTCAAAGTGTCAGTGAGTGCTTCCGCAACTTCTGTACCCCGTCCCCGCAGACGACCGAGCATCGCCCTCAGAGCCCCGAGGCGCCGGGAGGGCCGTGAATTTGTCGCAAGTGAGCCGTATCTCGGAAGTCTTCAGTTCAGGCTCAAAATGGACGTCAGTAGAGTGCTTTTTGCCAGATCTCCCCTAGATATATCTATATCTATATCTGTATCTGAATCTATAGATATCTCTATATCTCCATCTCTCTCTCTTTCTCTCTCCCTCTCACTCTCTCTCTCTATCTACCTATCTATCTATGTATCTATCTATTTCTCTCACTCTTTCTATATATATATTCCTATATACATATATATATATCTATCTATATATCTATATATATATATATATATATATATATATAGTGATTTTTAAAACAAAAGCTGTATTTTCCTTAGACGTTTGAGATAATGCAGGCCGCTCCCAGCACCTCCACCTTCCCGGAGTGTGGACACCGGGCGTTCCAGAGCCACAATTCAGCAGGATCTCTTTTCATCCCAGAGGCCCCGGGGCTCCTTCCTAAGGCCTCTGCTCCTTCCTGCTTTCCGCATTGGAAATCAGACTTCAGGACGGAAGCAGACACCTCCCTCTCCCTCACCTTTCTGCCTGGGATGGTCGTAATGGTCCCCGTGGACGCATTCAAAATGAAGAAATGAAAGGCTCGAAGAGGTGATCGCAAAGCTCATAAGGCCCGGAGGCCGAAATCAGACCCACAGCTGTCTGCAGTGTCCCCCAACTGACCTCTTTCCAGCGGGTGACGGCCTCCAGGGACGGAGGGGCCAAAGCATCCCTGGGTACGCTGTCTGTGGGTGGCCTGGAGCTCTGCACGAGGATACAGAGAGCAATGAGACGTCGTTTGTACCTCTAGGGGCTCAAAGTGTCAGTGAGTGCTTCCGCAACTTCTGTACCCCCGTCCCCGCAGACGACCGAGCATCGCCTCAGAGCCCCGAGGCGCCGGGAGGGCCGTGAATTTGCCGCAAGTGAGCCGTATCTCGGAAGTCTGCAGTTCCGGCTCAAATGGACGTCACTAGAGAGCTTTTTGCCAGATCTACCATATACATATATATGCATATATATGTTCATCTATATGCATATATATGTATATGGTGGATTTTCGAAGGAAACCTGTGTGGACCCCTGGTCTACCAGAGAAGGCAGACCGCTCCCAGCACCTCCACCTTCCCGGAGTGTGGACACCAGGCGTTCCAGAGCCACAATTCAGCAGGATCTCTTTTCATCCCAGAGGCCCCGGGGCTCCTTCCTAAGGCCTCTGCTCCTTCCTGCTTTCCGCATTGGAAATCAGACTTCGGGACAAAAGCAGACACCTCCCTCTCCCTCACCTTTCTGCCTGGGATGGTCGTAATGGTCCCCGTGTACGCATTCAAAAGGAAGAAATGAAAGGCTCAAAGAGGTGATCGCAAAGCTCAAGAGGCACGGAGGCCGAAATCAGACCCCCGGCTGTCTGCAGTGTCCCCCAACTGACCTCTTTCCAGCGGGCGACGGCCTCCAGGGACGGAGGGGCCAAAGCATCCCTGGGTACGCTGTCTGTGGGTGGCCTGGAGATCTGCACGAGGATACAGAGAGCAATGAGACGTCGTTTGTACCTCTAGGGGCTCAAAGTGTCAGTGAGTCCTTCCGCAACTTCTGTACCCCCGTCCCCGCAGACGACCGAGCATCGCCCTCAGAGCCCCGAGGCGCCGGGAGGGCCGTGAATTTGTCGCAAGTGAGCCGTATCTCGTAAGTCTTCAGTTCAGGCTCAAAATGGACGTCAGTAGAGTGCTTTTTGCCAGATCTCCCCTAGATATATCTATATCTATATCCGTATCTGAATCTATAGATATCTCTATATCTCTATCTCTCTCTCTTTCTCTCTCCCTCTCACTCTCTCTCTCTATCTACCTATCTATCTATGTATCTATCTATTTCTCTCACTCTTTCTATATATATTCATATATACATATATATATATATATATCTATCTATATATCTATATATATATATATATATATAGTGATTTTTAAAACAAAAGGCTGTATTTTCCTTAGACGTTTGAGATAATGCAGGCCGCTCCCAGCACCTCCACCTTCCCGGAGTGTGGACACCGGGCGTTCCA
>NW_024345044.1:0-1040 GCF_902729225.1 Pteropus medius
TCTCTGGGCAGCGTCTGACCCTGTCCTTTGGAAGCTGGAATGCTGGCTCCCCGGGAAAGCTGGGAGCTCCCGTCCTGAACACCTGGGGTAACTCCTAAAGGCAAGGACAGGCGCCACAGGAGAAGCTAAGGCGGGGGTCCCGGGGAACACCCCCAAATGAATTCTTATTTGCCACATGAGGGTTATGGATTATGTGACCTGGTTGGTGGCCTTTGCCTTCAACTTCTTTACCTATAAAATGGGTACAGCGGACTTCTCTCTAGCTACTCATGGAGGTGAAACAGCAACACAGATAGAAATAACACCGACAGGAACCCTATCACCCTCTACTTCCTGAGAACCCACTGCGTACCCCGCCCTGGGCCACGCACTTGCAATCGGTCCCTTTATCTTCACAATGCCATGAGGTGGGGACTGTGGCTGTACCCTTTTGACATACGAGGAATGAGAGGCTAGGTGAGCCACCCGCCATCTCACAGCTAGGAGGTGGTGCAGCGCGGTCTCAAGCCCAGGCGGCCTGTCTCTCAAGCCCACGCTGGGACCACGTTCTGCTCCGTCGTTGCTCTGCCACCCAGCTCCCATCTCGCGCCTTCCTCTGGCTTTCTTCCTTTTGTTCCCACTCCTGAACAAGCCCTAGGGAAGCGCTGAGCTAGGCATGTGGAGACCACAGCGGGGGGCCTGCTGGAGTCTGTGCTCCCTCTCGGCTCTGTTCACTCTCATCCTGCCCTCCAGGAGGCTGCAGACTAGAGCTTGGAGATGTTCCGTGCATCACTGCTTAGAATGGCAGAAGGACTGCCAGTCCTTCCGGAGGGGACTGAATGACACCCATGTGACTTCTGCACAATGGACATCTCTGCGGCCATCACAAAGGACAAAGGAGCCCCTTAGAGAGCAATACCTAAGAGACACTGTTAAATGAGGAAAGCAAGAACAGGAGACATGTTTTAAATGAGTCCATTCGCTTGTTTTAAAATGTGTAACAGGATCTTAATTTGATTGATTGATTATTGTTATGACAGTATTCTTTTTTTAGTGAGGTA
>NW_024345045.1:0-3600 GCF_902729225.1 Pteropus medius
AATTCCTCCAGGGGCTCTGGCCTGGAGCACAGGGTCTTTGTCACTAGGAGGACTGCAGTGGGTGGCCAACCAGAGTCACCGCGACACAAGAGCCAGGCCACGTCCCCTCACACTGGGTTGTCCCAGCGGCTGAGTCAGTGCGAAATGCTGAGTGGGCCCTAAATATCCAGCACATCAAGAAAGGAATGGCCAGGAAGACACAACGGCGAAAATGAACTTGCAGGGCACGTTCTGAAGATCAACAACAACAAAGCTACCCCAGGAAGGGCCCCTGCCCAGCCCGAGAGGCCGCTAGGGGGCGGCACCGGACGCCACCGGAGGCACAGGAAGGAGACTCGTCCCGCGAGAGCTGTCGAGCCGCGGATCACACGTTCACCTCAAATGGAAGAGGAGACGCAGGCACCAAAACCCATGGCGGACTCAGATGCGGCGACTTCCCGGGGCGGGGGGTGACCGCGTGTAAAGATACGTGTGGAAATCAAGCAGCTGAAGTCACAACCAGGGGTCAGAAAGCAGAGCTCCAGGACGTGACCCTAGGGGACAGTCGCACCCCACGCTGCCTGTTCCACGTTTTCTAGTGCCCTACCTGTCACCGTTTGCGTCAGACGCAGCCTGAGCAGCCGAGGACGCGTGCTCTCCCACTTACTCGGCCGGCCGACTTCTTTTAGCATCCAGACACGGAAGACGCACAGTGTGGACGCATCCGTCCTGCAGATCCGGGATCGTGCGCAGGTGGCAGGGACACCGGGGCCCGTCCCAGGCCCTCCAGCCTCCCCGGCCAACCCCACAGGCGCTCTGCAGAATCCCGCGTGCTCAAGGAGATGCAGGGAGGGCCCAGGCCTCCGCGCTCAGCGCTCGGTCAGGCCGTGGAGCCGAGATACAAATACGTGGTAAAGGACCGGGCAGAACGACAAAGTGGCAGCGCTCACCGCCCCGGGCGCACGCTAGGGATTCGAAAGGCAGAGTCGTTGCTTTTGGTTGGAATGACAGGGAAAGGGTCAAACCAGAATACGGCCGAACAAGGCAGGGAAGGTCGGGGCAGGTCAGGAAGGGACAGCCTCACGGACAGTTCCCTCCTGGGGTGGAGAGGGGGGTGGGGGTCCCTGGGCCTTGTGGCCGGAGGACCAGTGGTTTTGAGAGGTGGGGACAGGACAGCTGCGGAGAGTCGAGGCCCCAACACCAGACGCTGCAAAGAACCACATGACCACAGCCCTAGAAGGCAGCAGGGTCCCCAAGGTTACGCGAGACCTGCCACACCTCGGCACAGGGGACAGGGCAAGTGGCGGCAGATGCCATGGGGACACGGTGCCTTTCCCAGAGCCGTGAGGCTGCGTGAGCTCTTCTCAGCATCCTCTTGGGAAGGGTAAGAGAAGGTGGCCACGGAGAACTGACACGTGGAGTAGCACGTGACGGGGCTCGTAAGACCCTGGGCGGCCGGGGACCCGGAACAGACCGCGACACGCTAAAGCGACAGGAACAAACGCGTCCCCCGTCAGAGACGGGAGCTGCACACCGATGGCCGTTCTTGAACTCGCGAATCCGTCTCGGCGCGTGCCCGCCGAGTCCCGTTTGCACGTTTCCGCCCCATCATGTCATTCCCGCGGCCTCACATGGGAGACAGAGGCACCACTTGCAAACACCCTTTGCCCCTCGGGTAAAGCGTCTCTGCTTGGCCCTGGATGGCAAGCAGCCTCCCAAAGTCATTGTCACAGTTTGGTCACCAGATGGCGAAAGTGTGCTTTCCAGCTGCCGAGTCCGTCTTTGGAAAGGCCTGTCACCCTTAGCATGACACAAAGCCCCCTTCTACCTAAACCACGGGCCTTGGCGCTTCTGGTACCCAGGGCTGTGCCCCACAGGGCTGGCGGCAGATGCAGGAGCTGCCTTCAGCTCTGCTTTCCATGGCGTGAAACCCTCACAGGCCTGGGGCACTGCGTGGTCCACACGGCAGTCTGGCCGGCAGCCAGCACGCAGGATTCGGCCAGGGCACCTCCGGCGTGAGTGCGTCCCAGGCCCCCGCCTTCCTGCAGCAGGCCGGGGAACGATCACAGGTCCCAGCTTTCAATGGTCACCTCAAACCAGCTCCTCCCCAGGTCCTACTTCAGCCTCCGAGCTGCAGCCACCTTGTGAAGCCAGCACACTGTCCCCGGAAGGTGGCGGGGTTCCGCTCGGACATGTCCTCGGGGCTCCGCGAGGGGTCAGCATGTCCTTCACGCAGGGCCAGAGCCCTGCATCCCTTCCACCTGCTCTGGCTCCAAGCGACAGGAGCTCCGGCTGCCTTTGGCCTCCAGCGCCAGCTGCTGGCCGCAGCAGCAGGAAGAAAGACTCTGCCTCTGGCTCCATCGGAAAAGCCTCTCGTCGCTGCCGTGCCTGCTCTGCCCTCCATGCCGTCACACAAAGGGCTCAGTTAAGAACCGTCCCCAGAAGCCGTCAGCCTCCTCTCGGAAGAAGACAAGCCCGCCCACCGCGGGCCAGATGAACAGCGCTGCAGTCTGACGGCCACGTGGCTTCCTCTGGGCACCAGAGGGGGCGGCTCCCCCTTGGCGGGTTAGCCTCAGGCGAGACCCCCCACCAGATGGTGTCCTTCAGAACCTGGGGGGTTCACGCTGACCGTGAGGACCTCATTTAGGAGAGGGCGCTGGCCGGGTCCGCAGGGCGGTCTCGTGGGGGCAGGCAACTCAGCAGCTCAGCAGCTAGGGTGCGAAGGCAGAGGCCCTTCGGGCCGGGGTGCCAGGGTCCGGGCCCGGCCGATGTCCGGCAGCAGCCGACGGGGCCCACGGCCAGTTGAATGATCGCACCGCCCCCCAGACTCCTGTGCGAAGCCCCACGCCCAAGGCCATGGCATCGGAGGCGGAGCCTCTGGGAGGTGCCCAGAGTCTAGGGGCCGTGAGGACGGGGCGCTCGTGGGACCAGTGGCCTCCTAAGGAGAGGCAGGAGACTGGAGGTGACTCTGCTTTCTCCCCACCCTGCGAAGACACAGGAGAAAGGACAAGGCCCTCAGCGGGACCCCGCTGGGCTCTTGACCCTGGGCTGCCAGCCTCCAGGACCGAGAGCTGGCCTGTCATGCAGGCCGCCCGCTCTCTGGCCTGAGCTGGCCGAGACGCCGCCTGCACCCAGAGGCCATTGTGCCCATGGGGCCAGCCCTCACCTCCGCAGCCTGGCGCTCGGCAAACAGCAGGGCGGAGAGCGGAGGCCGAGGGGGGCAGGCCCTGCGGAAGCCCCGCTCCCGCCGAACTCCTCGTCTTCGGAGAGATGGGAAAACCCGAACCGTCCGACTAGAGTTAGCGTGAAGGGTGAGAGGCGAGCAGTGCCAGGGGGCAGAGGCGGCCCGGCTCTTACGTAAGACGTAAACGGTTGAAATGAAGCGTCTTCAGAAGAGCAGGCTTTTAAAAGGGGGCGCGAGGGCGTGACGTGGGGACCGCACACTCAAGCTCTCTCGGGAACGGTCAAGAAAACGGGGCCGTGAACTCAGCCCAGTGATGGGGAGTGTGGGGTCCGCAGAAAACGGAGCACGCGACATGCATGCGACCGATATGCAGACTTCTCACACACGTGCACACACACACGCCACGCACACACACAAACATGGAACACGCATGCACA
>NW_024345046.1:0-419 GCF_902729225.1 Pteropus medius
TTATTGGAGAGGTCAACATGAAAAAAATTAATTGTAATAATATAAGGGTAGATTTTATGTTTTTATAAGTCAACTTCTTGGGACCAGCTTAAATTTCACTCTTAGATACACTCTTTGAGATTAGGGAGCTCAAGTTAAAGACCGAGTGGCAAAGGGAATGCTAACTCTTGATTCCTTCTGGGCGAAAGTAATTGACCGTGGCCTTCCCTGCTCAAGGGATTTGGGGACAATAACCCAAAAGCATCATGAAGAGTAAATTTTGATTCTGATCAGTGTCTTGTGTGATGGACTCTCTCCACTTAGTGCTTATCAAATGCTTCACGATGTTCTCAAAGGTTGCCATGGTTTATCACAGCTCAACAAATGTATGCACGTGGGATGTTCCAGCGGTAGTATAAATTAAAGTTCGTTCAGGATTC
>NW_024345047.1:0-1579 GCF_902729225.1 Pteropus medius
AGTTAGGGATATGGGTAGGGTTAGCTTTAGGGTAAGAGTTTAGAGTTAGGATTAATGTTAGGGTTAGTTTTATGGTTAGGTTAGGGATAGGGTTGGATTTACGGTTAGGGTAGAGTTAAGGTCAGGTTAGGTCTTGCTTAGGATTAGGTTTATGGTTAGTGTTTGGTTTGGGTTTGGTTTAGGTTAGAGTTAGAAATAGGGTTAGGATTATTGTTAGTGTTAGAGTTAGCTTTAGGTTTAGGTTAGGGTTAGCTTAAGAGGTTAGAGTTAAGTTTATGGTTAGGAATAGTGTTAGATTTAGGATTAGCTTTAGTTTTAGCGTTGGGATCAGGGTTAGGGTTAGGATTATGGCTAGGGTTAGGTTTACAACAAGGGCTTAAGATTAGGGGTAGGTTTAGTTTTAGGGTTATGGATTAGGGTTTTGGTTAGTGTTAGGTTAGTGTTAGGATTTTTGTTAGGATTCTGGTTAGTTTTAGATTAGGGTTATGCATAGAGATACGGTTAGCATTAGGGTTCGGGTTAGCTACAGTTTAGGGTTAGAGTAAAGAAATAGGTTTAGTGTTATGGTTAGTGTAAAATTTAGGGTTAAGGTTAGAATTAGGGTTAGGATTAGGGTTACAATTAGGCATTAGGATTAGTGTTAGAATTAGGGTTAGTGTTAGGGTTAGGTTTAAGGTTAAGGTTTGGATAAGGAATTAGGTTTAGGGTTATTGTTTGTGTAAAATTAGGGTTAGGGTTAGAATTCAGGTTAGGATTAGCTTTAGTTTTAGGGTTCAGACCAGGGTTAGGTTTAATGTTAGGGTTAGGGTTAGGGTTAGGGTTAGTTTTACAGTTATAGTTAGGGTTAGAATCAGGTTTTAGGGTAAGAGGTCAGGATCAGGGTTATTGTTAGTTTAAAATTTAGTTTTAGAGTTATTATTAGGGTTAGGGTTAGAATTAGGGTTATAATTAACTACTTCAAGATTAGTATCAGGGTTAGGGTTAGGGTTAGGATTAGGGTTAGGGTTAGCATTAGGATTATGGTTAGGGTTAAGGTAAGGAATTTTTGTTAGGGTTATTGTTAGTGTATAATTTAGGATAAGGTTTACAATTAAAGTTAGTATTAGCTTTACTTTTAGGGTTAGTATCAGGGTATGGTAGTGTAAGGATTAGGGTTAGAATTAGGGTTGGGATTAGCTTTAGATTTAGGGTTAGAATTAAGGGTTAAGGTGAATGTTAGGGTTAGGGTTAGAGTTAGGGTAAGTTTTATAGTTAAAGTTAGGGTTAGGTTTATGTTTAGGGTAAGGGATTTGTGTTAGGCTTATTGTTATTTTAAAATTTAGGGTAAGGGTTATTGTTAGGTTTTAGGTTAGAATTAGGGTTAGGATTATCTTTAGTTTTAGGGTTAGGATCAGGGTTATGGTTAGGGTTAGTGTTAAGGTAGGCTTTAGTGTTAGGGTTAGGGTTATTGTTACGGTTAGGATTAGGGTTAGGGTAAGAGTTTAGAGTGGGGATTAGTGTTAGGGTTAGCGGTAGGGTTAGTTTAGGGTAATGGTTAAGGTTAGTTTTCGGTTAAGGTTATGGTTATTGTTAGATTTAG
>NW_024345048.1:0-752 GCF_902729225.1 Pteropus medius
CTCTAGACCTCATGTTCTAGTCATTTCTGTATCCCCCAAGCTGTGCATGGTGCCTCGAGAAAAGGAAGCCGCTCATCGGAGGGGTGTCACTAACGCCATGAATGAATGAATGAATGAAGGAATGATGACACCAAGTCAAGAAGGGGTATTTGTTCCCCACCTACCCCGCCTCTAGGGGGCCACTCTCTACTTTCACTCTCTCCTGAAATAACCTGCGCCCGCCCCGGGCCGAGCCGCCACCCTCACTCACTGGGGTCTCCTCTCTGGTCCCCCCATCCTCCCTGCCCACCCGGGGACCTGGTTGCCACACAGCAGCGAAGCCTTAAATGCCTCCAATAGCTTCCTGTCAGCCCTGGAATCAGCTCCGAGCTGCTCGCCTGCATTGCAGGGCCCAGCGTGACCTGCCCTGCCCTCCCTTTCTCCTGTCCCCTCCTCGCTCCCTTCCAGCCGCCTGGCCTCGCGGGGTCCCGTCCCGAATGCCTCCGCCACCCCTGCCCCGGGGCCTGTGCACTGGCCGGGGCTTCCTTCTCCCCAGGACGCTGTGCTGAGAGGCACATCAGCTCCCATATCTAAGCTTCAACTCTGCTCTGAGGAGTGGCCTTTCTGACACTCTCTCTACAGCAGTGTCCTCAAGCCCTCGGACGCTGCTGTGACACTCTCTCTACAGGTGTCCTCAAGCCCTCGGACGCTGCTGTGCGGTCCAGGAGCCACATGTGACAGCTGAGCCTTCGGAATGGAGCGAGTCCAAATCA
>NW_024345049.1:0-322 GCF_902729225.1 Pteropus medius
GCATAACAGATGGAGAACCTTTGTCCTGCCTTTTCCAAAAAGCTGCATGTGCACGCACGCTCACGCGCGCACGCACACACACACACACACACACACACCCTGACTGCGCTGTGGGTGTCCCTGCCTGGCAGAGGCCCCAGCACAAAGAGGATTAGAGAGATGAGCTAATCTGGTTGATATCCCAGACATGGCCCCAGAAAGGGACCTTGTCTATCCTGATGTTTAAGGGGGTGAGGAAGTGAGGAGTCTTCCTTTGGGGACCCACTAGCTGACAGTATCAGAGACTCCTAACCACTGGGGTCTGGAGGATGCCGAGGTCCTG
>NW_024345050.1:0-576 GCF_902729225.1 Pteropus medius
CGGGACCCAAACCCTGTCCCACTGAGCCCTGAACTCCGTGCTGCAGCCCCCACTCTCCTCACAGCCCCAGTCCCCAGCTCTGGCCTTGTCCTCTGCCACCTGACCTTCCCTCCGCCTGGCCTAGAATCTTCTTTCTCCTCCCAACATTTCCTTCTCCACTTCCTCCTCCGGCTGTATGTAAATGTCCGTGGAACACCCCTCACATGCTCCGCTGGGCCCAGCGCCTTCTCACGAACCTGCTACTCTTCCCAGTTCCCTGTGATCCATCTAGATCTGCAGGCCACACACCCGAAGCCATCCTCGCCTCCTCTCCCCTCTGAAATCCTTTCCTTCCTGAATCAAGCTCCCCCATCCTCGAGGCCCCTGCTCATCTATCCTCGCCTGCGTGGCCCATCGCACCTGGAGTGAAGTCCACGTAACGAGGTCCCTAGCAACGGGCCGTGCTCGGCAGCCACGGCGGGACACGGCAGCCCTAGACGTGCTGAGAAGCGGGAGATGTCGGAAGGCACCGAGCCACGGACAGAGATGTGGGAAGGAGATTCCTTCGGCTGCTGATCAGCTGGCCACCCTGTCCCT
>NW_024345051.1:0-419 GCF_902729225.1 Pteropus medius
TACCGTGCACAATATCTTGCATATGTGGAAAACTTTTTAGGCTTTCAACATGTTTCACTACCATTCACATATTTTGAACCCTAGAGTGAACCCTTGTGAAGCGAGCCAGGCAGATGTTATTTTTCCTACTTAGTATTTGAGAAAATTGAGGAATAGCAGAGCAAACTACCTTACTCATGCTCACGAAGACGGGGCAGGACAAAACTAGAACCTACATCTCCTACCACACCTAGATCAGGTCCCTACCACACCTAGATCAGGTCTCATTTGGCCTCTACTTGCTGCTAGAGGCCTCACTTGTCCAGAGGCTCTCCTTGACAGTTGACCAAAGTGCTGGTCTCAGTCTTGGAGAGTTTGTTACCAGATCAAAGGGCTCAAAATCTACAACTGTTGCCAGTGGCCTAAAGCTGGACCAAACA
>NW_024345052.1:0-663 GCF_902729225.1 Pteropus medius
TTTTTGAGAGTTTTTAGAAGCCTCTTTACATGATGGACAGAAAAAAAAAGTCTTAGCTTCCGCCATCATGCACCATAGAATCTGCGCCTAAGGATCAGGCCTTAGGCGCAGATTCTATGGAGTTTGTCTGAGGACAAACTCCAGCGCCCACGTTTGAGGTCACGATGACTACTGTGTCCCCATGACCAAAGGCACCACCAGCCACCTTCTCCTCAGAAAGCGTCTGCCTGTGAGAAGCACAGGGCCGAGCGGTGTGCAGCCACAGACCCTCCCAGACCTGCCACTCGGAGAGGCGTCGAGGGCCACCTCGGCCACAGGCAGGGGAGCCGAGGATCCCGCGTCTGAGCCTCGCCCTCCAGCCTGCAACGGAGCCTCCCGTCCTCAGATGAGAAATGGGCGAGCGCGCTGGCTTTGGGTTCCCCACACCCGCGAAGCTCCTGCAGGGCTCCCCGGCACAGAACGTTTGCGTCTCACCTGGCAGCTTGTCAAGACGGACGTTTTCGGGTTTTAAGGAACACATCTGTGAGCAAGCGCTATCACGACAGAGAGCTCTAGCCAGTGGCCGCGTCACACAGTGAGCCACGGTGACTGTCACGCAGCGAGCCGCGGTGACTGTCACGCAGCGAGCCACAGTGGCCGCATCACACAGTGAGCCGCGGTGAC
>NW_024345053.1:0-386 GCF_902729225.1 Pteropus medius
TCTGTGTGAATTTGGTCTTTATGAGTTATTACCGATCCCTCCGTTTTTCTTGAAAATTACCTCCAGGTACCAGCTGGAGCATCAGCAGAAATGTAAGACATGACAAGTTTACAGCCTTGTTAGCAAGACAACATTTAAGCACGTGCGACAACTAGACAGCAATTCAGCGGATCGCCGGTGTGGTCTGAGCAGGAGGGCGTAGAAGAGAGACATCGTCAGTGGGTAGCGATGCGTGGTTCTCCCTGGTGCTGGGCTCTAAAATGATGGCAAAATGTGTAAAGCGAGAACCACGATCAATAACTATGGCTAAAGCCGAGACAGGGAGAGAATCGTTTGCTGTGACCCCACCCCCTGGAAACCAAGCAAGTGACCTTGAAAAGCTGTGC
>NW_024345054.1:0-481 GCF_902729225.1 Pteropus medius
CTATAAGGGCATTGTTACTCAAATGTTGATGGGACCAGGGATAGTTGCTTGCCATTTTATGATTTTGCATACCTGCTTTTTGTAACAAATGACAAATACATTCCACAGAGGAAGAGCAGAAAATTCTCTTCAAGAGGGAGTGGAGAGAGAGGTATTTAACCACCTAGCAAAACAACCATACATCTTGCTGCCTGCCAGACCAGTAAATTTAAATGGCAAAATCAGAAAACTAAATGTGCAGTTATATATATATATATATATACATATATATATATATATAGGATTCCAATGTACCATACTTTTTCTATGCAATTATCTAAGCAGCTGCTTGTTTAGGATGATTTGGGAAGGACACCAGCCACAAACAGCGGCTGCTAACCTGAACTGCTTCATTTCACATTGTGCCCAAAGATATTACCTCGAGAGGGTCATCAACCTGGAAAGCAGGAGAGCAGAGTTCTCCTCTCAGTTCTGCTCTTAC
>NW_024345055.1:0-576 GCF_902729225.1 Pteropus medius
GATTGGCTTAGGGTCCACTCTAATGTCCTCTTTTTAACTTAACCATCTCTTTAACCTTACCTCCAAATCAGCCACATTCTGAAGTGCTGGGGTTTAGGGCTATAACATACGAACTGGGGGACAGACACACTTCAGCCCATTATAGCACCCGCCAACAGTGTCTGACAGTGTTGTCCCATACAATATGCTAAGAGGCTTGACCTTGGCAAGTTAATGAGGGCTGAGCAGAATCTCAGGCAAGTTTCACTGGGGAGTTACATTTTTAGGCATAAATCTGGGTATTTTTCAAGTGTTTGGGAGCCATTTGCGTTTCCTGTCATGGGACATTTTCAACTAGCAATCAGCAGCCCAACGACCTATGGCCTTGGTGACAGGCCCTCATAGGTTGCCTAAGGAAGGTGTTTGGGATATGGGTGGATAAGCATCTTTGAACCCAAGGTCCTAATCGGGGACTGTGTCCTTATAGCAGCAAATGGCCCTGAGCTCACTCAGCCCCCAGCTCACTCAGCCCCAGCTGCTGTTGGCTTCCTTGAGGTTCCAGCCAGGCTAAAGTCCTGTCACCTCAACCAGCTGCAC
>NW_024345056.1:0-360 GCF_902729225.1 Pteropus medius
TCTGTGCCTCAAGAATGAACTAGAACACGTGTCCCAATTCCCCAACTGGTCCATAACCTCTGTGCTCTTGACCCTGAGGCTCCTGGACACGATGATGTCATAGAAGGCCAAAACCCCTGCCAGTAAGGAACAGACCACTGGATTAAGTGTGCAAGAAATAATCCAGGTATTATATCACTGAAATCTTGAAATTTGTTATAACAGCTAATGTTATCTTCTCTAATAAAGAAATTGATATCTGAATATTGGAGCTGCAGTGACAGAAACTCAAAATACCTGACAACAGTTTAGTGGTTAGAAACTGGACGGCAAAAAAAAAAAAAAAAAAAAAAAAAAAAAAAAAAAAAAAAAAAAAAAAAA
>NW_024345057.1:0-564 GCF_902729225.1 Pteropus medius
CGACGCCCCTGGCACATGTCCCAACTCTCTTCTCTGCCAGTCTGAGGCGGACTTTTAAACTTCTTACTAGAGGTGGTCTTACTGGAACCCTTTGCCATAGCAAACTTCTATAAGAATTGACTTGAAAAAATTGTTCCACGTTCAAGTTAGGGTTCCAAAGATCAGAAAGGGGAGAATGGCCTGACGAGCGTGATCCAGCACATCTGGCAGGGCAAACCCACACCAGTCAAGACCACTGCTTCGTGCTCTCCTCCTGCACAGGTAAGCCACTAACGATAAGGCACAAAGACATAACCCTATCCCTCAAAAAGGCCCAAATTAACATATTCTGCCTAATGAGTATAATTTTAGAATAACTGGAAATAGTTTATTTAAAATGGTTGGCCATTATAATGTGTTTGAAACATCATTTCTAAAGTGAATAAAATGAAAATGTAAATCAAAATATGTGATTTACAACTTAGGAATTTGATGGAAAAGATAGTTAGTTGGCTCTTATTTTGGTCCCCAACTTCTCTACAGCCCTTTCCAGCATCTTCTCCCTGGAAGGGTCGATCACGTGGC
>NW_024345058.1:0-427 GCF_902729225.1 Pteropus medius
GCGAGTTCCTGGGGCAGCCCCCGGCCCCAGGCTGCATCTGCTCATCTGCTTGTGTCATTGTGTCTTTGCAGGGTGGGAACGACCATGAGATCTTCACAGACCCGAGGACCGTGGGCTACACCGTGAGGACACCTGAGGACACCTGCAGGATCTGCGAAGAGCTCTTTTCCTAACGTCCCCTGCTTACGAGCTTGATAGAGTTACTCCGTGTCCCAAAGCAAATCTCTCCCTCACGTGCCTACAGGACATTTACAGCCGTCCAACCCGGGACAGACCGGGACAGACGTTTAAAAACACTTCCTGAAATGAAGCCCCTGCTGAGCGTCAGCTTGGTGGGGGCACTGTGGTCGTCAGGCTACAGTATTAAGCTAAGTGACCACATGCGCTCCGTTTTTCAACCTCTTCCTGTTAGAGAACCAGACCTCAG
>NW_024345059.1:0-27115 GCF_902729225.1 Pteropus medius
TGCTGTGACTCATAATGGTCCTCAGAAATTTGTGACCGCACTCAAAGGCAAGATCTGAACACTGATGGCCGGCACCTGGGTGAAATCTGGTTCGGGGCTGAATACGTTGAGTGACCAAGGGTTGCCAGAAGAGAGGAGGCAGTTATCACATATGTAAATTGCTTCTTTACGAAAGTTTCCATTTAATAATTTCAGACTGCAGTTGACCAAATATAACATACCGCTGGGAGCCACACCGCACATGAGTGGGCACCACTGTCTCATCTTATCTGATCTTCAAAAACCCCTAAGAGTGGAGAGGCTGTTGTAATCCATACTTTGCAAAGAGGATCAGAGTTAAGGCATCTGCCCAAGATTGCACAGGAATGTGACGTGAAATCAGATCACCTGTCTCTTGAGATCGTGTCCCTAAGCCTTCTCTATGCGTTGTAATGTTACTAATTTGGACAATGAAAGACATCAACCTGACATTAAAAATCAGGGTTGGAGTTACTCAGCACAATCGGAGTGTTGATGGCAGAAGAAACTGTCACATTGTCTTGGTGTATCTGCATGTTTCTCTCCCAGACCACGGAGCAGCTTCGGTTCCTCCAGGAGCTGCAATTGATCTAGAAGGGAATGGAAGGAGATAGAGGACCAGTTCTGTCCCTCCCCCTCCCATTATTGGCCTGAGTCCCAGGGCATGATTGGTTACGCATCTAGACGTGTCATCACACTTCACAATGACATTCAGAGCCGAGTCATCACACCTGTTGATATGAGCCAGGGCCTGGCAACAACCACTTGGGCTACTTCGTGGTCCTTCCTGAGAATAGTAAGGGAGATGCTGCAGGAAAGAAAGTAGATATTACCTATGTCTGGGGATCGTCTGGTGGTCTGCTTCCCTGTTCCCTGGACATTCAGCTATCTTGGCCTCAGCACTCTTAATAGCCTTTAGGAAAACCTCCGCACTGAAAACTTCTCCCGGGAGAGCAGATACCAAAATATCCTAACGCTGTTCTTGTGTTTCAACAGGTTAACTGGGCAGTGGTCAGCGATGCTGGCTTTCAGATCTGATCACTCAGAGAGATTCGCATGGGAACTCAGTCACAGGTGGGATTTTATTTCTATTTTTCCATTTCTAGATAAAACCTGGGCCATGGCACTTAAACTGCTACTTCTGGAAAACGCCAATTCCCTGATATGGGCTATTTGCTTGTAGAAAACAGGACTGTGGGTAGTAACAATCCTCAAGCCACATGACCTTGAAAGTCTCTGGTACAGAACAACGATATAGTTATCATTCAAATCTGACACTTGTTTGTATTGCCCAGAGATACGGCATGGAGTTTTACAGAATGGGTAGGGAATAATGGAAGCACATGGCTTGGTGTCTTGTAGAGTGAACCTGTCGAATTTCATTTCATATTACTGATGCACTATGACTTACTTACATGTGGCAATCGGACCGCTGCCATAAGTGCACGTCTGTATAGAAGAAGCAAGTCAGTCATTAGATGATTTGCGAAAAGAATAGATACAACTTAAACACGCAAAAAAGACGTTATATACTCCTCTAAGAATGAGGTATGAAACAACAAATAAATCTATGCATTCAGTACAAACATACTCATGAACGCCAACAGAAGTTTGCCATGAGTGAGCAGATTATTCAGTACACGGGTGAGAACACGTTTGGGAATAACCATGATAGCGGTCTTTCCCTACGATATATGAACATCTAGGCTATCGATTTAACAACTAAAACAGGGATTGAAACTCTGTCAATAGCAAAGAATAGATCAGGAAACAGACCCCTGTTCATGACAAGAGGAAAAAAATAATAATCTTGGCATTTCAAGTCAGACGATGCCCTCAGAGCAATCTCTTGTGATTACTACTGGAAGCAGTTGTGTGTGTGGGGGAGCAGCCAGGAGAAAGACGCCCCTGTGTCGACTGGATTAAGTGGGTCACATCATCCTTCTCAGGCTTTCACGCTTGACCTCTCTTCCGGGCACGTCTGTGTCTTCGAACAATCGTGGATAGGGGACGTTCCGATGTCATTCCCAACAAGCCCTCACCTAGCCCCAAGAGGGCCGATAAACACATAAAAGGCTTAAAATGTAAACAAACCCACAAACAACCCCCCAACCTATAACATATCTAAGCTGAAGGATTCACGGCAAGTGCAGAAAATGTAAACCATTATGAGGAAGTCATGCCAACTAACAGATGGACAAGAAAATTCCCCTTAAAATTATCCATATTTTTAACCTGCTTCATAATAATTTATTGAGGAAAAAGGTTTCTTTCGATGCAAAATCATTGGGTAAACGATCGTAGAAAACAATGACTTTGACACACGCTCCGATTACTTGGTGATTATAAAGAGGATATCATCCGTTGATTACCATGGAGAAATCGTGAGACTCTGTCATCTTTAACTCCAATGTCATAATCAAGGAATGGAAGACAAATTAAAATTGGAATAAATTTTCACAGACATCGCTATTGTGTAATGAGAAAAAGCACCCAAGTTTGGATGCCTTCTAGATGATATTAGATTATGAAGACCATGACACTAAGTGTATTTTATAATCGTTGATTAGGAAGGAGGTACAAAGGATGACACTGTTACCGGAGAGCGGGATCCTCTCCCGGCACGTCATCCCATGCTTGATGTTTCAAACCACAGTCCACCAAATGTAGCATACCGCTGTGAGCCACCCCGCACTTGAGTGGGGAAAACTGTCTCGTCTCATCTGATCTTCAGAAACCCCTAAGAGTGGAGTTGCTGTTGTGTTCCCTGCTTTGTAAAGAGGATCAGAGTTGATGGCATTTGCCCGAAATCCGACAGGAATGTGACGGGAAATCGGATCACCTGTCCCTTGTGCCCTTGTCCCTAATGCCTTCTGTATGCGTTGTATTTTTACAAATTTGGACAAATGACAGTCTTAAACCTGACATTACACATCAGGGTTGGATTTGCTCAGCTCAATCGGTTTGTTGATGGCAGAAGAAAATGAATGCCACATTGTCTTGGTGTATGTGCATGTTTTCTATCCCAGACCACTGAGCATCTTCGGTTCCTACAGGAGCGGCAAATGATCTAGAAGGGAACGCAAGTAGAGAGAGGAGTTATTCCCTCCCTCCCCCTCCCACTATTTGCCTGAGTCCCAGGGCCTGATTGGTTACTGATGCACTATGACTTACTTACAGGTAGCAATCGGACCGCTGCCTTAAGTGCACGTCTCTATAGAAGAAGCAAGTCAGTCATGAGATAATTTGCGAATAGAATAGATACAACTTCCACACCCAAAAGAAGACGTTATATACTCCTGTAAGAATGAGTAATGAAATAACAAATAAGTCTATGCATTCAGTGCAAACATAGTCATGAATGCCATGAGTGAGCAGATTATTCAGTATACGGAAGAGAACACGTTTGGGAATAACCATGATAGCGGTCTTTCCCTACGATATATGAACATCTAGGCTATCGATTTAACAACTAAAACAGGGATTGACACTCTGTCAATGGAAAAGAATAGATCAGGAAACAGACTCATGTTCATGACAAAAGGAAAAAAAGTATAATCTTGGCATTTCAAGTCAGACGATGCCCTCAGAGCAATCTCTTGTGATTACCACTGGAAGCAATTGTGTGTGTTGGGGAGGAGCCAGGAGAAAGACGCCCCTGTGTCGACTGGATTAAGTGGGTCACATCATCCTTCTCAGGCTTTCGCGCTTGAGCTCTCTTCCGGGCACGTCTGTGTCGTCGACCAATCGTGGATAGAGGACGTTCCCATGTCATTCCCAACAAGCCCTCACCTAGCCCCAAGAGGGCCGATAAACACATAAAAGGCTTAAAATCTAAACAAACCCACAAACAACCCCCCAAACTATAACTTATCTAAGCTGAAGGATTCATGACAAGTGCAGAAAATGTAAACCATTATGAGGAAATCATGCCAACTAACAGATGGACATGAAAATTCCCGTTAAAATTATCCATATTTTTAGCCTCCTTGATGATATTTTATTGAGGAAAAAGGTTTCTTTGGATGCAAAATCATTGGGTAAACGATCGTAGAAAACAATGACATTGACACACGCTCCGATTACTTGGTGATTATAAAGAGGATATCATCCGTTGATTACCATGGAGTAATCGTGAGACTCTTTCATCTTTAACTCCAATGTCATAATCAAGGAATGGAAGACAAATTAAAATTGGAATAAACTTTTCAAAAACATCACTATTGTGTAAGGAGAAAAAGCATCCAAGTTTTCATGTCTTCTATATGATATTAGATTATGAAGACCATGACAATAAGTGTATTTTATAATCGTTGATTAGGAAGGAGGTACAAAGGATGACACTGTTACCGGAGAGCGGGATCCTATCCCGGCACGTCATCCCATTCTTGATGTCTGGAACAATGGATAGAGCGAGATAACGAAATACTGTAGAAAAGAGAAGTTTAGATAGAATGAAAAGTACACTTGCAGACATGGAAGCGGACCTGAGCAAGAGAGGCGTGGCTCAAAAGGCCTGGCGACCAAGCTTTCGGGGTTTTGTTCCCTATTTGCTCTAGGTGGGCACTTTTTGAGAGCACTGAGCATTCTTGATTGACAATTAAGACTGGCAGGATTCCGTGATTCATCATTTGCTTTCTGCGCATGTTCCTTCCCAGAATTCAGCGTGTTATAATGGACTTAATGAACTTCTGGGCATACGCCTCGCCATATCATCATGGTATAATGGGGTTCAGGTGAGTTGAAGGTCGTTGAGGTCTTCATTGCACGGTGCGATTGACTGGCTAAAGCCCTACCCAATTTTCTGCCTTCTTGTTTACTGCTATGCATTACCTTTAGCCCCAAAATGCCTTCCCTCTTGTTTAATTGTGGGCGGGAATGGGCAGACCCTTCTCCAAAAGGAAGACCTCAGTATCTTTGACCCTAAAGCCCCGATCTATCTTTCATGCTTAACTCTTTTCTAAGAGCCATGAACCCGCTTCTTCTTAGTAGCGATGTTGAGGGACGCGAGGTCTGTTCTTCTGTATCTGCTTCCTGCGAAGGGTCATCGTCCCGGTCTATTGTGGTTTCACGCAGCTGTTTGCCTTTTTGCCTCACTCATGCCGGGTATCTTGGGTTTCTGCTGAAGTGCTGCCCCAGTCACTTGAGAAGGAAAAGAAGATACAATGTTGTCATCTAAATCATCTAGGAATGACTTTCTACTATTGTTTTACCAAAGAAATGAGGAAAGGAGAATAGGCTGGGTTGATATATTTCTGAAAGAATAAAAAAACTTTGGCCTGAATTCCTCTCCGTTCTCAGACCCTAAAGAACCTGGTTGACTAGTGTCATTCCCTCATGGTTCTCCGATGATCCTTATCTAAAGCCAGAGGAGATGAGTCAACAGTTTCAGGGTCATTATGTGGATTTGGGGGATAGGGCCTTTGTCCCACAGAAAGGAGGGAAGAAAACTTAATCAGATTTACTAAAGAAAAAAGAAAACCAAAAACTAGGAACTCTGCAAGAGATGTCCCGTATCATTTCTCGCTGTAAGTTGCAGAATTTTAAACGTGATGTCCCGTATCAATATTAGGATCATTCGGGGATTTTTCGAATGACAGAAATGTAACTGTAATAATGTATGCCTGTGTAAGTACACCCGAAAGAGAGAGAGAGTCCGAGAGAGTGAGGGAGGGAGGGAGGGGGGAGGGGCGAGGAAGGGAGAGAGACAGAAATAGAGAGAGAGCGAGAGAGAGAAAGAGAAAGAGAATTAGTTTGTGTGATGGGATCAAAAATAGGAAAGTTGAAACAATTGCTCAGTGTAGGCAAAGGGTATATAGGTGTTCTTTGTAGTATTACCTCAACTCTTCCATAGGCTTCAAAGTTGTAAAACCTAAATGCTGGAGAATAAATCAGGGTGTGCAGGAAACACATGCAGGTAACTGAGAGGAGAGCACACTCTGCATACCACATTCTGTTAATCTGGGTCTCCTTGGGGCTGCATGGTGGGATGTTATGTCTGGAGCATGACTCTTCCCCTTTCAAAATTGTGTCTTTGCATCCTGGCACAGTTTCCAGAGTATGTGTCAGGTCCACGTGCTGTGTGGAACCGAGCCCTGTTTCCAGTGGCAATGAAAGCGTTGGCTCTGTGGACCAACAGTCCAAATGGTGTTCCCAAGCATTGTCTCAAGGCATTCGGTTTTCTGGAAGAAACAAATGACACAGACGGCACAACATAGATATCATCGCAGCGCTTGGGTGTGCTTAGCTGACGATTGTCCCCCGGCAATGCCCTCTGAGCCTCTCCCACCTTTTTAAGCAGGAAAAAGCAGAACTTGCAGGGCTTAGTGGTGGCCCCTTTTTCTCCTGTCATTTCTCCTAGAAATCCGATGAAATCCCATGTGTCTCCACTAACCGAGCCAATGCTCTTCCTGGGCCTCTCCAGTCTGGGATCGGGTTTTCTATTTCCACCATTTATCCTTGATGTGATTGATCGCATTAATCAATCTTAAAATGTTGAACCAGCTTTGCCTATCTGATTTATGTTTTTGGCATCTAGAAGGCCAAAAATTTCCAGAGAACGTTACCTTGTTGAAAGCAACCTTGGATGTGGACTTTTTGAAGCTGCCATTGGTTGTATCAGATGGCCAGTTCTTTGGCAATGGTCAAAGGATCTGTCACAATTTTCAGATTCGAGGACTTGTTGGCATGGTAATGCAGGGCTGAGAAAACTGCCTTAAATTCAATCAGTTGTGCAGATCCTTGAGTTTCATGCTGTTTAGAAAGTTTTGTGTAAGCTCCATCATGCATGATGGTGCCGATAACCTGTAAAATTTCCCTTTACTTTTTAGTTGCTTGATAACAAAGTTCTTCCCATTAAGTCAAGAATCGCCAGAGAGGGATGAACAACTTCAGGACTTGTGGCTAATCATACTAATGTACTCTCTATTTTATGTTTGGTAACTGCCCCCAGATTATAAGGAGTACTTTGTTTATAGTTAGAAGGATCCCCAAAGTACAGGTGCAACGGGACTTTGAGCCCCAGTACCGAATAGGTAATGAGGGGTTACCAGGTGGTGGGTTTTAGCGGATGCTAAATTGATCCCAAACTCAGAGGCAAAATTGCCAACCGACATCTTTTTTTCGTTTTATGGTACAGAAGGCTCCCCAATGTAAGATGGTTCAACTTAACGACTTTTAACCTCTCGATGTTGCGAAAATGATACACATTCTGTGGAAACTGTACCTCGATTTTTGAACGTTCCTCTTTTCCTGGCTAGCGATATGAGTTATGGTATTCTCTCGTGGTGCTGGGCCATGATAGAGAGCCTCGGCTCCCCAACATCTCAACGAAGACGACCGTCAACTGCCGATACGTAGTATCCTTTGCATTGCAGGGCTTTTTGGACATCGCGTGTCGGGTTTCCGCGTGCAGTCATGTCTACAAAACACTCAGCTGTGTCTGCTGTTTCCGTTGAGAAGAAGAGGTTCGCAGTTACTGCAGATACAGCCCAAATGTAAGCGCTCCGGGCCTATTTCAGGTTGGCTAGGCTAAGCTCTGATGTTTAGTAGTTTAGGTGTATTAAATGCATTTTCACTTGCTATATTTTCAACTAAGGATTGGTTTGTCAGGACAAAACTTACCACATCCTATCTGTTTTCCTACGAAAAGGATTTCCCACTGGATCAAACTCTGAACCTGTCTTTCAGTATTTTTTTTTTATTTTTTATTTCTTCCCTCATTATCCAGATCAGTTTGCTGTTTGTTTTCGATAGATACTAGACATACTTCGGGGGTCCCCACTTCCCTGATCATATTAAAACAATTCTTCTTCCAGAGAATCGCAAATTATCATCAGACTCAAGGGGCTCATCGACGGCAATGAGTGCTTCACTAGGTTTATGGATTCTGGGGTGAAGTCATGTTGGAATGGCTTTGTTGTGCCACGGGGTACAACGAGTGTTTTCCCTGATCGCCCTTAGGATCAGGAACTCTTTGCCAAAGATGCATAGGCAGCAGCCATCACAAAGGCACTGTAGATAGAGGCCGAAATTTGGTACATGCGTAGGATATGGAACCTTATCACCTTGTACCTCAGTTGGGGTAACGACTTTCTGAAAACCATAAGTACCGCCAGCAGCAGTGCTTCCAGCCTAGAGGCACAGACTTACAGCAATCTGTGTCCCAGGCAGACTTCAGCACATCCGGCTCCAGTGAGAACTGGAACTGAGCTAATGCATGTCTGCAAGGATTGTTGGCCCAGCTCTCTGAGAACATGGTGCATGCTGATTCATTCCAGCTGAGGTTCTCAACAGCAGATCTTGGCAAATTTTTCAGGGATACGATCGAATGTACATACATGATTGAGAACAAGCAGTTGCATAGCCAACAACCTCACAAACACCTAAGGGAGGAAGTATAGCTGTCATCCCCACTTAACAAAGGGTGAACATGTGGATCCGAGAGGTCAAAAGATTGCCCGAGGTCACACAGAACCTGGACTGGAATACAATCAGCCTGTCCCTCGAGCTTCTGCTCCTACCACTTCTGCGTACAGCAGCATGTTATTAATGTGGGCAAATGCTAGTTCTCCTCATAGCTATTTCCCATCAAGGTTGGGGTTTATCTAGTCAATTCATCTGGTAAATACCATGACAAGTTGTATTTGAATGTTACTCAGACCGTGGAGACATTCTGAGCTGCTGAATTTCATACAGGAATCAAGTTGGTCTGGATTAGAGAGCAAAGAAGGAGCAAAATAGTTCCCATTCAGCTTATCACAGTGCCTTTCTGTAAGTCCCATGGCCCGATAACTGAAGCACCAAGAGGAAGCGAGGCGACTCACATTGGCTCTCAGAACTTTGTGAGCATACTCAAAGGAAAGATCTGAACACTGTTCGCCAGCACCTGGGTTAATTCTGGGTTGTGGCTGAATACGGTGAGTAAGCAAGAGTAGTCAGAAGAGAGGAGACAGGTATCACATACGTGAATTGCTTATTTACGAAAGTTTCCATTTAATATTTTCAGACCACAGTCCACCAAATGTAACTTACCGCTGTGAGCCACACCGCACATGAATGGGGAAAACTGTCTCGTCTCATCTGATCTTCAGAAACCCCTAAGAGTGGAGTTGCTGTTGTGTTTTGCCTTATGATCATGTTATAATGGAGTTCAGCTAAATTGAAAGTCGTTGAGGTCTTCATTGCATGGTGTGATTGACTGGCTAAAAGCCCTACCCAAATTTCTGCCTTCTTGTTTACTGTTATGCGTTACCTTTAGCCCCAAAATGCCTTCTCGCTTGCTTAATTGTGGGCGGGCATGGGCAGACGCTTCTTACAATAGGACTACCTCGGTGTCTTTGCCGGCAGACCCTAAAGCCCCGATCTATCTTTCATGCTTAACTCTTTTCTAAGAGCCATGAACCCGCTTCTTCTTAGTAGCGATGTTGAGGGACGCGAGGTCTGTTCTTCTGTATCTGCTTCCTCCTGCGAAGGGTCATCGTCCCGGTCTATTGTGGTTTCACGCAGCTGTTTGCCTTTTTGCCTCACTCATGCCGGGTATCTTGGGTTTCTGCTGAAGTGCTGCCCCAGTCACTTGAGAAGGAAAAGAAGATACAATGTTGTCATCTAAATCATCTAGGAATGACTTTCTACTATTGTTTTACCAAAGAAATGAGGAAAGGAGAATAGGCTGGGTTGATATATTTCTGAAAGAATAAAAAAACTTTGGCCTGAATTCCTCTCCGTTCTCAGACCCTAAAGACCCTGGTTGACTAGGGTCATTCCCTCATGGTTCTCCGATGATCCTTATCTAAAGCCAGAGGAGATGAGTCAACAGTTTCAGGGTCATTATGTGGATTTGGGGGATAGGGCCTTTGTCCCACAGAAAGGAGGGAAGAAAACTTAATCAGATTTACTAAAGAAAAAAGAAAACCAAAAACTAGGAACGCTGCAAGAGATGTCCCGTATCATTTCCGACTGTAAGTTGCAGAATTTTAAACGTGATATCCCTTATAAATATTAGGACCATTGTGGGATTTTTCGAATGAAGGAATGTAACTGTAATAATGTATGCCTGCGTAAGTACACCCGGAAGAGAGAGAGAGTCGGAGAGAGTGAAGGAGGGAGGGAGGGACAGAGGGAGAGAGACAGAGAGAGAGAGAGAGAGAGAAAGAGAAAGAGAATTAGTTTGTGTGATGGGATCAAAAATAGGAAAGTTGAAACAATTGCTCAGTGTAGGCAAAGGGTATATAGGTGTTCTTTGTAGTATTACCTCAACTCTTCCATAGGCTTCAAAGTTGTAAAACCTAAATGCTGGAGAATAAATCAGGGTGTGCAGGAAACACATGCAGGTAACTGAGAGGAGAGCACACTCTGCATACCACATTCTGTTAATCTGGGTCTCCTTGGGGCTGCATGGTGGGATGTTATGTCTGGAGCATGACTCTTCCCCTTTCAAAATTGTGTCTTTGCATCCTGGCACAGTTTCCAGAGTATGTGTCAGGTCCACGTGCTGTGTGGAACCGAGCCCTGTTTCCAGTGGCAATGAAAGCGTTGGCTCTGTGTACGAACAGTCCAAATGGTGTTCCCAAGCATTGTCTCAAGGCATTCGGTTTTCTGGAAGAAACAAATGACACAGACGGCACAACATAGATATCATCGCAGCGCTTGGGTGTGCTTAGCTGACGATTGTCCCCCGGCAATGCCCTCTGAGCCTCTCCCACCTTTTTAAGCAGGAAAAAGCAGAACTTGCAGGGCTTAGTGGTGGCCCCTTTTTCTCCTGTCATTTCTCCTAGAAATCCGATGAAATCCCATGTGTCTCCACTAACCGAGCCAATGCTCTTCCTGGGCCTCTCCAGTCTGGGATCGGGTTTTCTATTTCCACCATTTATCCTTGATGTGATTGATCGCATTAATCAATCTTAAAATGTTGAACCAGCTTTGCCTATCTGATTTATGTTTTTGGCATCTAGAAGGCCAAAAATTTCCAGAGAACGTTACCTTGTTGAAAGCAACCTTGGATGTGGACTTTTTGAAGCTGCCATTGGTTGTATCAGATGGCCAGGTCTTTGGCTATGCTCAAAGTATCTGTCACAATTTTCAGATTCGAGGACTTGTTGGCAAGGTAATGCAAGACTGAGAAAACTGCCTGAAATTCACTCACTTGTGCAGATCCTTGAGTTTCATGCTGTTTAGAAAGTTTTGTGTAAGCTCCATCATGCACGATGGTGCCGATAACCTGTAAAATTTCCCTTTACATTTCAGTCGCTTGATAACAAAGTTCTTCCCATTAAGTCACGAATCGCCGGAGAGGGATGAACAACTTCAGGACTTGTGGCTAATCATACTAATGTACTCTCTATTTTATGTTTGGTAACTGTCCCCAGATTATAAGGAGTAGTTTGTTTATAGTTAGCAGGATCCCCAAAGTACAGGCGCAACGGGACTTTGAGCCCCAGTACCGAATACTTAATGAGGGGTTACCAGGTGGTGGGTTTTAGCGGATGCTAAATTGATCCCAAACTCAGAGGCAAACTTGCCAACCGACATCTTTTTTTCGTTTTATGGTACAGAAGGCTCTCCAATGTAAGATGGTTCAACTTAACGACTTTTAACCTCTCGATGTTGCGAAAATGATACACATTCTGTGGAAACTGTACCTCGATTTTTGAATTTTCCTCTTTTCCTGGCTAGCGATATGAGTTATGGTATTCTCTCGTGGTGCTGGGCCATGATAGAGAGCCTCGGCTCCCCAACATCTCAACGAAGACGACCGTCAACTGCCGATACGTAGTATCCTTTGCATTGCAGGGCTTTTTGGACATCGCGTGTCGGGTTTCCGCGTGCAGTCATGTCTACAAAACACTCAGCTGTGTCTGCTGTTTCCGTTGAGAAGAAGAGGTTCGCAGTTACTGCAGATACAGCCCAAATGTAATCGCTCCGGGCCTATTTCAGGTTGGCTAGGCTAAGCTCTGATGTTTAGTAGTTTAGGTGTATTAAATGCATTTTCACTTGCTATATTTTCAACTAAGGATTGGTTTGTCAGGACAAAACTTACCACATCCTATCTGTTTTCCTACGAAAAGGATTTCCCACTGGATCAAACTCTGAACCTGTCTTTCAGTATTTTTTTTTTATTTTTTATTTCTTCCCTCATTATCCAGATCAGTTTACTGTTTGTTTTCGATAGATACTAGACATACTTCGGGTGTCCCCACTTCCCTGATCATATTAAAACAATTCTTCTTCCAGAGAATCGCAAATTATCATCAGACTCAAGGGGCTCATCGACGACAATGAGTGCTTCACTAGGTTTATGGATTCTGGGCTGAAGTCATGTTGGAATGGCTTTGTTGTGCCACGGGGTACAACGAGTGTTTTCCCTGATCGCCCTTAGTATAAGGAACTCTTTGCCAAAGATGCATAGGCAGCAGCCATCACAAAGGCACTGTAGATAGAGGCCGAAATTTGGTACATGCGTAGGATATGGAACCTTATCACCTTGTACCTCAGTTGGGGTAACGACTTTCTGAAAACCATAAGTACCGCCAGCAGCAGTGCTTCCAGCCTAGAGGCACAGACTTACAGCAATCTGTGTCCCAGGCAGACTTCAGAACATCCGGCTCCAGTGAGAACTGGAACTGAGCTAATGCATGTCTGCAAGGATTGTTGGCCCAGCTCTCTGAGAACATGGTGCATGCTGAGGTTCTCAACAGCAGATCTTGGCAAATTTTTCAGGGATACGATCGAATGTACATACATGATTGAGAACAAGCAGTTGCATAGCCAACAACCTCACAAACACCTAAGGGAGGAAGTATAGCTGTCATCCCCACTTAACAAAGGGTGAACATGTGGATCCGAGAGGTCAAAAGATTGCCCGAGGTCACACAGAACCTGGACTGGAATACAATCAGCCTGTCCCTCGAGCTTCTGCTCCTACCACTTCTGCGTACAGCAGCATGTTATTAATGTGGGCAAATGCTAGTTCTCCCCATAGCTATTTCCCATCAAGGTTGGGGTTTATCTAGTCAATTCATCTGGTAAATACCATGACAAGTTGTATTTGAATGTTACTCAGACCGTGGAGACATTCTGAGCTGCTGAATTTCATACAGGAATCAAGTTGGTCTGGATTAGAGAGCAAAGAAGGAGCAAAATAGTTCCCATTCAGCTTATCACAGTGCCTTTCTGTAAGTCCCATGGCCCGATAACTGAAGCACCAAGAGGAAGCGAGGCGACTCACATTGGCTCTCAGAACTTTGTGAGCATACTCAAAGGAAAGATCTGAACACTGTTCGCCAGCAACTGGGTTAATTCTGGGTTGTGGCTGAATACGGTGAGTAAGCAAGAGTAGTCAGAAGAGAGGAGACAGGTATCACATACGTGAATTGCTTATTTACGAAAGTTTCCATTTAATATTTTCAGACCACAGTCCACCAAATGTAACTTACCGCTGTGAGCCACACCGCACATGAATGGGGAAAACTGTCTCGTCTCATCTGATCTTCAGAAACCCCTAAGAGTGGAGTTGCTGTTGTGTTCCCTGCTTTGTAAAGAGGATCAGAGTTGATGGCATTTGCCCGAAATCCCCCAGGAATGTGACGGGAAATCGGATCACCTGTCCCTTGTGCCCTTGTCCCTAAGGCCTTCTGTATGCATTGTATTTTTACTAATTTGGACAAATGACAGTCTTACCCTGACGTTACACATCAGGGTTGGAGTTGCTCACCTCAATCGGTTTGTTGATGGCAGAAGAAAATGAATGCCACATTGTCTTGGTGTATGTGCATGTTTTCTATCCCAGACCACTGAGCAGCTTCGGTTCCTTCAGGAGCGGCAAATGATCTAGAAGGGAACGCAAGTAGAGAGAGGAGCAGTTCCCTCCCTCCCCCTCCCACTATTTGCATGAGTCCCAGGGCCTGATTGGTTACTGATGCACTATGACTTACTTACAGGTAGCAATCGGACCGCTGCCTTAAGTGCACGTCTCTATAGAAGAAGCAAGTCAGTCATGAGATAATTTGCGAATAGAATAGATACAACTTCCACACCCAAAAGAAGACGTTATATACTCCTGTAAGAATGAGTAATGAAATAACAAATAAGTCTATGCATTCAGTGCAAACATAGTCATGAATGCCATGAGTGAGCAGATTATTCAGTATACGGAAGAGAACACGTTTGGGAATAACCATGATAGCGGTCTTTCCCTACGATATATGAACATCTAGGCTATGGATTTAACAACTAAAACAGGGATTGACACTCTGTCAATGGAAAAGAATAGATCAGGAAACAGACCCATGTTCATGACAAAAGGAAAAAAAGAATAATCTTGGCATTTCAAGTCAGACGATGCCCTCAGAGCAATCTCTTGTGATTACCATTGGAAGCAATTGTGTGTGTTGGGGAGGAGCCAGGAGAAAGACGCCCCTGTGTCGACTGGATTAAGTGGGTCACATCATCCTTCTCAGGCTTTCGCGCTTGAGCTCTCTTCCGGGCACGTCTGTGTCGTCGACCAATCGTGGATAGAGGACGTTCCCATGTCATTCCCAACAAGCCCTCACCTAGCCCCAAGAGGGCCGATAAACACATAAAAGGCTTAAAATCTAAACAAACCCACAAACAACCCCCCAAACTATAACTTATCTAAGCTGAAGGATTCATGACAAGTGCAGAAAATGTAAACCATTATGAGGAAATCATGCCAACTAACAGATGGACATGAAAATTCCCGTTAAAATTATCCATATTTTTAGCCTCCTTGATGATATTTTATTGAGGAAAAAGGTTTCTTTGGATGCAAAATCATTGGGTAAACGATGGTAGAAAACAATGACATTGACACACGCTCCGATTACTTGGTGATTATAAAGAGGATATCATCCGTTGATTACCATGGAGAAATCGTGAGACTCTTTCATCTTTAACTCCAATGTCATAATCAAGGAATGGAAGACAAATTAAAATTGGAATAAACTTTTCAAAAACATCACTATTGTGTAAGGAGAAAAAGCATCCAAGTTTTCATGTCTTCTATATGATATTAGATTATGAAGACCATGACAATAAGTGTATTTTATAATCGTTGATTAGGAAGGAGGTACAAAGGATGACACTGTTACCGGAGAGCGGGATCCTATCCCGGCACGTCATCCCATTCTTGATGTCTGGAACAATGGATAGAGCGAGATAACGAAATACTGTAGAAAAGAGAAGTTTAGATAGAATGAAAAGTACACTTGCAGACATGGAAGCGGACCTGAGCAAGAGAGGCGTGGCTCAAAAGGCCTGGCGACCAAGCTTTCGGGGTTTTGTTCCCTATTTGCTCTAGGTGGGCACTTTTTGAGAGCACTGAGCATTCTTGATTGACAATTAAGACTGGCAGGATTCCGTGATTCATCATTTGCTTTCTGCGCATGTTCCTTCCCAGAATTCAGCGTGTTATAATGGACTTAATGAACTTCTGGGCATACGCCTCGCCATATCATCATGGTATAATGGGGTTCAGGTGAGTTGAAGGTCGTTGAGGTCTTCATTGCACGGTGTGATTGACTGGCTAAAAGCCCTACCCAAATTTCTGCCTTCTTGTTTACTGTTATGCGTTACCTTTAGCCCCAAAATGCCTTCTCGCTTGCTTAATTGTGGGCGGGCATGGGCAGACGCTTCTTACAATAGGACTACCTCGGTGTCTTTGCCGGCAGACCCTAAAGCCCCGATCTATCTTTCATGCTTAACTCTTTTCTAAGAGCCATGAACCCGCTTCTTCTTAGTAGCGATGTTGAGGGACGCGAGGTCTGTTCTTCTGTATCTGCTTCCTCCTGCGAAGGGTCATCGTCCCGGTCTATTGTGGTTTCACGCAGCTGTTTGCCTTTTTGCCTCACTCATGCCGGGTATCTTGGGTTTCTGCTGAAGTGCTGCCCCAGTCACTTGAGAAGGAAAAGAAGATACAATGTTGTCATCTAAATCATCTAGGAATGACTTTCTACTATTGTTTTACCAAAGAAATGAGGAAAGGAGAATAGGCTGGGTTGATATATTTCTGAAAGAATAAAAAAACTTTGGCCTGAATTCCTCTCCGTTCTCAGACCCTAAAGAACCTGGTTGACTAGTGTCATTCCCTCATGGTTCTCCGATGATCCTTATCTAAAGCCAGAGGAGATGAGTCAACAGTTTCAGGGTCATTATGTGGATTTGGGGGATAGGGCCTTTGTCCCACAGAAAGGAGGGAAGAAAACTTAATCAGATTTACTAAAGAAAAAAGAAAACCAAAAACTAGGAACTCTGCAAGAGATGTCCCGTATCATTTCTCGCTGTAAGTTGCAGAATTTTAAACGTGATGTCCCGTATCAATATTAGGATCATTCGGGGATTTTTCGAATGACAGAAATGTAACTGTAATAATGTATGCCTGTGTAAGTACACCCGAAAGAGAGAGAGAGTCCGAGAGAGTGAGGGAGGGAGGGAGGGGGGAGGGGCGAGGAAGGGAGAGAGACAGAAATAGAGAGAGAGCGAGAGAGAGAGAGAGAGAGAGAGAGAATTAGTTTGTGTGATGGGATCAAAAATAGGAAAGTTGAAACAATTGCTCAGTGTAGGCAAAGGGTATATAGGTGTTCTTTGTAGTATTACCTCAACTCTTCCATGGCTTCAAAGTTGTAAAACCTAAATGCTGGGAATAAATCAGGGTGTGCAGGAAACACATGCAGGTAACTGAGAGGAGAGCACACTCTGTATACCACATTCTGTTAATCTGGGTCTCCTTGGGGCTGCATGGTGGGATGTTATGTCTGGAGCATGACTCTTCCCCTTTCAAAATTGTGTCTTTGCATCCTGGCACAGTTTCCAGAGTATGTTTCAGGTCCACGTGCTGTGTGGAACAGAGCCCTGTTTCCAGTGGCAATGAAAGCGTTGGCTCTGTGGACCAACAGTCCAAATGGTGTTCCCAAGCATTGTCTCAAGGCATTCGGTTTTCTGGAAGAAACAAATGACACAGACAGCACAACATAGATATCATCGCAGCGCTTGGGTGTGCTTAGCTGACGATTGTCCCCCGGCAATGCCCTCTGAGCCTCTCCCACCTGTTTAAGCAGGAAAAAGCAGAACTTGCAGGGCTTAGTGGTGGCCCCTTTTTCTCCTGTCATTTCTCCTAGAAATCCGATGAAATCCCAAGTGTCTCCACTAACCGAGCCAATGCTCTTCCTGGGGCTCTCCAGTCTGGGATCGGGTTTTCTATTTCCACCATTTATCCTTGATGTGATTGATCGCATTAATCAATCTTCAAATGTTGAACCAGCCTTGCCTACCTGATTTATGTTTTTGGCATCTGGAAGGCCAAAAATTTCCAGAGAACGTTACCTTTTTGAAAGCAACCTTGGATGTGGACTTTTTGAAGCTGCCATTGGTTGTATCAGATGGCCAGTTCTTTGGCAATGGTCAAAGGATCTGTCACAATTTTCAGATTCGAGGACTTGTTGGCATGGTAATGCAGGGCTGAGACAACTGCCTGAAATTCAATCAGTTGTGCAGATCCTTGAGTTTCATGCAGTTTAGAAAGTTTTGTTTAAGCTCCATCATGCACGATGGTGCCGATAACCTGTAAAATTTCCCTTTACTTTTCAGTCGCTTGATAACAAAGTTCTTCCCATTAAGACAAGAATCGCCAGAGAGGGATGAACAACTTCAGGACTTGTGGCTAATCATACTAATGTACTCTCTATTTTATGTTTGGTAACTGCCCCCAGATTATAAGGAGTACTTTGTTTATAGTTAGAAGGATCCCCAAAGTACAGGCGCAACGGGACTTTGAGCCCCAGTACCGAATAGGTAATGAGGGGTTACCAGGTGGTGGGTTTTAGCGGATGCTAAATTGATCCCAAACTCAGAGGCAAAATTGCCAACCGACATCTTTTTTTCGTTTTATGGTACAGATGGCTCCCCAATGTAAGATGGTTCAACTTAAAGACTTTTAACCTCTCGATGTTGCGAAAATGATACACATTCTGTGGAAACTGTACCTCGATTTTTGAACGTTCCTCTTTTCCTGGCTAGCGATATGAGTTATGGTATTCTCTCGTGGTGCTGGGCCATGATAGAGAGCCTCGGCTCCCCAACATCTCAACGAAGACGACCGTCAACTGCCGATACGTAGTATCCTTTGCATTGCAGGGCTTTTTGGACATCGCGTGTCGGGTTTCCGCGTGCAGTCATGTCTACAAAACACTCAGCTGTGTCTGCTGTTTCCGTTGAGAAGAAGAGGTTCGCAGTTACTGCAGATACAGCCCAAATGTAATCGCTCCGGGCCTATTTCAGGTTGGCTAGGCTAAGCTCTGATGTTTAGTAGTTTAGGTGTATTAAATGCATTTTCACTTGCTATATTTTCAACTAAGGATTGGTTTGTCAGGACAAAACTTACCACATCCTATCTGTTTTCCTACGAAAAGGATTTCCCACTGGATCAAACTCTGAACCTGTCTTTCAGTATTTTTTTTTTATTTTTTATTTCTTCCCTCATTATCCAGATCAGTTTGCTGTTTGTTTTCGATAGATACTAGACATACTTCGGGGGTCCCCACTTCCCTGATCATATTAAAACAATTCTTCTTCCAGAGAATCGCAAATTATCATCAGACTCAGGGGGCTCATCGACGGCAATGAGTGCCTCACTAGGTTTATGGATTCTGGGGTGAAGTCATGTTGGAATGGCTTTGTTGTGCCATGGGGTACATCGAGTGTTTTCCCTGATCGCCCTTAGGATCAGGAACTCTTTGCCAAAGATGCATAGGCAGCAGCCATCACAAAGGCACTGTAGATAGAGGCCGAAATTTGGTACATGCGTAGGATATGGAACCTTATCACCTTGTTCCTCAGTTGGGGTAACGACTTTCTGAAAACCATAAGTACCGCCAGCAGCAGTGCTTCCAGCCTAGAGGCACAGACTTACAGCAATCTGTGTCCCAGGCAGACTTCAGCACATCCGGCTCCAGTGAGAACTGGGACTGAGCTAATGCATGTCTGCAAGGATTGTTGGCCCAGCTCTCTGAGAACATGGTGCATGCTGATTCATTCCAGCTGAGGTTCTCAACAGCAGATCTTGGCAAATTTTTCAGGGATACGATCGAATGTACATACATGATTGAGTACAAGCAGTTGCATAGCCAACAACCTCACAAACACCTAAGGGAGGAAGTGTAGCTGTCATCCCCACTTAAAAATGGTGAACATGTGGATCCGAGAGGTCAAAAGATTGCCCGAGGTCACACAGAACCTGGACTGGAATACAATCAGCCTGTCCCTCGAGCTTCTGCTCCTACCACTTCTGTGTATAGCAGCATGTTACTAATGTGGGCAAATGCTAGTTCTCCTCATAGCTATTTCCCATCAAGGTTGGGGTTTATCTAGTCAATTCATCTGGTAAATACCATGACAAGGTGTATTTGAATTTACTCAGACCGTGGAGACATTCTGAGCTGCTGAATTTCATACAGGAATCAAGTTGGTCTGGATTAGAGAGCAAAGAAGGAGAAAAATAGTTCCCATTCAGCTTATCACACTGCCTTTCTGTAAGTCCCATGGCCCGATAACTGAAGCACCAAGAGGAAGCGAGGCGACTCACATTGGCTCTCAGAACTTTGTGAGCATACTCAAAGGAAAGATCTGAACACTGTTCGCCAGCACCTGGGTTAATTCTGGGTTGTGGCTGAATACGGTGAGTAAGCAAGAGTTTCCAAAAGAGAGGAGACAGGTATCACATACGTGAATTGCTTATTAACGAAAGTTTCCATTTAATATTTTCAGACCACAGTCCACCAAATGTAACATACCGCTGTGAGCCACACCGCACATGAGTGGGGAAAACTGTCTCGTCTCATCTGATCTTCAGAAACCCCTAAGAGTGGAGTTGCTGTTGTGTTCCCTGCTTTGTAAAGAGGATCAGAGTTGATGGCATTTGCCCGAAATCCCCCAAGAATGTGACGGGAAATCGGATCACCTGTCCCTTGTGCCCTTGTCCCTAATGCCTTCTGTATGCATTGTATTTTTACTAATTTGGACAAATGACAGTCTTAACCTGACATTACACATCAGGGTTGGAGTTGCTCACCTCAATCGGTTTGTTGATGGCAGAAGAAAATGAATGAAACATTGTCTTGGTGTATGTGCATGTTTTCTATCCCAGACCACTGAGCAGCTTCGGTCCCTTCAGGAGCGGCAAATGATCTAGAAGGGAACGCAAGTAGAGAGAGGAGCAGTTCCCTCCCTCCCCCTCCCACTATTTGCCTGAGTCCCAGGGCCTGATTGGTTAGGCAGCTAGACGTGTCATCACGCCTCACAATGACCTTCAGAGCCGAGTCATCACAACTGTTGATATGAGCCAAGGCCTGGCAACAAGCACTTGGGTTACTTCGTCATCAGGCCTGAGAATAGTAAGGGAGATGCTGCTGGAGAGAAAGTAGATATTACCTATATCTGGGGACTGTCTGCTGCTCTGTTTCTCTGTTCCCTGGACATTCAGCTCTCTTGGCCCCAGCACTCTTCATAGGCTTTAGCAAAATCTCCGCACTGAAAACTTCTCCCGTGGGAGCAGTTACCAAAATGTCCTAACGGTGTTCTTGTGTTTCTACAGGTTAACTGGGCAGTGGTCAGCGATGCTGGCTTTCAGATCTGATCACTCAGAGAGATTCGCCAGGGAACTCAGTCTCAGGTGGTGTTTTATTTCTCTTTCTCCATCTCTAGATAAAACCTGGGCCATGGCACTTAAACTGCTACTTCTGGAAAAGGCCAATTCCCTGATATGGGCTATTTGCTTCTAGAAAACAGGACTGTTGGTAGTAACAATCCTCAAGCCACATGTCCTTGAAAGTCTCTGGTACAGAACAACGATATTGTTATCATTCAAATGTGACGCCTGTTGGTATTGCCCAGAGATACGGCATGGAGTTTTACAGAATGGGTAGGGACTAATGGAAGCACATGGCTTGGTGTCCTGTAGAGTGAACCTGTCCAATTTCATTTCATATTTCTGATGCAATATAACTTACTTACATGTGGCAATCGGACCGCTGCCTTAAGTGCACGTCTCTATAGAAGAAGCAAGTCAGTCATGAGATAATTTGCGAAAAGAATAGATACAACTTCAACACGCAAAAGAAGACGTTATATACTCCTGTAAGAATGAGGTATGAAATAACAAATAAGTCTATGCATTCAGTGCAAACATAGTCATGAACGCCAACAGAAGTTTGCCATGACTGAGCAGATTATTCAGTACACGGAAGAGAACATGTTTGGGAATAACCATGATAGCGGTCTTTCCCTACGATATATGAACATCTAGGCTATGGATTTAACAACTAAAACAGGGATTGACACTCTGTCAAGGGAAAAGAATAGATCAGGAAACAGACCCATGTTCATGACAAAAGGAAAAAAAGAATAATCTTGGCATTTCAAGTCAGACGATGCCCTCAGAGCAATCTCTTGTGATTACCATTGGAAGCAATTGTGTGTGTTGGGGAGGAGCCAGGAGAAAGACGCCCCTGTGTCGACTGGATTAAGTGGGTCACATCATCCTTCTCAGGCTTTCGCGCTTGAGCTCTCTTCCGGGCACGTCTGTGTCGTCGACCAATCGTGGATAGAGGACGTTCCGATGTCATTCCCAACAAGCCCTCACCTAGCCCCAAGAGGGCCGATAAACACATAAAAGGCTTAAAATCTAAACAAACCCACAAACAACCCCCAACCTATAACATATCTAAGCTGAAGGATTCATGGCAAGTGCAGAAAATGTAAACCATTATGAGGAAATCATGCCAACTAACAGATGGACATGAAAATTCCCGTTAAAATTATCCATATTTTTATCCTCCTTGATGATAATTTATTGAGGAAAAAGGTTTCTTTGGATGCAAAATCATTGGGTAAACGATCTTAGAAAACAATGACATTGACACACGCTCCGATTACTTGGTGATTATAAAGAGGATATCATCCGTTGATTACCATGGAGAAATCGTGAGACTCTTTCATCTTTAGGTCCAATGTCATAATCAAGGAATGGAAGACAAATTAAAATTGGAATAAACTTTTCAAAAACATCACTATTGTGTAAGGAGAAAAAGCATCCAAGTTTTCATGCCTTCTATATGATATTAGATTATGAAGACCATGACAATAAGTGTATTTTATAATCGTTGATTAGGAACGAGGTACAAAGGATGACACTGTTACTGGAGAGCGGGATCCTATCCCGGCACGTCATCCCATTCTTGATGTCTGGAACAATGGATACAGCGAGATAACGAAATACTGTAGAAAAGAGAAGTTTAGTTAGAATGAAAAGTACACTTGCAGACATGGAAGCGGACCTGAGCAAGAGAGGCGTGGCTCAAAAGGTCTGTCGACCAAGCTTTCGGGGTTTTGTTCCCTATTTGCTCTAGGTGGGCACTTTTTGAGAGCACTGAGCATTCTTGATTGACAATTAAGACTGGCAGGACTCCGTGATTCATCATTTGCTTTCTGCGCATGTTCCTTCCCAGAATTCAGCCTGTTATAATGGACTTAATGAACTTCTGGGCATACGCTTCGCCATATGTTCATGGTATAATGGGGTTCAGGTGAGTTGAAGGTCGTTGAGGTCTTCATTGCACGGTGCGATTGACTGGCTAAAAGCGCTACCCAATTTTCTGCCTTCTTGTTTACTGTTATGCGATACCTTTAGCCCCAAAATGCCTTCTCGCTTGCTTAATTGTGGGCGGGCATGGGCAGACCCTTCTTCCAAAAGGAAGACCTCGGTGTCTTTGCCGGTAGACCCTAAAGCCCCGATCTATCTTTCATGCTTAACTCTTTTCTAAGAGCCATGAACCCGCTTCTTCTTAGTAGCGATGTTGAGGGACGCGAGGTCTGTTCTTCTGTATCTGCTTCCTCCTGCGAAGGGTCATCTTCCCTGTCTATTGTGGTTTCACGCAGCTGTTTGCCTTTTTGCCTCACTCATGCCGGGTATCTTGGGTTTCTGCTGAAGTGCTGCCCCAGTCACTTGAGAAGGAAAAGAAGATACAATGTTGTTATCTAAATCATCTAGGAATGACTTTCTACTATTGTTTTACCAAAGAAATGAGGAAAGGAGAATAGGCTGGGTTGATATATTTCTGAAAGAATAAAAAAACTTTGGCCTGAATTCCTCTCCATTCTCAGACCCTAAAGACCCTGGTTGACTAGGGTCATTCCCTCATGGTTCTCCGATGATCCTTATCTAAAGCCAGAGGAGATGAGTGAACAGTATCAGGGTCATTATGTGGATTTGGGGGATAGGGCCTTTGTCCCACAGAAAGGAGGGAAGAAAACTTAATCAGATTTACTAAAGAAAAAAGAAAACCAAAAACTAGGAACTCTTCAAGAGATGTCCCGTATCATTTCTCGCTGTAAGTTGCAGAATTTTAAACGTGATGTCCCGTATCAATATTAGGATCATTCGGGGATTTTTCGAATGACAGAAAGGTAACTGTAATAATGTATGCCTGTGTAAGTACACCCAAAAGAGAGAGAGAGTCCGAGAGAGTGAGGGAGGGAGGGAGGGGGGAGGGGCGAGGAAGGGAGAGAGACAGAAATAGAGAGAGAGCAAGAGAGAGAAAGAGAAAGAGAATTAGTTTGTGTGATGGGATCAAAAATAGGAAAGTTGAAACAATTGCTCAGTGTAGGCAAAGGGTATATAGGTGTTCTTTGTAGTATTACCTCAACTCTTCCATAGGCTTCAAAGTTGTAAAACCTAAATGCTGGGGAATAAATCAGGGTGTGCAGGAACACATGCAGGTAACTGAGAGGAGAGCACACTCTGCATACCACATACTGTTAATCTGGGTCTCCTTGGGGCTGCATGGTGGGCTGTTATGTCTGGAGGATGACTCTTCCCCTTTCAAAATTGTGTCTTTGCATCCTGGCACAGTTTCCAGAGTATGTGTCAGGTCCACGTGTTGTGTGGAACAGAGCCCTGTTTCCAGCGGCAATGAAAGTGTTGGCTCTGTGGAACAACAGTCCAAATGGTGTTCCCAAGCATTGTCTCAAGGCATTCGGTTTTCTGGAAGAAACAAATGACACAGACAGCATCAACATAGATGTCATCGCAGCGCTTTGGTGTGCGTAGCTGACGATTGTCCCCCGGCAATGCCCTCTGAGCCTCTCCCATCTGTTGCAGCAGGAAAGAGCAGAACTTGCAGGGCTTAGTGGTGGCCCCTTTTTCTCCTGTCATTTCTCCTAGAAATCCGATGAAATCCCAAGTGTCTCCACTAACCGAGCCAATGCTCTTCCTGGGCCTCTCCAGTCTGGGATCGGGTTTTCTATTTCCACCTGTTATCCTTGATGTGATTGATCGCATTACTCAATCTTCAAATGTTGAACCAGCCTTGCATACCTGATTTATGTTTTTGGCATCTAGGAGGCCAAAAATTTCCAGAGAACGTTATTTTGATGAAAGCAACCTTGGATGTGGACTTTTTGAAGCTGCCATTGGTTGTATCAGGTGGCCAGTTCTTTGGCAATGGTCAAAGGATCTGTCACAATTTTCAGATTCGAGGACTTGTTGGCAAGGTAATGCAGGGCTGAGACAACTGCCTGAAATTCAATCAGTTGTGCAGATCATTGAGTTTCATGATGTTTAGAAAGTTTTGTGTAAGCTCCATCATGCACGATGGTGCCGATAACCTGTAAAATTTCCCTTTACTTTTCAGTCGCTTGATAACAAAGTTCTTCCCATTAAGTCAAGAATCGCCGGAGAAGGATGAAAAACTTCAGGACTTGTGGGTAATCATACTAATGTACTCTCTATTTTATGTTTGGTAACTGCCCCCAGATTATAAGGAGTAGTTTGTTTATAGTTAGCAGGATCCCAAAGTACAGGCGCAACGGGACTTTGAGCCCCAGTACCGAATAGGTAATGAGGGGTTACCAGGTGGTGGCTTTTAGCGGATGCTAAATTGATCCCAAACTCAGAGGCAAAATTGCCAACCGACATCTTTTTTTCGTTTTATGGTACAGAAGTCTCCCCAATGTAAGATGGTTCAACTTAACGACTTTTAACCTCTCGATGTTGCGAAAATGATACACATTCTGTGGAAACTGTACCTCGATTTTTGAATTTTCCTCTTTTCCTGGCTAACGATATGAGTTATGGTATTCTCTCGTGGTGCTGGGCCATGATAGAGAGCCTCGGCTCCCCAACATCTCAATGAAGACGACCGTCAACTGCCGATACGTAGTATCCTTTGCATTGCAGGGCTTTTTGGACATCGCGTGTCGGGTTTCTGCGTCCTGTCATGTCTACAAAACACTCAGCTGTGTCTGCTGTTTCCGTTGAGAAGAAGAGGTTCGCAGTTACTGCAGATACAGCCCAAATGTAACCGCTCCGGGCCTATTTCAGGTTGGCTAGGCTAAGCTATGATGTTTAGTAGTTTAGGTGTATTAAATGCATTTTCACTTGCTATATTTTCAACTAAGGTTTGGTTTGTCAGGACTAAACTTACCACATCCTATCTGTTTTCCTACGAAAAGGATTTCCCACTGGATCAAACTCTGAACCTGTCTTTCAGTATTTTCTTTTTATTTTTTACATCTTTCCTCTTTATCCAGATCAGTTTGCTGTTTGTTTTCGATAGATACTAGACATACTTCGGGGGTCCCCACTTCCCTGATCATATTAAAACAATTCTTCTTCCAGAGAATTGCAAATTATTATCATCAGACTCAAGGGGCTCATCGACGGCAAAGAGTGCTTCACTAGGTTTATGGATTCTGGGCTGAAGTCATGTTGGAATGGCTTTGTTGTGCCACAGGGTACAACGAGTGTTTTCCCTGATCCCCCTTAGGATCAGGAACTGTGTTGCCACAGATGCATAGGCAGCAGCCATCACCAAGGCACTGTAGACAGAGGCCGAAATTTGGTACATGCGTAGGATATGGAACCTTATCACCTTGTACCTCAGTTGGGGTAACGACATTCTGAAAACCATAAGTACCGCAAGCTGCAGTGCTTCCAGCCTAGAGGCACAGACTTACAGCAATCTGTGTCCCAGGCAGACTTCAGCAAATCCGGCTCCAGTGAGAACTGGAACTGAGCTAATGCATGTCTGCAAGGATTGTTGGCCCAGCTCTCTGAGAACATGGTGCCTGCTGATTCATTCCACCTGAGGTTCTCAACAGCAGATGTTGGCAAATCTTTCAGGGATACCAGCGAATGTACACACTTGATTGAGTACAAGCTGTTGCATAGCCAACAACCTCACAAACACCTAAGGGAGGAAGTGTAGCTGTCATCCCCCCTTAACAAAGGGTGAACATGTGGATCCGATAGGTCAAAAGACTTGCCCGAAGTCACACAGAACCTTTACTGGAATACAAGCAGCCTGTCTCTTGAGCTTCTGCTCCTACCACTTCCGTGTACACCAGCATGTTACTAATGTGGGCAAATGCTAGTTCTCCTCATAGCTATTGCCCATCTAGGTTGGGGTTTATCTAGTCAATTCATCTGGTAAATACCATGAAAAGGTGTATTTGAATGTTACTCAGACCGTGGAGACATTCTGAGCTGCTGCATTTCCTACAGGAATCAAGTTGGTCTGGATTAGTCAGCAAAGATGAGCAAAATAGGTCCCTTTCTGCTTATCACAATGCCTTCCTGTAAGTCCCATGGCCTGATACCTGAAGCACCAAGAGGAAGCGGGGCGACTCACATTGGCTCTCAGAACTTTGTGAGCATACTCAAAGGAAAGATCTGAACACTGATCGCCAGCACCTGGGTTAATTCTGTTTTGGGGCTGAATACGGTGTGGAAGCAAGAGTTGCCAGAAGAGAGGAGACAGGTATCACATATGTGAATTGCTTATTTACAGAAATTTCCATTTAATATTTTCAGACCAAAGTTGACCAAATGTAACATACCGCTGTGAGCCACACCGCACATGAGTGGGGACCACTGTCTCGTCTCATCTGATCTTCAGAAACCACTAAGAGTGGAGTTGCTGTTGTTTTCTCTACTTTGTAAAGATGATCAGAGTTGATGGCATTTGCCCGAGATCGCACAGGAATGTGACGGGAAATCGGATCACCTATCCCATGTGCCCTTGTCCCTAAT
>NW_024345060.1:0-762 GCF_902729225.1 Pteropus medius
GCACCCATGACCTTGCTCTTCCAGATTTAGGAATGGAGCCCGATGCTTTGCTCAGGGTCCTACTCAAAGTGCCAGGGCGGGCCTCTGACACAATCTGGATTCCCACGATCACCTTTCCTTCCCGACGAGCTGCGACCCCTGAATTAGGCAGCTGGGCACAGCCCTCTGTGTGACCGCTGCTTAAGCCTCCGGCCTCAGGCGTGGAGAGAGGGTGGGGTTCCCTCGAGGGGCAGGAGGACCAGGGGTCCTTGCCAGGGGTCAAGGCAGCCACAGGGGCTGGAGGGAAGGGGCCAGTGCCCCCAGCGAGGGCCCCAGGGCTGGCGGCCTGCTTGGGCCAGCCCCCGGGTCTGCTCCTCTTCACGGCACGTGTCCTCTCAGACTCTGGTGGCACATTCTAGGCTGAGAGCTAGAGAGCCTCAGAGTGAGCTGAGGAGCTGATGGCAGCGTGGCTGGAAACGAGGGACACAGGAAGCCCTATGGCCTGGGGGCGGACCCAGGAGACTGTAGTGGCCGGGCCCCCTGCTTCCCAGGTGCCACAGGTGACACTCCCACCATTTTGGCTGAATCACCGGAACTGTGACTCAAATTACAGGGGGATTGGGGACGAGAGCAGCCTACCTGCCTCTTCCCTCCCACCCGTTCCTCAGTCTGGGGGGTCACTGCCGCCTCCCCTTGGCCAGGCCCTGTGCTCCCCACTGCCAGGGGACGTAGGACACGGACAGCTGAATATGTGCCCGGACCGTGCCCGTCTCCCAGCGCAGT
>NW_024345061.1:0-700 GCF_902729225.1 Pteropus medius
GAAACAGACAATAGAAACAGACCCGGCGTTTCTCCTCACGCTGGATTTCGCTGGCGAGGGTGTCTAAACAAGCGTAATTAAAATGTTTTAAAAGGGCAAATTATGGAGCGAATCTGCTTTTATTATGGGGTTTCAAACACGTGTGTGAATAAAGGGCAGAAAAATGGTAACGTAAAACGTGGGAAGAACAAATGGAATTCGAGTGTCCTAAGCTTCTAACATTGTGAGAGCGGCTAAGGAGATCATTTCTGCTGCATTGTAATAAGTGAATGACACGTGTTTTCATCTCCAGGTTTCCACGAACACCAACAAATGAACAGAGGGAAATGGGGTAACAGTAAAAAGAAGAAGGCAGGAAAAAGACACACAGCAAAGAAACAGTAAGGTACAATGCCACGTCAGTGACAACGTTAAACGTGAACGCGCTGAACAGTCCGGCATCGCTGTCAGGCTGGATCACACCCTTCACGAGCCACACGGCCCGCACGGGTCACGTCGCATGGCCCCGGCAGAGGGGCGGGTCTCCTGTGAGTCAGTCGATCCCCTGCCCGTCGTATCCGTGGGCTCCTGTCATCTGGTCTGAGACACGGCGGCAGAAGCACGGGCGCACGTGCGGCGGTTCACAGCTCAGGCTCCGTGACCTTGCTCACCCCTTTCTCCTTGCCTGGAACACCTAACCCAGATTGTTCCCCTTCCCCAC
>NW_024345062.1:0-335 GCF_902729225.1 Pteropus medius
TGTATTTTGAGAGCCTACTTCCTGCCAGGCACTGTTCTAGGCTTTAGGAACAGAAAAGAAAATCTCCCTGCCTTCATGGAACTTATATTATTCTGGAAGTTAAAAGGCTTTAGGCAAAAACCAGCACACATGTGTGTGTGTGTGCAGACACACACACACACACACACACACACACACACACACACACAAATTTAAGCTGGATAAGGGAATAACACATGGGGGAGATGTTATTTTACAAAGACTCATCAGAAGAATAGATAAATCTGAATGGAGCAATGGAGCAAACCATACATATATGTGGGGGATAGAGCATTCCTGGGAGAGAGAACAAGAAG
>NW_024345063.1:0-526 GCF_902729225.1 Pteropus medius
TCTAATGAGCTCTCTCGATGAGGATAATTCAAAAAGCTGGAAAATATATTAAAAATCATCTGCATAAAGACATATGAAAACAAGGTTATCTATCCGAAAATAAAAAATTATCCATCCCAGATTACCCATGACTAGAAAAATTACCCATTCAAAATCTAATAGACAACAGAATTCCAAAAAGATGAGCATGTAATTTGGAGCCTGTTTTTTCCCCTGGAGCCATTTCCTGATTCTAGAAAAGGCTCTTGAGAGGCCCAGAGCTTGAGAGACTTTTCTGACAGCCTTGCAGAGGCCCTGGGAAGTCCCCTGGGATACGATAAGTGTCATCCTGAAGCAGACCGACCTTTGCGGGGAGAGTGGCCTTGCTTCAAATCATCCAATACCTAAAACTGGATTGAGACTTATTGCTAGTGCAGTTAAATGACTGGCAGAAGAAAATATATTCCTTTCTAGAGAAGATATCACCCTGGGCCTCAAACTATTTCTATAAATAACTTATCGAATCCAAGATCAAACCCACAATCAC
>NW_024345064.1:0-538 GCF_902729225.1 Pteropus medius
AAGCGGGGGTAGAACCAGAAATGGAGAGAGGGTCTTCGGTGTGACCAGGACGGGACCAGAAGTCCAGCTCTCTACTCGAGCTCGGGTGTGGGGCTCCCACGTCAAAAGAGCGGGCGGGCGGTTGCCAGGCGCCCCGGGTCTGGGCAGCAGGACTTGGCTGGGGCAGGGGCTCTCCGATGGCACCCTGGTAGGGAATGAGTGGGACCCCTACGAATGGTGGCCTTCAGGACTTTTTACATTTTTATTAAGACTAAGTTAGTTGGACCCTCCCTGTGAAGGGGAAGGACAAGGGAGAACCCCAGCTCGCATGCATCACCCCGCACACAAAAGCCCTGAAATGGGCCAGCCCCATCCTACAGACCGTCATGTGGGGTGCTCTGTTGTACCTCTCAGCATGGTGGGGACTCGGCGCTCTCAGAGGCATCCACCACCTCCAATAAGACTTTTTTAAATCCCTGGCTTGCGGGGAGGCGGGAGGGGGGAGTTGTCTCTTCCATTTTCATTAGCAAATATGAGCCACACGCAATTCTGAAATTGG
>NW_024345065.1:0-403 GCF_902729225.1 Pteropus medius
CCCAAACCCAACCCCAAACCAAACCAAACCAAACCAAACCAAACCAAACCAAACCAAACCAAATTCAGCCAATAAAGTAGATATTGCTACAGTGGTATAAATTTATTTGTAGACTATTCTTTTTAAATTTTAAAGCAGATTGTCCAGTGAAAATGATTGCTTTTTATTTTCTTTTTAATGAAAGAAAGTTGAAATTTTGGCTACTTTTGAGATGAAGTTCATTGTTCTTTATTTCTGGTTCCACTTACTTCGTAAGATAATTCAAGAGTACAGTCAGAGTATATTTGCCTCCATCCTGGTATGTTCTTTGTCTACCATGCCTCTTTTCTAATTAAAATCTTTAGACATGGAGTAAGGGCCTATTATAGGTAAAGAATATGGATTTATATGTAATACATTGTCT
>NW_024345066.1:0-599 GCF_902729225.1 Pteropus medius
TCCCATCCTGTTGCTGGAGAGTGTACCAGCAGGCCTTTAGCTGTGTGTTAAATTAGATGCCTAACCATAATCTGATGCTTTAAGGTTAGCAAATGAGCCTCTTTCACATAAAGTCTTGGAGCCTCTCAATTGCCTGTTTCTGTGCTTTGTCCTAGGGTAGGTGAATCTGAGCATGTGAGCCTGTTAAGAGCCATTTCTTAGTTTTCGTGGACATCCCTATTGGTTTTCAAAGTTAAATGTTTTGAGGGCTCATCACTCAGGTGCAGGTCTTAAAAGCTGGAGTGCCGAATGTAGGGTTCAAACCCTTCACTACTCAGGGAGAAGCTTCGAGTTTTCCGTTCTCTCCTGATTGTGTGTTGCTGTGCTAGAGTTGGGTTAATGGCAAGATTGTGTCTCTGCCTTTTCTACCCACCTTGATGTGTTTTTGTTTCCTCTCGTTTGCCCAACATCTTAATCACTCAACTAGTTTGTATTTTTTTCCCCCCAGAGGACACTGTAGCTGTAATTTTGGTGTATCTGTGGAAACAGGTGAGTTCAGGATCTTCCTATGTCACTGTCTTGAATTAGAACCTCACTGAATAATGGGCTAAGAGTAACTT
>NW_024345067.1:0-399 GCF_902729225.1 Pteropus medius
CCCATCCCCCCAAACCTCCCACCGCTATGTGGCTTCCTGTGCACTCTTTGAGGGGTGGACTAAATTGACTTCAGGAGTGAATCAGGCCCCCGGGCTGAACCAGTTGGCCCTGCATCTGATCAGCCTGCTTCTTTGGGTTGCTATCCTGCTTCTCCATCACCTTCAAGATAGGTCGGGGGCCCCACTGGGTGGGCATTAAGATGTAGGAGCTTTAGGGAGACTCCTTCGTGGTTCTGTGCAGATGGCCCCATCATCTCTTGATTTAGCCAGGTGCCTGTGTGCATCCACTTCACACGTGTATGCGGGATGTGTCCACATGGGATGCTAAAGCAGCGGGGCACCTGTGCTGCCCCAGACAGCACTGCATGTCAGAAGCAGCGCCAGGCTCCCAGCGAAGTA
>NW_024345068.1:0-908 GCF_902729225.1 Pteropus medius
TGTTGACTCTCTGGGACCCCTCCTCACCCAACTTGCTTACTGCCTAAGGCTCAGCAGCTGAGCCTTATGGGCAGCTGGCAGGCAGTGGCAGGCCTGGCAAGTCACAGGCAGTGGCTGTCTTTGGCCTGTATGGGAGCCCTTCCCAAGAATACCAGACCCAACACACCAGAAGCTGGTTTCAGACCATAACAGGGCACCATCTGATTAACTCCATAAGCAGCACACTCCCAGGGTACTCTTGACAGCACCAGAGCCTGAAGGGGCAAATCATGCTCTGTGGGGAAAGCCCCCAAACAGTAGCTTGTAAGCAGTGGCCGTGGCGATTCCTCACAGCCAGTCAACCTGAAGGTCAATCCTACTCACTTACATGGGAACAGCAATCAAGGCTCAACTACAATAGGAGGGCACATACGACCCACATAAGGGACTCTCCTGGAGCGCTCAGCACAGGTAATCAGGAAGACTGCGCCACTGGGCCACACAGGATACCTACTATATAAGGCCACCTGACCAAGACTGGGAGGTATATAAGATCTACCTAACACAGAGAGACAGGCAAAATGAGGAAACAAAGAAACATGTCATAAATAAAAGAACAGGAGAAAACTCCAGAAAAAGAACAAAATGAAATGAAGGCAAGCAACCTACCAGATACAGAGTTCAAAACACTGGTTATAAGGATGCTTAAGGAACTTAGTGAGAACTTCACGAAGAGAGAGGTAGCATAAAAAAGTACATAGAAACCAGAGAAAAAGAACCAGACAGAAATGAAGAATATAATAACTGAAATGAAGAATACACTAGAGGGAATCAACAGTAGATTGGATGAAGCAGAGGATCAATTCAGCAGTTTGGAATACAAGAGAGCAGAAAACACCCAATCAGAATAGCAAAAAGAAAAAAATATT
>NW_024345069.1:0-313 GCF_902729225.1 Pteropus medius
CTCTCTGGTGACGTCCATTTTGAGCCAGAATCGCAGACTTCCGAGAAAAGGCTCACTTGCGGCAAATGCACAGCCCTCCCGGGGCCTTGGGGCTCTGTGGTCGATGCTCGGTCTTCTGCGGAGACTGGGGTACCGAAGTTGGAGGAGCTCCTAGAGGTACAAACTACGTCTCATTCGTCTCTGTATGCTCTTGCAGGGTTCAGGGCCACCAACAGACAGCGTACCCAGGGATGCTTTGTCCCCTGCGTCCATGGCGGCCGTCACCCGCTGGAAAGAGTTCAGTTGGGAGACACTGCAGACAGCTGTGGGTCTG
>NW_024345070.1:0-554 GCF_902729225.1 Pteropus medius
TTTCATGTTGCTTGTGTATTACACCACTTCATTTGGTTAATTCAGAATTTGATCCGTTTGCCCATAGGCTACATGGCAGAAGATGCACTTATAAAATGTGAACGAGTGTGAGAAAGGCACGGGCCATGGCTTCTCGGCTTCTCGGCTCCTCTGAGCTCCCACGGCGCGTGTTTTCAGCCTGGCTTTGTTCAGGAAGCCTCAGGTGCGAGGCTGGGCAGAAGCCGAGTGGACCGTTTTCTGTCAGCAGCGGCGGCTTCCCCAGCAGTCAGTCAGCAGTTACGGGTCCCCCACGGGGGGCCGTTTCAGAGCCTCTGTGAGCAGAGACCAGTGGGGAAGCTGGGACGGACTCAGACGAAATCTGCGCTCTTAACCGCAGACTCGGTGATGCACGGACACACAGCAGCGAATGCCGATAGGGTGAGATGGGGAGCCGTGGCTGTGGGCACAAGCCCTGGGCTAGGGCTGGAACTGGGGATGGACGTGGTGCTTTCCCGTGCTTTGAGCAAGTCCCTCAGACTCTCTGAATCTTACTCGCCCTCTTTCGTGACTGTGAA
>NW_024345071.1:0-821 GCF_902729225.1 Pteropus medius
GTTTTGTATCATTTAGGTGCAAGAAACTTTATAGGGTTTTATTTTTTTTTAATCACTTGGATCTATGCCCCACTTACCAAAGAGGCAAAAACCTTATCTAAAAATTCCAGAGAATTAACACCAACCGGCTACTGGAACAGGCCTCAACTGATCCGAGATGGTGTGTAAATATTCCAGCTCCCTCACCCCCTTAGGAGAGTTGAGAGGGGGGTACAAAATGATTTTGAGTCAAATGTTTTATACCATTTCATAGTTTCCTTATGGCATCGAGCTCCATTTGCTCCTATGGGAACAAGGTAAATAATACACCTTTTGTCTCCTTCCCTTTCTTGTATCACTTCTCCCCTCATTGTTATTTTCTGCACTTCCCAAATGAATCTCCGGCACTTGAATCCTTTTCTCCATGTCTACTTCTGGGATAACCTAAACAAACACAATTTTCTTTTCCTTCTAGATCTGGGCACTCAGCCACTTCAACTCAAAGAACTAACCTCTTTCAGTTGCTGAAGACAAAGTAAATTCTCTTTGTGATCACAAAATACCAAGGTCCCCAAAGATCATCTGATGTGGGAGAGTCCAGATTCAAGACACAAAAGGCTCAGTTGCTTTTTTGGAATGTAAAGAAAAATATACTTCTCTCTTATTTTTCTTTCTTTTATTTTTTCTAGCCATAGAAGGAATAACAAAAACAAACAATCATCTAAACTCATCTGCGAAAAATGTTATTCTATATTATTGTTTAATATGGTAATGTGATCCTATTCTTATTTTCACTGTTTGTATTTATATTCATATATATAGCAGAGACATGAGTGAATATG
>NW_024345072.1:0-4314 GCF_902729225.1 Pteropus medius
CTGTCTGCAGTGTCCCCCAGCTGACCTCTTTCCAGCGGGTGACGGCCTCCAGGGACGGAGGGGCCAAAGCATCCCTGGGTACGCTGTCTGTGGGTGGCCTGGAGCTCTGCACGAGGATACAGAGAGCAATGAGACGTCGTTTGTACCTCTAGGGGCTCAAAGTGTCAGTGAGTGCTTCCGCAACTTCTGTACCCCCGTCCCCGCAGACGACCGAGCATGGCCCTCAGAGCCCCGAGGCGCCGGGAGGGCCGTGAATTTGCCGCAAGTGAGCCGTATCTCGAAAGTCTGCAGTTCCGGCTCAAAATGGACGTCACTAGAGAGCTTTTTACCAGATCTACCATATACATATATATGCATATATATGTTCATCTATATGCATATATATGTATATGGTGGATTTTCGAAGGAAACCTGTGTGGACCCTGGTCTACCAGAGAAGACACGCAGCTCCCAGCACCTCCACCTCCCCGGAGTGTGGACACCAGGCGTTCCAGAGCCACAATTCAGCATGATCTCTTTTCATCCCAGAGGCCCCGGGGCTCCTTCCTAAGGCCTCGGCTCCTTCCCGCTTTCCGCAGTGGAAATCAGACTTCAGGACGGAAGCAGACACCTCCTCTCCCTCACCTTTCTGCCCGGGATGGTCGTAATGGTCCCCGTGGACGCATTCAAAATGAAGAAATGAAAGCCTCAAAGAGCTGATCGCAAAGCTCCTAAGGCACGGAGGCCGAATTCAGACCCACAGCTGTCTGCAGTGTCTCCCAACTGAACTCTTTCCAGCGGGTGACGGCCTCCAGGGACCGAGGGGCCAAAGCATCCCTGGGTACGCTGTCTGTGGGTGGCCCGGAGCGCTGCACGAGGATACAGAGAGGAATGAGACGTCGTTTGTACCTCCAGGGGCTCAAAGTGTCAGTGAGTGCTTCCGCAACTTCCGTACCCCCGTACCCGCAGACGACCGAGCATCGCCCTCAGAGCCCGGAGGCGCCGGGAGGGCCGTGAATTTGCCGCAAGTGAGCCGTATCTCGGAAGTCTGCAGTTCCGGCTCAAAATGGACGTCACTAGAGAGCTTTTTTCCAGATCTACCATATACATATATATGCATATATATGTTCATCTATATGCATATATATGTATATGGTGGATTTTCGAAGGAAACCTGTGTGGACCCTGGTCTACCAGAGAAGACAGGCCGCTCCCAGCACCTCCACCTCCCCGGAGTGTGGACACCGGGCGTTCAGAGCCACAATTCAGCATGATCTCTTTTCATCCCAGAGGCCCCGGGGCTCCTTCCTAAGGCCTCTGCTCCTTCCTGCTTTCCGCATTGGAAATCAGACTTCAGGACGGAAGCAGACACCTCCCTCTCCCTCACCTTTCTGCCTGGGATGGTCGTAATGGTCCCCGTGGACGCATTCAAATGAAGAAATGAAAGGCTCGAAGAGGTGATCGCAAAGCTCATAAGGCACGGAGGCCGAAATCAGACCCACAGCTGTCTGCAGTGTCCCCCCACTGACCTCTTTCCAGCGGGTGGCGGCCTCCAGGGACGGAGGGGCCAAAGCCTCCCTGGGTCCGCTGTCTGTGGGTGGCCTGGAGCTCTGCACGAGGATACTGAGAGGAATGAGACGCCGTTTGTACCTCTAGGGGCTCAAAGTGTCAGTGAGTGCTTCTGCAACTTCTGTACCCCAGTACCCGCAGACGACCGAGCACCGCCCTCAGAGCCCCGAGGCGCCGGGAGGGCCGTGAATTTGCCGCAAGTGAGCCGTATCTCGAAAGTCTGCAGTTCCGGCTCAAAATGGGCGTCACTAGAGAGCTTTTTGCCAGATCTACCATATACATATATATGCATATATATGTTCATCTATATGCATATATATGTATATGGTGGATTTTCGAAGGAAACCTGTGTGGACCCCTGGTCTACCAGAGAAGGCAAACCCTTTCCCAGCACCTCCTCCCGAATTAGCCCTGGACACGAGGAGCCTGAATTCAGCAGGATCTCTTTTTTCATCCCAGAATTTTAGGAGGGCTCCTTCTGAGCCTCTGCTCCTTCCCTTTCCGCATTGGAAATCAGACTTCCAGGGGCCGAACAGACACCTCCTCTCCTCACTTTCACCTGGGATGGGGCGTAATGGTTCGATGTGCATTCTAAAATGGAAAATGAAGGCTCAGAGAGCTGATCGCAAAGCTCCTAAGGCACGGAGGCCGAATTCAGACCCACAGCTGTCTGCAGTGTCTCCCACCTGACCTCTTTCCAGCGGGTGACGGCCCCCATGGACGGAGGGGCCAAAGCATCCCTGGCTTCGCTGTCTGTGGGTGGCCGTGAACCCTGCAAGAGGATACAGAGACGAATGAGACGTAGTTTGGACCTCTAGGAGCTCAAAGTGTCAGTGGTGCTTCAAAACTTCATTACGTACCCATGACGACCGCCCTCTCAGAGCCCCGAGGCGCCGGGAGGGCCGTGAATTTGCCGCAAGTGAGCCGTATCTCGAAAGTCTGCAGTTCCGGCTCAAAATGGACGTCACTAGAGAGCTTTTTGCCAGATCTAACATATACATATATATGCATATATATGTTCATCTATATGCATATATATGTATATAGTGGATTTTCGAAGGAAACCTGCCTGGACCCCTGCTCTACCACAGAAGACAGGCCGCTCCTCGCACCTCCACCTCCCCGCAGTGTGGACACCGGGCGTTCCAGAGCCACAATTCAGCATGATCTCTTTCATCCCAGAGGCCCCGGGGCTCCTTCCTAAGGCCTCTGCTCCTTCCTGCTTTCCTCATTGGAAATCAGACTTCAGGACGGAAGCAGACACCTCCCTCTCCCTCACTTTTCGGCCTGGGATGGTCGTAATGGTCCCCGTGGACGCATTCAAAATGAAGAAATGAAAGGCTCGAAAGGTGATCGCAAAGCTCATAAGGCACGGAGGCCGAAATCAGACCCACAGCTGTCTGCAGTGTCCCACAACTGACCTCTTTCCAGCGGGTGACGGCCTCCAGGGACGGAGGGGCCAAAGCCTCCCTGGGTCAGCTGTCTGTGGGTGGCCTGGAGCTCTGCACGAGGATACAGAGAGGAATGAGACGCCGTTTGTACCTCTAGGGGCTCAAAGTGTCAGTGAGTGCTTCTGCAGCTTCTGTACCCCAGTACCCGCAGACGACCGAGCACCGCCCTCAGAGCCCCGGGGAGGAGCCGTGGTGCATAAGTGAGCCATGTCTCAGAAGTCTAGTTCATTCAAAATGGACGTCACTAGAGAGCTTTTTGCCAGATCTACTATATACATATATATGCATATATATGTTCATCTATATGCATATATATGTATATGGTGGATTTTCGAAGGAAACCTGTGTGGACCCTGGTCTACCAGAGAAGACAGGCCGCTCCCAGCACCTCCACCTCCCGGGAGTGTGGACACCGGGCGTTCCAGAGCCACAATTCAGCATGATCTCTTTTCATCCCAGAGGCCCCAGGGCTCCTTCCTAAGGCCTCGGCTCCTTCCCGCTTTCCGCAGTGGAAATCAGACTTCAGGACGGAAGCAGACACCTCCCTCTCCCTCACCTTTCTGCCTGGGATGGTCGTAATGGTCCCCGTGGACGCATTCAAAATAAAGAAATGAAAGGCTCGAAGAGGTGATCGCAAAGCTCATAAGGCACGGAGGCGGAAATCAGACCCACAGCTGTCTGCAGTGTCCACCACTACCTCTTTCCAGCGGGTGGCGGCCTCCAGGGACGGAGGGGCCAAAGCCTCCCTGGGTCCGCTGTCTGTGGGTGGCCTGGAGCTCTGCACGAGGATACAGAGAGGAATGAGACGCCGTTTGTACCTCTAGAGGCTCAAAGTGTCAGTGAGTGCTTCTGCAACTTCTGTACCCCAGTACCCGCAGACGACCGAGCACCGCCCTCAGAGCCCCGAGGCGCCGGGAGGGCCGTGAATTTGCCGCAAGTGAGCCGTATCTCGAAAGTCTGCAGTTCGGCTCAAAATGGACGTCACTAGAGAGCTTTTTGCCAGATCTACCATATACATATATATGCATATATATGTTCATCTATATGCATATATATGTATATGGTGGATTTTCGAAGGAAACCTGGCTGGACCCCTGGTCTACCAGAGAAGGCAGGCCGCTCCCAGCACCTCCACCTCCCGGAGTGTGGACACCGGGCGTTCCAGAGCCACAATTCAGCAGGATCTCTTTTCATTCCAGAGGCCCCGGGGCTCCTTCCTAAGGCCTCTGCTCCTTCCTGCTTTCCGCATTGGAAATCAGACTTCAGGACGGAAGCAGACACCTCCCTCTCCCTCCCCTTTCTGCCTGGGATGGAC
>NW_024345073.1:0-339 GCF_902729225.1 Pteropus medius
CTTATCTTCCATCCTTTTGCTTCCGGCAACAGATGGCTTAAATAAATAACTTAGATTAGTCATAAAAAAAAAAAAAAAAACTCTTAAAATACTGAAAGGACATAGTTCTGTAAAGCAAAAATGCAAGCAAGGATAGGAAAAGCTGCTTTTCTTCCCTTAATGGAAACCAAGTTCATCAATTCTGTGAAGAATAGCTTCTGGATGACTGAACAGGCGGCTTCAAGGTCTCTGGCAGAAGATGAAGTCTCTTTAAGAAAATAGTTTAAATAGTTTGTTAAAATTTTCCATCTTTTTAAATTTATATAACAGTTGATATCTGGCTGTCCTTTTTATAATGCA
>NW_024345074.1:0-390 GCF_902729225.1 Pteropus medius
AGGGGCCAAAGCGTCCCTGGGTACGCTGTCTGTGGGTGGCCTGGAGCTCTGCACGAGGATACAGAGAGCAATGAGACGTCGTTTGTACCTCTAGGGGCTCAAAGTGTCAGTGAGTGCTTCCGCAACTTCTGTACCCCCGTCCCCGCAGACGACCGAGCATGGCCCGCAGAGCCCCGAGGCGCCGGGAGGGCCGTGAATTTGCCGCAAGTGAGCCGTATCTCGGAAGTGTGCAGTTCCGGCTCAAAATGGACGTCACTAGAGAGCTTTTTGCCAGATCTACCATATACACATATATGCATATACATGTTCATCTATATGCATATATATGTATATGGTGGATTTTCGAAGGAAACCTGTGTGGACCCCTGGTCTACCAGAGAAGGCAGCCGC
>NW_024345075.1:0-365 GCF_902729225.1 Pteropus medius
CCAGTGACGAGTGCAGGGCAGGGCCGGACACGAGGCGGGCGGGCGGGTTGCCGGCCGGAGGCTCCCGCTCGTCCCGGGCCTCCAGTCCCAGTCCAGCCCACCTGTCCCCACTGGAGCTGCTGCGTGGTCCCTCGGCCTGACCCCCGCCCTCACTGTCACAGACCCGCCCGAGTGGGTTCCAGACGAGGCCTGCGGCTTCTGCACCGCGTGCAAAGCGCCCTTCACTGTCATCCGCAGGAAGCACCACTGCCGCAGCTGCGGGAAGGTGGGTGGGACGCGGCGCAGGGTCAGAGGTCAGGGTCGCGGCGCAGGGTCAGAGGTCAGGGTCGCGGCGCAGGGTCAGAGGTCAGGGTTGATGCCTAGGA
>NW_024345076.1:0-1809 GCF_902729225.1 Pteropus medius
AATTCCTAACCAAGAGGGCCCCTCACCCATACCCTCCGAGACCGATCACTGTGGAGCCCTAGGGGAATCTGAGCAAATGCTACAGAGACTGTTGCTGACACTGACAGGGACTGAAACTGAAGGTAGCGAGAGTGATTAAATATCTACAAGAAAATTTTTTAAAAAAGACATTTTTAAGACTTTATATAAAGCAGGGATCCAAGAGGCTTAGACACCATCTACTGGAAACCAAAAGAAAAAGCACCTTCTTTGCTACTGGCTAAAGAGAGACCTTTGTATAATAAACCTTTCTGGAAAAACAGCAGAATATACATCCATTAATGCTCAAGCGGAAAAATAGTTCATTAAACAGCATGAACAACCAAGGTAACAAGGCATCTCAGAAAGAAAGAGAAAAATCTCCAGAAAATAAGCTGACAGACATAGAAATATGCAACTTAAATGACAGAGAATTCAGGATGGTACTTCTGAAAAAATTCAGTGAGTTCCAAAATGATTATATTAACAATTTCACAAATTAAAGAAACAACTAGATGAGCAGAGCAAGGAGATAGAAACTCTCAAAAAGAACAGACTAGATCTTCTGGAGATAAAAAATACACTGCAAGAGTTTAAAAATCAAATAGCATGCTTGAGAAATAGAGTCGACCAAATGGAGGAAAGGATCAGTGATATCAAAGACAGAAAACTAGAAAAAGCAGAAAGAAGAAGAGAGAAACTGAAGAATGAAAAGTAATGAAAGAGAAATATAAGAACTAGCTGATACCATCAGGAGAGGAAACATAAGAATAATGGGCATTACCGAAGGTGAAAAAAAGGAGCAGAGTCAAGAAAGCATTGTCAGACAAATAGTGGACGAGAATTTCCCAAATCTAAGGAATGAGCTGGAGCTTGGAATTCAAGAAGTCAACAGAACACCCAATTATCTCAACGCAAAAGGCCTTCACCAAGACACATTGTATTAAAGTTATAAAAAATCAACAACAAAGATAGAATTCTCAGGGCAGCCAGGGAGAAGAAAACAGTAACTTATAAATGAAAACCCATTAGATTATCCTCGGACTTCTCAGCACAGACTTTATAAGCCAGAAAGGAATAGAATCAAATATTTAAACTATTAAGTAAAAGGAACTACCAGCCTAGAATAATGTATTCAGCTAAGCTCTCCTTTATTTATGAAGGAGAAATAAAGACCTTTCCAGAAATACAAAAATTGAGAGAATTCTCCACTACGAGGTCTGCACTACAGGAAATACTGAAAGGGGTCAGCTCACCTAAAACAAAATAACAACAATAAAAATACATAATTAGGAGTAAAGTGACTATCAGGCAAATTGAAGCAGAGGAGTGCAACCCTTACTAAGAACAAGGCATTATAAGCTTAAATAATAAGAAGTGAATTGTTATAACAAGATAGTAATGAATGTCCAGCATACATAGGGACAAATTGAGACAACAATTTGACTGAAAAGGGGAGGATTCAAAGGTCTAAATTTGCAAAGTGGAATGGAGATAAGGCATACACAGAAGAAAATGGACACTATATATATATAGTGTGGGGACTATATATATAGTGTGGTGTGGGGACTTCCTTGAACAGCCCTGTTTGGGACTGCTGTGTGGGGACTTCCTTGAACAGTAGCATATTGTTTAATCTATATATATACATATATATATATATACATATATATGTATATATATATATACATATATATGTATATATATATATACAACTATAGTTTATATATAGTTATATATAGAAAATGGACACTATATATATATATATATATATATATATATATATATATA
>NW_024345077.1:0-572 GCF_902729225.1 Pteropus medius
GGTCAACTTCTAGTTGCTCTGGGGATCTAATGTGCAGCATGGTGATTATAGCAAATACTACTGTATTATATACTTGAAATGTGCCAAGTGAGAATATCTTAAGTAGTCTAACCACAAAAAAGAAATAGTAATTATATGAAGTGATAGAGGTGTTAGCTAATCATTTTGTAATATGTAAGTGTATCAACCCATTGTACACCTTAAACTTATACACTATTATATGCCAACTGTATGTATGTCAGTGAAGCCAAAGAAATTTCAAAAGAAAATGACTGAGAAGTCTGAGCCCTGTCCCCAGCTCAGGGCAGGAAGCCTGGGGGAGGAAGGACGGTGGCAGGATGAAGGCCAGGGGGCTGCCGGTGAAAGTGCTGGCTGCCCTCATGGTCACAGCTCCACTGGCATGGCCAAGCCAGGCCTAAAGTGGGCATGGCACCTGCCAGTTAAGGCGCTCTGTCCTGCTGCTCACGGTCCTGGGTATCTGCCACGTGGGCCTTGGGCCTCCACCCCTAGCCCACTTGTTTACAGCCTCAGGAAGGCCCATCACAAACATCCAGCGTCAACACGCCTGCCAC
>NW_024345078.1:0-3208 GCF_902729225.1 Pteropus medius
GGAGACACTGCAGACAGCTGTGGGGCTGAATTCGGCCTCTGTGCCTCAGGAGCTTTGCGATCAGCTCTCTGAGCCTTTCATTTCTTCATTTTGAATGCGTCCACGGGGACCATTACGACCATCCCAGGCAGAAAGGTGACGGAGAGGGAGGTGTCTGCTTCCGACCTGAAGTCTGATTTCCAATGGGGAAAGCAGGAAGGAGCAGAGGCCTTAGGAAGGAGCCCCGGGGCCTCTGGGATGAAAAGAGATCCTGCTGAATTGTGGCTCTGGAACGCCCGGTGTCCACACTCCGGGGAGGTGGAGGTGCTGGGACCGGCCTGTCTTATCTCAAACGTCTAAGGAAAATACAGCCTTTTGTTATAAAAATCACTATATATATATATATATATATATGTGTATATATATATATATATATATATATATATACACATATATATATATATATATATATGAATATAAATATAGAAAGAGTTAGAGAAATAGATAGATACCTAAATCGATAGATAGGTAGATGGAGAGAGAGAGTGAGAGGGAGAGAGAAAGAGAGAGAGATAGAGATATAGAGATATCTATAGATTCAGATAGAGATATAGATATAGATATATCTAGGGGAGCTCTGGAAAAAAGCACTCTACTGACGTCCATTTTGAGCCGGAACTGCAGACTTCCGAGATGCGGCTCACTTGCGGCAAATTCACGGCCCTCCCGGCGCCTCGGGGCTCTGAGGGCGATGCTCGGTCGTCTGCGGGTACGGGGGTACGGAAGTTGCGGAAGCACTCACTGACACTTTGAGCCCCTAGAGGTACAAACGACATCTCATTCCTCTCTGTATCCTCGTGCAGAGCTCCAGGCCACCCACAGACAGCGTACCCAGGGATGCTTTGGCCCTCCGTCCCTGGAGGCCGTCACCCGCTGGAAAGAGGTCAGTTGGGGGACACTGCAGACAGCTGTGGGTCTGATTTCGGCCTCCGTGCCTCTTGAGCTTAGCGATCACCTCTTTGAGCCTTTCATTTCTTCATTTTGAATGCGTACACGGGGACCATTACGACCATCCCAGGCAGAAAGGTGAGGGAGAGGGAGGTGTCTGCTTCTGTCCTGAAGTCTGATTTCCAATGCGGAAAGCAGGAAGGAGCAGAGGCCTTAGGAAGGATCCCCGGGGCCTCTGGGATGAAAAGAGATCCTGCTGAATTGTGGCTCTGGAACGCCCGGTGTCCACACTCCGGGGAGGTGGAGGTGCTGGGAGCGGCCTGCCTTCTCTGCTAGACCAGGGGTCCAGCCAGGTTTCATTCGAAAATCCACCATATACATATATATGCATATAGATGAACATATATATGCATATATATGTATATGGTAGATCTGGCAAAAAACTCTCTAGTGACGTCCATTTTGAGCCGGAACTGCAGACTTCCGAGATACGGCTCACTTGCGGCAAATTCACGGCCCTCCCGGCGCCTCGGGGCTCTGAGGGCGATGCGCGGTCGTCTGCGGGTACGGGGGTACGGAAGCTGCGGAAGCACTCACTGACACTGTGAGCCCCTAGAGGTACAAACGACGTCTCATTCCTCTCTGTATCCTCGTGCAGAGCTCCAGGCCACCCGCAGACAGCGTACCCAGGGATGCGTTGGCCCCTCCGTCCCTGGAGGCCGTCACCCGCTGGAAAGTGGTCAGTTGGGGGACACTGCAGACAGCTGTGGGTCTGATTTCGGCCTCCGTGCCTCTTGAGCTTTGCGATCACCTCTTTGAGCCTTTCATTTCTTCATTTTGAATGCGTACACGGGGACCATTACGACCATCCCAGGCAGAAAGGTGAGAGAGGGAGGTGTCTGCTTCCGTCCTGAAGTCTGATTTCCAATGCGGAAAGCAGGAAGGAGCAGAGGCCTTAGGAAGGAGCCCCGGGGCCTCTGGGATGAAAAGACATCCTGCTGAATTGTGGCTCTGGAACGCCCGGTGTCCACACTCCAGGGAGGTGGAGGTGCTGGGAACGGCCTGTCTTATCTCAAACGTCTAAGGAAAATACAGCCTTTTGTTATAAAAATCACTATATATATATATATATATATATATGTGTATATATACACATATATATATATATATATGAATATAAATATAGAAAGAGTTAGAGAAATAGATAGATACCTAAATAGATAGATAGGTAGATGGAGAGAGAGAGTTAGAGGGAGAGAGAAAGAGAGAGAGATAGAGATATAGAGATATCTATAGATTCAGATAGAGATATAGATATAGATATATCTAGGGGAGCTCTGGCAAAAAGCACTCTACTGACGTCCATTTTGAGCCAGAACTGCAGACTTCCGAGATACGGCTCACTTGCGGCAAATTCAAGGCCTTCCCGGCGCCTCGGGGCTCTGAGGGCGATGCTCGGTCGTCTGCGGGTACGGGGGTACGGAAGTTGGGGAAGCACTCACTGACACTTTGAGCCCCTAGAGGTACAAACGACGTCTCATTCCTCTCTGTATCCTCGTGCAGTGCTCCAGGCCACCCACAGACAGCGTACCCAGGGATGCTTTGTCCCCTCCGTCCCTGGAGGCCGTCACCAGCTGGAAAGAGGTCAGTTGGGGGACACTGCAGACAGCTGTGGGTCTGATTTCGGCCTCCGTGCCTCTTGAGCTTCGCGATCACCTCTTTGAGCCTTTCATTTCTTCATTTTGAATGCGTACAGGGGACCATTACGACCATCCCAGGCAGAAAGGTGAGGGAGAGGGAGGTGTCTGCTTCCGACCTGAAGTCTGATTTCCAATGCGGAAAGCAGGAAGGAGCAGAGGCCTTAGGAAGGAGCCCCGGGGCCTCTGGGATGAAAGAGATCCTGCTGAATTGTGGCTCTGGAACGCCCGGTGTCCACACTCCGGGGAGGTGGAGGTGCTGGGAGCGGCCTGTCTTATCTCAAACGTCTAAGGAAAATACAGCCTTTTGTTATAAAAATCACTATATATATATATATGTGTATATATATATATATATATATATATACACACACATATATATATATGAATATAAATATAGAAAGAGTTAGAGAAATAGATAGATACCTAAATAGATAGACAGGTAGATGGAGAGAGAGAGTGAGAGGGAGAGAGAAAGAGAGAGAGATAGAGATATAGAGATATCTATAGATTCAGATAGAGATATAGATATAGATATATCTAGGGGAGCTCTGGCAAAAAGCACTCTACTGCCGTCCATTTTG
>NW_024345079.1:0-552 GCF_902729225.1 Pteropus medius
GACAGGAAGTTTTCTTTTGTTAATTTCCAGGTTTTGCATTAATACATTCTCACTGTACGTTTCGAATACGGACGATGCTGGAAGCCCGCGCAGACCACCTGCTCGCCTCCGTCCCCTTCTCGGGAGTGACCTGACCATTTCGAACCTATGCACCTAAATAAACGCACAGGCACGCGAAAGAAATACACGGTGTCATCATTTATCGAACACATAGCGTCGAACGCACAGATTTGGAGCCTGCTGTCTCCTCCCTGCGTGTCTTCGAGAACTTTCCCTGTCACTGTATACGAAGTGGCCGTCAAGCCCCGAAAGAGATGTTACTGTGTCGTGTACTACAATGTAATGTTAACAAACCACTGAAGTCGCCTGTATTTCCCGACTTGGTGTCCACACCGTGAAGCCCATTTCATCGTCGTCACGCTGTTGACAGCTTCACAGTAAGCACCGCGGCACGTCCGTTTACGCAGCCCTACGGGGTGACACATAAGTGGGTTTCTCTTCCCTCTTTTTTTTTTTTTCTTCGCCTTTACAATTAGACATCCCTGTATATGA
>NW_024345080.1:0-429 GCF_902729225.1 Pteropus medius
CCGCGCGTCTGCTCCGCCCACCCCGCGTCTGCTCCGCCCCCCCGCGCGTCTGCTCCGCCCCCCGCGCGTCTGCTCCGCCCCCACGCGCGCCCCGCTCCGCCCGAAAGCACGCACGCACGCAGCTCGCACGCACGGCCGGGCCCGAGCACGTCAGCAGTGCGCAGGCGCACATCGTCCGCGCGCTTTTCGTAGCTGCGGGGCAGCGCGGGGTGCGGAGAAGCCGCGGCCGGGACGCGGGAGGTAGGCTCGGAGGGGCCGGCGCGGCCTCCGCAGACCCTCCCGGGGGGCCGGCTGGGCGTGGCGCTTCCCGGGCGGCTGGGGGGCGGGCAGGGGCCTGGAGCGTGTCTGGGAGTGGGCGTGTCCCCGCTTCGGCTGGCTCAGTAGCTTGTCAAGGCGGGGCCTCGGGGCGCGGCCGCATCCCGGTCCGCG
>NW_024345081.1:0-326 GCF_902729225.1 Pteropus medius
GCATGAGAAGGACAGAGGGAGGGTGACACTGAGCTAAGAGGGGTTTGCTGGCCCATCTCAATCACCAGGGAGAGAAGGGCAAGATTTCTCCCACCTCAGGGCCAGCACTTTCCCCAAGCTCCCCTCCTTACTCTGGGACACTTCATGGAGACTGAGAGGAATTAATTCCAGCCTTTGCAAACCCATCTCCTACAGCTCACAAGATCAAGATATAGAGAAAGCACGAGAGGCCTGGCTGAGCCAGTTCCCGGGGTGGGATCTTATAGTATTGCTCATCTGGCCATGTCCTGAATGCTTTTATCTTTCTCATTATGATGGTATTATGG
>NW_024345082.1:0-337 GCF_902729225.1 Pteropus medius
GGGCTATTTAAGGTAGGCTAGGCTAAGCTATGATGTTTGGTAGTTTAGGCGTAGTAAATGCACTTTGACTTGCCATATTTTCAACTAAGGATTGGTATGTCAGGACAAAACTTACCCTATCGAATCTGTTATTCTAGGAAAAAAATTTCCCACTCGGTGAGATGTGAACCTGTCTTTCAGTTTATTTATATATACTTTTATTTATTTATTCATTCATTCATTTATTTATTTATTTATTTATTTATTTATTTATTTATTTATTTATTTTATTTCTTCCCCCTTTATCCAGATTAGTATTTTGTTTGTTTTCAGTAGATACTAGATATCCTTTGGGGGT
>NW_024345083.1:0-11238 GCF_902729225.1 Pteropus medius
ATGACGGCCCCCATGGACGGAGGGGCCAACCTGCTACGCTGTCTGGGGGTGGGCTGTAACCCCTGCAAGAGGACAGAGACGAATGAGACGGGGTTGAAATTCTAGAGTCAAAGGTCAGTGAGTTCTCCAACTTCTGCTACCCCAGTACCGCGAGATACCGAAAGACGCTAATAGGAGCCCCAAGGCCCGGAGGGTTGTAGCATTTGCCGCAAGTGAGCTCTTTTCTGAAGTCTGCGATTCTGGCTCAAATGGATGTCACCAGAGAGCTTTTTGCCAGTTAACATATATTGTTATGCATTATATATTAAGTCTATCTATATGCATATATATACATGGTGGATTGAAGGAACCTGCCTGCCTGCTCTACCACAGAAGACAGGCCGCCCTCGCACCTCCACTGCATGTGGACACAGCACACACCGGCGTCTGCAGCCACAATTCAGCATGATCTCTTCCCAGAGCCCTGGGGCCTTCTTCCCAAGGGTTCCTCGGCTCCTTCCTCGCTTCCGCAGTGGAAATCAGACTTGAGGACGGAAGCAGACACCTCCCTCTCCCTCACCTTTCTGCCTGGGATGGTCGTAATGGTCCCCGTGGACGCATTCAATATGAAGAAATGAAAGGCTCAAAGAGCTGATCGCAAAGCTCCTAAGGCACGGAGGCTGAATTCAGACCCACAGCTGTCTGCAGTGTCTCCCAACTGAACTCTTTCCAGCGCGTGACGGCCGCCATGGACGGAGGGGCCAAAGCATCCCCGGGTACGCTGTCTGTGGGCGGCCCTGAACCCTGCAAGAGGATGCAGAGACGAATGACACGTAGTTTGTACCTCTAGGAGCTCAAAGTGTCAGTGAGTGCTACTCCAAATTCGCCAACCCAGTACCCGCAGATGACCGGGCATGGCCCACAGAGCCCCAAGGCCCCGGGTGGGCTGTGCATTTGCCGCAAGTGAGCCTTTTCTCGGAAGTCTGCGATTCTGGCTCAAAATGGACGTCACCAGAGAGTTTTGCCAAAGCTACCATATACATTTATGTTCATCTATATGCATATATATGTACATGGTGGATTTTCGAAGGAAACCTGCGTGGACCCCTGGTCTACCACAGAAGACAGGCCGCTCCTAGCACCTCCACCTCCCCGCAGTGGGGACACCGGGCGTTCCAGAGCCACAATTCAGCATGATCCCTTTTCATCCCAGAGGCCCCGGGGCTCCTTCCTAAGGCCTCGGCTCCTTCCCGCTTTCCGCAGTGGAAATCAGACTTCAGGACGGAAGCAGACACCTCCCTCTCCCTCACCTTTCTGCCTGGGATGGTCGTAATGGTCCCCGTGGACGTATTCAAAATGAAGAAATGAAAGGCTCAAAGAGCTGATCGCAAAGCTCCTAAGGCACGGAGGCCCAATTCAGACCCACAGCTGTCTGCAGTGTCTCCCAACTGAACTCCTTCAAGCGGGTGACGGCCGCCATGGACGCAGGGGCCAAAGCATCCCTGGGTACGCTGTCTGTGGGTGGCCCTGAACCCTGCAAGAGCATACAGAGACGAATGAGACGTGGTTTGTACCTCTAGGAGCTCAAAGTGTCAGTGAGTGCTCCTCCAACTTCGGTACCCCAGTACCCGCAGATGACCGAGCATCGCCCAAAGAGCCCCAAGGCCCCGGGAGGGCTGTGCATTTGCCGCAAGTGAGCCTTTTCTCGGAAGTCTGCGATTCTGGCTCAAAATGGACGTCACCAGAGAGCTTTTGCCAAAGCTACCATATACATATATATGCATATATATGTTCATCTATATGCATATATATGTATATGGTGGATTTTCGAAGGAAACCTGCGTGGACCCCTGGTCTACCACAGAAGACAGGCCGCTCCTAGCACCTCCACCTCCGCGCAGTGTGGACAGCGGGCGCTCCAGAGCCAGAATTCAGCAGACCTCTTTTCATCCCAGAGGCCCCGGGGCTCCTTCCTCAGGCCTCGGCTCCTTCCCGCTTTCCGCAGTGGAAATCAGACTTCAGGACGGAAGCAGACACCTCCCTCGCCCCCACCTTTCTGCCTGGGATGGTCGTGATGGTCCCCGTGGACGCATTCAAAATGAAGAAATGAAAGGCTCAGAGAGCTGATCGCAAAGCTCCTAAGGCACGGAGGCCGAATTCAGACCCACAGCTGTCTGCGGTGTCTCCCCGCTGACCTCTTTCCAGCGGGTGACGGCCCCCATGGACGGAGGGCCCAAAGCATCCCTGGCTACGCTGTCTGTGGGTGGCTGTGAACCCTGCAAGAGGATACAGAGACGAATGAGACGTAGTTTGTACCTCTAGGAGCTCAAAGTGTCACTGAGTGCTCCTCCAACTTCGCTACCCCAGTACCCGCAGATGACCGAGCATCGCCCACAGAGCCCCAAGGCCCCGGGAGGGCTGTGCATTTGCCGCAAGTGAGCCTTTTCTCGGAAGTCTGCGATTCTGGCTCGAAATGGACGTCACCAGAGAGCTTTTTGCCAAAGTTACCATATACATATATATGCATATATATGTTCATCTATATGCATATATATGTATATGGTGGATTTTCGAAGGAAACCTGCCTGGACCCCGGCTCTACCACAGAAGACAGGCCCCTCCTCGCACCTCCACCTCCCCGCAGTGTGGACACCGGGCGTTCCAGAGCCACAATTCAGCATGATCTCTTTTCATCCCAGAGGCCCCGGGGCTCCTTCCTAAGGCCTCGGCTCCTTCCCGCTTTCCGCAGTGGAAATCAGACTTCAGGACGGAAGCAGACACCTCCTCGCCCTCACCTTTCTGCCTGGGATGGTCGTGATGGTCCCCGTGGACGCATTCAAAATGAAGAAATGAAAGGCTCAGAGAGCTGATCGCAAAGCTCCTAAGGCACGGAGGCCGAATTCAGACCCACAGCTGTCTGCGTGTCTCCCAGCTGACCTCTTTCCAGCGGGTGACGGCCCCCATGGACGGAGGGGCCAAAGCATCCCTGGCTACGCTGTCTGTGGGTGGCCGTGAACCCTGCAAGAGGATACAGAGACGAATGAGACGTACTTTGTACCTCTAGGAGCTCAAAGTGTCAGTGAGTGCTCCTCCAACCTCGCTACCCCAGTACCCGCAGATGACCGAGCATCGCCCACAGAGCCCCAAGGCCCCGGGAGGGCTGCATTTGCCGCAAGTGAGCCTTTTCTCGGAAGTCTGCGATTCTGGCTCGAAATGGACGTCACCAGAGAGCTTTTTGCCAAAGCTACCATATACATATATATGCATATATATGTTCATCTATATGCATATATATGTATATGGTGGATTTTCGAAGGAAACCTGCGTGGACCCCTGGTCTACCACAGAAGACAGGCTGCTCCTAGCACCTCCACCTCCCCGCAGTGTGGACACCGGGCGTTCCAGAGCCACAATTCAGGATGATCTCTTTTCATCCCAGAGGCCCCGGGGCTCCTTCCTAAGGCCTCGGCTCCTTCCCGCTTTCTGCAGTGGAAATCAGACTTCAGGATGGAAGCAGACACCTCCTCTCCCTCACCTTTCTGCCTGGGATGGTCGTAATGGTCCCCGTGGACGCATTCAAAATGAAGAAATGAAGGTCGAGCTGATCGCAAGTTCTGTTCAGCATGGAGGCTGAATTCAGACCTCCACAGCTGTCTGTAATCAGCTGACCTCTTCCAGCGGGTGACGGCCCCCATGGACGGAGGGGCCAAAGCATCCCTGGCTACGCTGTCTGTGGGTGGCCGTGAACCCTGCAAGAGGATACAGAGACGAATGAGACGTAGTTTGTACCTCTAGGAGCTCAAAGTGTCAGTGAGTGCTCCTCCAACTTCGCTACCCCAGTACCCGAGATGACCGAGCATCGCCCACAGAGCCCCAAGGCCCCGGGAGGGCTGTGCATTTGCCGCAAGTGAGCCTTTTCTCGGAAGTCTGCGATTCTGGCTCGAAATGGACGTCACCAGAGAGCTTTTTGCCAAAGCTACCATATACATATATATGCATATATATGTTCATCTATATACATATATTTGTATATGGTGGATTTTCGAAGGAAACCTGCCTGGACCCCTGCTCTACCACAGAAGACAGGCCGCTCCTCGCACCTCCACCTCCCCGCAGTGTGGACACCGGGCGTTCCAGAGCCACACCAGCATGATCTCTTTTCATCCCAGAGGCCCCGGGGCTCCTTCCTAAGGCCTCGGCTCCTTCCCGCTTTCCGCAGTGGAAATCAGACTTCAGGACGGAAGCAGACACCTCCCTCTCCCTCACCTTTTCTGCCTGGGATGGTCGTAATGGTCCCCGTGGACGCATTAAAAAGGAAGAAATGAAAGGTTCACAGAGCTGATCGCAAAGCTCCTAAGGCACGGAGGCCGAATTCAGACCCACAGCTGTCTGCAGTGTCTCCCAACTGAACTCTTTCCAGCGGGTGACGGCCGCCATGGACGGAGGGGCCAAAGCATCCCTGGGTATGCTGTCTGTGGGTGGCCCTGAACCCTGCAAGAGCATACAGAGACGAATGAGACGTAGTTTGTACCTCCAGGAGCTCAAAGTGTCAGTGAGTGCTCCTCCAACTTCAGTACCCCAGTACCCGCAGATGACCGAGCATCGCCCACAGAGCCCCAAGGCCCCGGGAGGGCTGTGCATTTGCCGCAAGCCTTTTCTCGGAAGTCTGCGATTCTGGCTCGAAATGGACGTCACCAGAGAGCTTTTTGCCAAAGCTACCATATACATATATATGCATATATATGTTCATCTATATGCATATACATGTATATGGTGGATTTTCGAAGGAAACCTGCCTGGACCCCTGCTCTACCACAGAAGACAGGCCGCTCCTCGCACCTCCACCTCCCCGCAGTGTGGACACCGGGCGTTCCAGAGCCACACCAGCATGATCTCTTTTCATCCCAGAGGCCCCGGGGCTCCTTCCTAAGGCCTCGGCTCCTTCCCGCTTTCCGCAGTGGAAATCAGACTTCAGGACGGAAGCAGACACCTCCCTCGCCCTCACCTTTCTGCCTGGGATGGTCGTGATGGTCCCCGTGGACGCATTCAAAATGAAGAAATGAAAGGCTCAGAGAGCTGATCGCGAAGCTCCTAAGGCACGGAGGCCGAATTCAGACCCACAGCTGTCTGCAGTGTCTCCCAGCTGACCTCTTTCCAGCGGGTGACGGCCCCCATGGACGGAGGGGCCAAAGCATCCATGGCTACGCTGTCTGTGGTTGGCCGTGAACCCTGCAAGAGGATACAGAGACGAATGAGACGTACTTTGTACCTCTAGGAGCTCAAAGTGTCAGTGAGTGCTCCTCCAACTTCACTACCCCAGTACCCGCAGATGACCGAGCATCGCCCACAGAGCCCCAAGGCCCCTGGAGGGCTGTGCATTTGCCGCAAGTGAGCCTTTTCTCGGAAGTCTGCGATTCTGGCTCGAAATGGACGTCACCAGAGAGCTTTTTGCCAAAGCTACCATATACATATATATGCATATATGTGTTCATCTATATGCATATATATGTATATGGTGGATTTTCGAAGGAAACCTGCCTGGACCCCTGCTCTACCACAGAAGACAGGCCGCTCCTCGCACCTCCACCTCCCCGCAGTGTGGACACCGGGCGTTCCAGAGCCACACCAGCATGATCTCTTTTCATCCCAGAGGCCCCGGGGCTCCTTCCTAAGGCCTCGGCTCCTTCCCGCTTTCCGCAGTGGAAATCAGACTTCAGGACGGAAGCAGACACCTCCCTCGCCCTCACCTTTCTGCCTGGGATGGTCGTGATGGTCCCTGTGGACGCATTCAAAATGAAGAATGAAAGGCTCAGAGAGCTGATCGCAAAGCTCCTAAGGCACGGAGGCCGAATTCAGACCCACAGCTGTCTGCAGTGTCTCCCAGCTGACCTCTTTCCAGCGGGTGACGGCCCCCATGGACGGAGGGGCCAGCATCCCTGGCTACGCTGTCTGTGGGTGGCCGTGAACCCTGCAAGAGGATACAGAGACGAATGAGACGTAGTTTGTACCTCTGGGAGCTCAAAGTGTCAGTGAGTGCTCCTCCAACTTCGCTACCCCAGTACCCGCAGATGACCGAGCATCGCCCACAGAGCCCCAAGGCCCCGGGAGGGCTGTGCATTTGCCGCAAGTGAGCCTTTTCTCGGAAGTCTGCGATTCTGGCTCGAAATGGACGTCACCAGAGAGCTTTTTGCCAAAACTACCATATACATATATATGCATATATATGTTCATCTATATGCATATATATGTATATGGTGGATTTTCGAAGGAAACCTGCCTGGACCCTGCTCTACCACAGAAGACAGGCCGCTCCTCGCACCTCCACCTCCCCACAGTGTGGACACCGGGCGTTCCAGAGCCACAATTCAGCATGATCTCTTTCATCCCAGAGGCCCCGGGGCTCCTTCCTAAGGCCTCGGCTCCTTCCCGCTTTCCGCAGTGGAAATCAGACTTCAGGACGGAAGCAGACACCTCCCTATCCCTCACCTTTCTGCCAGGGATGGTCGTAATGGTCCCCGTGGACGCATTCAAAATGAAGAAATGAAAGGCTCAAAGAGCTGATCGCAAAGCTCCTAAGGCACGGAGGCCGAATTCAGACCCACAGCTGTCTGCAGTGTCTCCCAACTGAACTCTTTCCAGCTGGTGACGGCCGCCATGGACGGAGGGGCCAAAGCATCCCCGGGTACGCTGTCTGTGGGCGGCCGTGAACCCTGCAAGAGGATGCAGAGACGAATGACACGTAGTTTGTACCTCTAGGAGCTCAAAGTGTCAGTGAGTGCTCCTCCAACTTCGCCACCCCAGTACCCGCAGATGACCGGGCATGGCCCACAGAGCCCCAAGGCCCCGGGAGGGTTGTGCATTTGCCGCAAGTGAGCCTTTTCTCGGAAGTCTGCGATTCTGGCTCGAAATGGATGTCACCAGAGAGCTTTTTGCCAAAGCTACCATATACATATATATGCATATATATGTTCATCTATATGCATATATATGTATATGGTGGATTTTCGAAGGAAACCTGCGTGGACACCTGGTCTACCACAGAAGACAGGCTGCTCCTAGCACCTCCACCTCCCCACAGTGGGGACACCGGGCGTTCCAGAGCCACAATTCAGCATGATCTCTTTTCATCCCAGAGGCCCCGGGGCTCCTTCCTAAGGCCTCGGCTCCTTCCCGCTTTCCGCAGTGGAAATCAGACTTCAGGACGGAAGTAGACACCTCCCTCGCCCTCACCTTTCTGCCTGGGATGGTCGTGATGGTCCCCGTGGACGCATTCAAAATGAAGAAATGAAAGGCTCAGAGAGCTGATCGCAAAGCTCCTAAGGCACGGAGGCCGAATTCAGATCCACAGCTGTCTGCAGTGTCTCCCAGCTGACCTCTTTCCAGCGGGTGACGGCCCCTATGGACGGAGGGGCCAAAGCATCCCTGGCTACGCTGTCTGTGGGTGGCCGTGAACCCTGCAAGAGGATACAGAGACGAATGAGACGTAGTTTGTACCTCTAGGAGCTCAAAGTGTCAGTGAGTGCTCCTCCAACTTCGCTACCCCAGTACCCGCAGATGACCGAGCATCGCCCACAGAGCCCCAAGGCCCTGGGAGGGCTGTGCATTTGCCGCAAGTGAGCCTTTTCTCGGAAGTCTGCGATTCTGGCTCGAAATGGACGCCACCAGAGAGCTTTTTGCCAAAGCTACCATATACATATATATGCATATATATGTTCATCTATATGCATATATATGTATATGGTGGATTTTCGAAGGAAACCTGCGTGGACCCCTGGTCTACCACAGAAGACAGGCCGCTCCTAGCACTTCCACCTCCCCGCAGTGTGGACACCGGGCGTTCCAGAGCCACAATTCAGCATGCTCTCTTTTCATCCCAGAGGCCCCGGGGCTCCTTCCTAAGGCCTCGGCTCCTTCCCGCTTTCCGCAGTGGAAATCAGACTTCAGGACGGAAGCAGACACCTCCCTCGCCCTCACCTTTCTGCCTGGATGGTCGTGATGGTCCCCGTGGACGCATTCAAAATGAAGAAATGAAAGGCTCAGAGAGCTGATCGCAAAGCTCCTAAGGCACGGAGGCCGAATTCAGACCCACAGCTGTCCGCAGTGTCTCCCAGCTGACCTCTTTCCAGCGGGTGACGGCCCCCATGGACGGAGGGGCCAAAGCATCCCTGGCTACGCTGTCTGTGGGTGGCCGTGAACCCTGCAAGAGGATACAGAGACGAATGAGACGTAGTTTGTACCTCTAGGAGCTTAAAGTGTCAGTGAGTGCTCCTCCAACTTCGGTACCCCAGTAGCCGCAGATGACCGAGCATCGATCACAGAGCCCCAAGGCCCAGGGAGGGCTGTGCATTTGCCGCAAGTGAGCCTTTTCTCGGAAGTCTGCGATTCTGGCTCGAAATGGACGTCACCAGAGAGCTTTTTGCCAAAGCTACCATATACATATATATGCATATATATGTTCATCTATATGCATACATATGTATATGGTGGATTTTCGAAGGAAACCTGCCTGGACCCCTGCTCTACCACAGGAGACAGGCCGCTCCTCGCACCTCCACCTCCCAGCAGTGTGGACACCGGGCGTTCCAGAGCCACAATTCAGCATGATCTCTTTTCATCCCAGAGGCCCCGGGGCTCCTTCCCAAGGCCTCGGCTCCTTCCCGCTTTCCGCAGTGGAAATCAGACTTCAGGACGGAAGCAGACACCTCCCTCGCCCTCACCTTTCTGCCTGGGATGGTCGTGATGGTCCCTGTGGACGCATACAAAATGAAGAAATGAAAGGCTCAGAGAGTTGATCGCAAAGCTCCTAAGGCACGGAGGCCGAATTCAGACCCACAGCTGTCTGCAGTGTCTCCCAGCTGACCTCTTTCCAGCGGGTGACGGCCCCCACGGACGGAGGGGCCAAAGCATCCCTGGCTACGCTGTCTGTGGGTGGCCGTGAAACCTGCAAGAGGATACAGAGAGGAATGAGACGTAGTTTGTACCTCTAGGAGCTCAAAGTGTCAGTGAGTGCTCCTCCAACTTCGCTACCCCAGTACCCGCAGATGACCGAGCATCGCCCACAGAGCCCCAAGGCCCCGGAGGGCTGTGCATTTGCCGCAAGTGAGCCTTTTCTCGGAAGTCTGCGATTCTGGCTCAAAATGGACGTCACCAGAGAGCTTTTGCCAAAGCTACCATATACATATATATGCATATATATGTTCATCTATATGCATATATATGTATATGGTGGATTTTCAAAGGAAAACTGCCTGGACCCCTGCTCTACCACAGGAGACAGGCCGCTCCTCGCACCTCCACCTCCCCGCAGTGTGGACACCGGGCGTTCCAGAGCCACAATTCAGCATGATCTCTTTTCATCCCAGAGGCCCCGGGCTCCTTCCTAAGGCCTCGGCTCCTTCCCGCTTTCCGCAGTGGAAATCAGACTTCAGGACGGAAGCAGACACCTCCCTCTCCCTCACCTTTCTGCCTGATGGTCGTAATGGTCCCCGTGGACGCATTCAAAATGAAGAAATGAAAGGCTCAAAGAGGTGATCGCAAAGCTCCTAAGGCACGGAGGCCGAATTCAGACCCACAGCTGTCTGCAGTGTCTCCCAACTGAACTCTTTCCAGGGGGTGACGGCCTCCATGGACGCAGGGGCCAAAGCATCCCTGGGTATGCTGTCTGTGGGTGGCCCTGAACCCTGCAAGAGCATACAGAGACGAATGAGACGTAGTTTGTACCTCTAGGAGCTCAAAGTGTCAGTGAGTGCTCCTCCAACTTCAGTACCCCAGTCTCCGCAGAAGACCGAGCATCGCCCACAGAGCCCCAAGGCCCCGGGAGGGCTGTGCATTTGCCGCAAGTGAGCCTTTTCTCGGAAGTCTGCGATTCTGGCTCGAAATGGACGTCACCAGAGAGCTTTTTCCAAAGCTACCATATACATATATATGCATATATATGTTCATCTATATGCATATATATGTATATGGTGGATTTTCGAAGGAAACCTGCCTGGACCCCTGCTCTACCACAGAAGACAGGCCGCTCCTCGCACCTCCACCTCCCCGCAGTGTGGACACCGGGCGTTCAGAGCCACAATTCAGCATGATCTCTTTTCATCCCAGAGGCCCCGGGGCTCCTTCCTAAGGCCTCGGCTCCTTCCCGCTTTCCGCAGTGGAAATCAGACTTCAGGACGGCAGCAGACACATCCCACTCCCTCACCTTTCTGCCTGGGATGGTCATAATGGTCCCCGTGGACGCATTCAAAATGAAGAAATGAAAGGCTCAAAGAGCTGATCGCAAAGCTCCTAAGGCACGGAGGCCGAATTCAGACCCACAGCTCTCTGCAGTGTCTCCCAGCTGACCTCTTTCCAGCGGGTGACGGCCCCCATGGACGGAGGGGCCAAAGCATCCCTGGCTACGCTGTCTGTGGGTGGCCCTGAACCCTACAAGAGGATACAGAGACGAATGAGACGTAGTTTGTACCTCTAGGAGCTCAAAGTGTCAGTGAGTGCTCCTCCAACTTCGCTACCCCAGTACCCGCAGATGACCGAGCATCGCCCACAGAGCCCCAAGGCCCTGGGAGGGCTGTGCATTTGCCGCAAGTGAGCCTTTTCTCGGAAGTCTGCGATTCTCGCTCGAAATGGACGTCACCAGAGAGCTTTTTGCCAAAGCTACCATATACATATATATGCATATATGTGTTCATCTATATGCATATATATGTATATGTTGGATTTTCGAAGGAAACCTGCGTGGACCCCTGCTCTACCACAGAAGACAGGCCGCTCCTCGCACCTCCACCTCCCCGCAGTGTGGACACCGGGCGTTCCAGAGCCACAATTCCGCATGATCTCTTTTCATCCCAGAGGCCCAGGGGCTCCTTCCTAAGGCCTCGGCTCCTTCCCGCTTTCCGCAGTGGAAATCAGACTTCAGGACGGAAGCAGACACCTCCCTCGCCCTCACCTTTCTGCTGGGATGGTCGTGATGGTCCCCGTGGACGCATTCAAATGAAGAAATGAAAGGCTCAGAGAGCTGATCGCAAAGCTCCTAAGGCACGGAGGCCGAATTCAGACCCACAGCTGTCTGCGGTGTCTCCCAGCTGACCTCTTTCCAGCGGGTGACGGCCCCCATGGACGGAGGGCCAAAAGCATCCCTGGCTACGCTGTCTGTGGGTGGCCGTGAACCCTGCAAGAGGATACAGAGACGAATGAGACGTAGTTTGTACCTCTAGGAGCTCAAAGTGTCAGTGAGTGCTCCTCCAACTTCGTGCAGTACCGCAG
>NW_024345084.1:0-13773 GCF_902729225.1 Pteropus medius
ATTGTGTGGCGTGTCGTAGGAAGGGTAATATGAAGGGAAATCCTTCTGGAGAGGATGTTCTTTAACCTGAGTATTCAGAGGCACCGGCCGAAACAAACGGACCATGTTTTCCAATGAGTATGGAAAGGGAAACCGTCTCCCACTGATGTTTCAGGGGGATACTGACCAACCGATGGAGCCTGAGGCTGGGATCCAAATTTGTTTAATGCAGACGTCAGATGACTCTGGCGAATAATGTTGGATCGGATCTCTGAAATGAGCAGATTCCACTCTGTCCGCTTCTCCTTAGAAGCGGCTCTCCGTACTTCTTTTCTCTGCATAGCGATATACAGGGATTTTGAAAGGACTGCAGGATTGTTCGGAGATGAGCCTGGAGAAGTGTAGTTCAGGAAGCAAATGTGCAATCTACCCACAGCCACTGGCTGTGATATCCATACTGACATTATAGCCTTTTGATTGTGGAGATTCGTACGAAGCGGGTTCAGGCGGTTGCCATTTGGAAGAGAGCGTACGTGCTGAAAAGACATCATTAGACTGCCGGTATTTATTAGGTGGTAAGCTGTTTCAATACTTTTGGTCCCATTTTGCCATTAGAAAGAGATAGGTACACTCTAAATTTGAGAGAAAGCGAGCACCACTTGTACAGCAAGCTCCTTTGGGATTGCCTGGCTTGTATAATCCAGAAGTGCGCTCATCGCTATGGTGCTGTAATTGGTGGATGCTGTGAAGTAAGGCGGCCCTCTAAGTATGTACTGAGAGAAGTTGCAGTTCTCCCGAGTCAGTTCATACATACTTGTTTTGAACAACATCTTACTGGGCTGTGTGTGACATGGTGGGTGTTACATCCCTGACTGACAGATCTGTACATCTGTTTCTCATGTGCCCCTTTGCCGTAGCAAAGTAGTGGGGGAAATGTGTTTTGACATCCATCGTCCTGAGCTTGGCATCTGAAAGAATTCATCAGCATGTACTCTTCCAGTGGCAGCATGTCTCCAATCCGTGGTCGAGTCAAATAACAGCTTTCATGGACGGTCTTTTTGCAAAGGGAAAAAGAAAGCCACTCTGTGTGTGTCTGTGTGTGTGTGTGTGTACTGCTGAAGGGTGATTTTAAAGAAAATTGTTTGGTGTGAATGTATTTGTAATCTGTGTCCTCAGAAGCGCCGGTCCATAAACGAACAGTGTTTTACCGTGCATGCGGTAACTGAAACTGTCTCTCAAGGCTGTGTCAGCGGGCCTCCGACCCACTGATGGAGCCATGAGGCTGGAATCCAAATATGCTTCATTCAGAAGTGAGAGCACTCTGACGCATGATTTTGGAGAGCATAGCCTTTGTCAAGTGAGCCCCTCTGCCTAATGTGGCGGTGCTCAGTAGACATCCTTTATGCTGACGGATAGACAGATACATTCACTGGGCTGCAGCATTGTTCTATGCAGTGACATGGGAACTGTGGACTCTGAAGGAATCTTGGTCTCCTAAAACACAGAGAAAGTGTGAAATTGGAGAGCTGGCAGATCCATTGTGAAATTTCGTACGAAGCGGGTTCGGGCAGCAGCATTTCCGAAGAGAGCGTCTATGCTGAAGACATTCTTAGAATGCGGCGATTAACCCGGTGGTATGGTGCTTTATGTGTTCGGGTCTTCTTCTGCCATTACGGAGCTAGAAATACTTTAGAGTGCGAGAAGGTGTACAGCGCATGCAAAGGAAACCGTTTTGGAACGCTTGATTTCTCTAGTCCAGAAGTGTATTCGATCATTTGGTGCAAGTTTTGCTCTATGCTATAAAGAAAGTCGGCACTGTAAGAAAGCGGAGAAATTGGAGTTCTTGCCTGTACCTGGAGTCAAGCATTTAGGATGTGAGCAAGAACTGAGCCCCGTTCCTTGGGACCTGAGTCAGGCTCAATCCCAGTCTGACAAAACCGTAGATTTGTTCGTTCGTGTCCTTGGTCCGGCACCAAAGCGCTGGTTGGAAACAGTTTTGACATCCGTTCTCCTTAGCTTGCTATCTGCCTAGAATGCACAAAAGGGTGATAAGACAGTGGCAGTATGCTTGTGCTGTGTAGTAAGAGCAGAATAAAAGCTTTAGTCTGCCATCGTTTTTCGCCTTGGAACAAAGGAAGCCACATTGTGTGGCGTGTCGTAGGAAGGGTAATATGAAGGGAAATCCTTCTGGAGAGGATGTTCTTTAACCTGAATATTCAGAGGCACCGGCCGAAACGAACGGACCATGTTTTCCAATGAGTATGGAAAGGGAAACCGTCTCCCACTGATGTTTCAGGGGGATACTGACCAACCGATGGAGCCTGAGGCTTGGATCCAAATTTGTTTAATGCAGAAGTCAGATGACTCTAGCGAATAATGTTGGATCGGATCTCTGAAAAGACCAGATTCCACTCTGTACGGTTCTCCTTAGAAACGGCTCTCCGTACTTCTTTTCTCTGCATAGCGATATACAGGGATTTTGAAAGGACTGCAGGATTGTTCGGAGATGAGCCTGGAGAAGTGTAGTTCAGGAAGCAAACGTGCAATCTACCCACAGCCACAGGCTGTGGTATCCATACTGACAATATAGCCTTTTCATTGTGGAAATTCGTACGAAGCGGGTTCAGGCGGTTGCCTTTTGGAAGAGAGCGTACGTGCTGCAAAGGCATGATTAGACTGCCGGGATTTATTCGGTCGTAAGGTATTTCAATACTTCTGGTCCCATTTCGCCATTAAGAAGAGATAGCTATCCTCTAAAGCTGAGAGAAAGCGAGCACCACTTGTACAGCAAGCTCCTTTGGGATTGCCTGGCTTGGCTTGTATGATCCAGAAGTGCAGGCATTCTTGGATGCTGTGAAGTAAGGCGGCCCTCTAAGTAAGTACTGAGAGAAGTTGCAGTTCTCGTGATTCAGGTCATAGTTACTTGTTTGGAACCACTTCTTACTCTGTTGTGTGTGACATGTGGGTGTTCCCTCCCAGACTGACAGATCTGTAAAGCTGTTTCTCATGTGCCCTTTTGCCGTACCAAAGTGGTGGTGGAAAAGCCTTTGGACATCCATCGTCTTGAGCTTGCCATCTGAAAGAATTCAGCAGCATGTACTCTTCCAGTGGCAGCATGTCTGCAATCTGTGGTCGAGTCAAATAACAGCTTTCATATGCGGTCTTTTGGCAAACGCCAAAGAAAAAGCCACTCTGTGTGTGTCTGTGCTTGAGTGTGTGTGGTGCTGAAGGGTCATTTTTAAGAAAATTGTTTGGTGTGGATGTACTTGTAATCTGTGTCCTCAGAAGCGCCGGTCCATAAACGAACAGTGTTTTCTCATGCATATGGTAACTGAAACTGGCTCTGGGATGTGTCAGCGGGCTTCCGAGCCACTGATGGAGCCTTGAGGCTGGAATGCAAGTATGCTTCATTCAGAAGTTAGAGCACTCTGACGCATGATTTTGGAGGCATAGCCTTTGTCAGAATTGCTTCCATTCTGGAAGCCTCTGCCTAGTAACGGTGCTCAGTAGACATCCTTTATGCTGACTGATAGACAGATACATTCACTGGGCTGCAGCATTGTTCTATGCAGTGACATGGGAACTGTGGACTCTGAAGCAATCTTGGTCTCCTACAACACAGAGAAAGTGTGAAATTGGAGAGCTGGCAGATCCATTGTGAAATTTCGTACGAAGCGGGTTCGGGCAGCAGCATTTCGAAAGAGAGCGTCTATGCTGAAGACACATTCTTAGAATGCGGCGATTAACCCGGTGGTATGGTGCTTTATGTGTTCGGGTCTTCTTCTGCCATTACGGAGCTAGAAATACTTAGAGTGCGAGAAGGTGTACAGCGCATGCAAAGGAAACCGTTTTGGAACGCTTGATTTCTCTAGTCCAGAAGTGTACTCGATCATTTGGTGCCAGTTTTGCTCTATGCTATAAAGAAAGTCGGCACTGTAAGAAAGCGGAGAAATTGGAGTTCTTGCCTGTACCTGGAGTCAAGCATTTAGGATGTGAGCAAGAACTGAGCCCCGTTTCTTGGGACCTGAGTCAGGCTCAATCCCAGTCTGACAAAACCGTAGATTTGTTCGGTCGTGTCCTTTGTCCGGCACCAAAGCGCTGGTTGGAAACAGTTTTGACATCCGTTCTCCTTAGCTTGCTATCTGCCTAGAATGCACAAAAGGGTGAGAAGACAGTGGCGGTATGCTTGTGCTGTGTAGTAAGAGCAGAATAAAAGCTTTAGTCTGCCATCGTTTTTCGCCTTGGAACAAAGGAAGCCACATTGTGTGGCGTGTCGTAGGAAGGGTAATATGAAGGGAAATCCTTCTGGAGAGGATGTTCTTTAACCTGAATATTCAGAGGCACCGGCCGAAACAAACGGCCCATGTTTTCCAATGAGTATGGAAAGGGAAACCGTCTCCCACTGATGTTTCAGGGGGATACTGACCAACCGATGGAGCCTGAGGCTGGGATCCAAATTTGTTTAATGCAGACGTCAGATGACTCTGGCGAATAATGTTGGATCAGATCTCTGAAAAGAGCAGATTCCACTCTGTCCGCTTCTCCTTAGAAACGGCTCTCCGTACTTTTTTTCTCTGCCTAGCGATCTACAGGGATTTTGAAAGGACTGCAGGATTGTTCGGAGATGAGCCTGGAGAAGTGTAGTTGAGGAAGCAAATGTGCAATCTACCCACAGCCACAGGCTGTGATATCCATACTGACAATATAGCCTTTTGATTGTGTAAATTCGTACGAAGCGGGTTCAGGCGGTTGCCTTTTGGAAGAGAGCGTACGTGCTGCAAAGACATGATTAGACTGCCGGGATTTATTAGGTGGTAAGGTATTTCAATACTTCTGGTCCCATTTTGCCATTAAGAAGAGATAGCTATGCTCTAAAGCTGGGAGAAAGCGAGCACCACTTGTACAGCAAGCTCCTTTGGGATTGCCTGGCTTGTACGATCCAGAAGTGCAGTCATTGTTGGATGCTGTGAAGTCAGGCGGCCCTCTAAGTAAGTACTGAGAGAAGTTGCAGTTCTCGTGGTTCAGGTCATAGTTACTTGTTTGGAACCACTTCTTACTCTGTTGTGTGTGACATGGTGGGTGTTCCGTCCCAGACTGACAGATCTGTAAAGCTGTTTCTCATGTGCCCTTTTGCCGTACCAAAGTGGTGGTGGAAAGGTCTTTGGACATCCATCGTCTTGAGCTTGCCATCTGAAAGAATTCAGCAGCATGTACTCTTCCAGGGGCAGCATGTCTGCAATCTGTGGTCGAGTCAAATAACAGCTTTCATATGCGGTCTTTTGGCAAACGCCAAAGAAAAAGCCACTCTGTGTGTGTCTGTGCGTGAGTGTGTGTGGTGCTGAAGGGTCATTTTAAAGAAAATTGTTTGGTGTGGATGTATTTGTAATCTGTGTCCTCAGAAGCGCCGGTCCATAAACGAACAGTGTTTTCTCATGCATATGGTAACTGAAACTGTCTCTGGGATGTGTCAGCGGGCTTCCGAGCCACTGATGGAGCCTTGAGGCTGGAATGCAAGTATGCTTCATTCAGAAGTTAGAGCACTCTGACGCATGATTTTGGAGGCATAGCCTTTGTCAGAATTGCTTCCATTCTGGAAGCCTCTGCCTAGTAACGGTGCTCAGTAGACATCCTTTATGCTGACTGATAGACAGATACATTCACTGGGCTGCAGCATTGTTCTATGCAGTGACATGGGAACTGTGGACTCTGAAGCAATCTTGGTCTCCTACCACAAAGAGAAAGTGTGAAATTGGAAAGCTGGCAGATCCATTGGGAAATTTCGTACGAAGCGGGTTCGGGCAGCAGCATTTTGGAAGAGAGCGTCTATGCTGAAGACACATTCTTAGAATGCGGCGATTAACCCGGTGGTATGGTGCTTTATGTGTTCGGGTCTTCTTCTGCCATTACGGAGCTAGAAAGACTTTAAAGTGCGAGAAGGTGTACAGCGCATGCAAAGGAAACCGTTTTGGAACGCTTGATTTCTCTAGTCCAGAAGTGTATTCGATCATTTGGTGCAAGTTTTGCTGTATGCTGTAAAGAAAGTCGGCAGTGTAAGAAAGCAGAGAAATTGGAGTTCTTGCCTGTACCTGGAGTCAAGCATTTAGGATGTGAGCAAGAACTGAGCCCCGTTCCTTGGGACCTGAGTCAGGCTCAATCCCAGTCTGACAAAACCGTAGATTTGTTCGGTCGTGTCCTTTGTCCGGCACCAAAGCGCTGGTTGGAAACAGTTTTGACATCCGTTCTCCTTAGCTTGCTATCTGCCTAGAATGCACAAAAGGGTGATAAGACAGTGGCAGTATGCTTGTGCTGTGTAGTAAGAGCAGAATAAAAGCTTTAGTCTGCCATCGTTTTTCGCCTTGGAACAAAGGAAGCCACATTGTGTGGCGTGTCGTAGGAAGGGTAATATGAAGGGAAATCCTTCTGGAGAGGATGTTCTTTAACCTGAATATTCAGAGGCACCGGCCGAAACGAACGGACCATGTTTTCCAATGAGTATGGAAAGGGAAACCGTCTCCCACTGATGTTTCAGGGGGATACTGACCAACCGATGGAGCCTGAGGCTGGGATCCAAATTTGTTTAATGCAGACGTCAGATGACTCTGGCGAATAATGTTGGATCAGATCTCTGAAAAGAGCAGATTCCACTCTGTACGCTTCTCCTTAGAAACGGCTCTCCGTACTTCTTTTCTCTGCATAGCGATATGCGGGGATTTTGAAAGGACTGCAGGATTGTTCGGAGATGAGCCTGGAGAAGTGTAGTTCAGGAAGCAAATGTGCAATCTACCCACAGCCACAGGCTGTGATATCCATACTGACAATATAGCCTTTTGATTGTGGAAATTCGTACGAAGCGGGTTCAGGCGGTTGCCTTTTGGAAGAGAGCGTACGTGCTGCAAAGACATGATTAGACTGCCGGGATTTATTAGGTGGTAAGGTATTTCAATTCTTCTGGTCCCATTTTGCCATTAAGAAGAGATAGCTATCCTCTAAAGCTGAGAGAAAGCGAGCACCACTTGTACAGCAAGCTCCTTTGGGATTGCCTGGCTTGTATGATCCAGAAGTGCAGTCATTGTTGGATGCTGTGAAGTAAGGCGGCCCTCTAAGGAAGTACTGAGAGAAGTTGCAGTTCTCGTGGTTCAGGTCATAGTTACTTGTTTGGAACCACTTCTTACTCTGTTGTGTGTGACATGGTGGGTGTTCCGTCCCAGACTGACAGATCTGTAAAGCTGTTTCTCATGTGCCCTTTTGCCGTACCAAAGTGGTGGTGGAAAAGTCTTTGGACATCCATCGTCTTGAGCTTGCCATCTGAAAGAATTCAGCAGCATGTACTCTTCCAGGGGCAGCATGTCTGCAATCTGTGGTCGAGTCAAATAACAGCTTTCATATGCGGTCTTTTGGCAAACGCCAAAGAAAAAGCCACTCTGTGTGTGTCTGTGCTGAGTGTGTGTGCTGAAGGGTCATTTTAAAGAAAATTGTTTGGTGTGGATGTATTTGTAATCTGTGTCCTCAGAAGCGCCGGTCCATAAACGAACAGTGTTTTCTCATGCATATGGTAACTGAAACTGTCTCTGGGATGTGTCAGCGGGCTTCCGAGCCACTGATGGAGCCTTGAGGCTGGAATGCAAGTATGCTTCATTCAGAAGTTAGAGCACTCTGACGCATGATTTTGGAGGCATAGCCTTTGTCAGAATTGCTTCCATTCTGGAAGCCTCTGCCTAGTAACGGTGCTCAGTAGACATCCTTTATGCTGACTGATAGACAGATACATTCACTGGGCTGCAGCATTGTTCTATGCAGTGACATGGGAACTGTGGACTCTGAAGCAATCTTGGTCTCCTACCACAAAGAGAAAGTGTGAAATTGGAAAGCTGGCAGATCCATTGGGAAATTTCGTACGAAGCGGGTTCGGGCAGCAGCATTTTGGAAGAGAGCGTCTATGCTGAAGACACATTCTTAGAATGCGGCGATTAACCCGGTGGTATGGTGCTTTATGTGTTCGGGTCTTCTTCTGCCATTACGGAGCTAGAAAGACTTTAAAGTGCGAGAAGGTGTACAGCGCATGCAAAGGAAACCGTTTTGGAACGCTTGATTTCTCTAGTCCAGAAGTGTATTCGATCATTTGGTGCAAGTTTTGCTGTATGCTGTAAAGAAAGTCGGCAGTGTAAGAAAGCAGAGAAATTGGAGTTCTTGCCTGTACCTGGAGTCAAGCATTTAGGATGTGAGCAAGAACTGAGCCCCGTTCCTTGGGACCTGAGTCAGGCTCAATCCCAGTCTGACAAAACCGTAGATTTGTTCGGTCGTGTCCTTTGTCCGGCACCAAAGCGCTGGTTGGAAACAGTTTTGACATCCGTTCTCCTTAGCTTGCTATCTGCCTAGAATGCACAAAAGGGTGATAAGACAGTGGCAGTATGCTTGTGCTGTGTAGTAAGAGCAGAATAAAAGCTTTAGTCTGCCATCGTTTTTCGCCTTGGAACAAAGGAAGCCACATTGTGTGGCGTGTCGTAGGAAGGGTAATATGAAGGGAAATCCTTCTGGAGAGGATGTTCTTTAACCTGAATATTCAGAGGCACCGGCCGAAACAAACGGCCCATGTTTTCCAATGAGTATGGAAAGGGAAACCGTCTCCCACTGATGTTTCAGGGGGATACTGACCAACCGATGGAGCCTGAGGCTGGGATCCAAATTTGTTTAATGCAGACGTCAGATGACTCTGGCGAATAATGTTGGATCGGATCTCTGAAAAGAGCAGATTCCACTCTGTACGCTTCTCCTTAGAAACGGCCCTCCGTACTTCTTTTCTCTGCATATCGATATACAGGGATTTTGAAAGGACTGCAGGATTGTTCGGAGATGAGCCTGGAGAAGTGTAGTTCAGGAAGCAAACGTGCAATCTACCCACAGCCACAGGCTGTGGTATCCATACTGACAATATAGCCTTTTCATTGTGGAAATTCGTACGAAGCGGGTTCAGGCGGTTGCCTTTTGGAAGAGAGCGTACGTGCTGCAAAGGCATGATTAGACTGCCGGGATTTATTCGGTCGTAAGGTATTTCAATACTTCTGGTCCCATTTCGCCATTAAGAAGAGATAGCTATCCTCTAAAGCTGAGAGAAAGCGAGCACCACTTGTACAGCAAGCTCCTTTGGGATTGCCTGGCTTGGCTTGTATGATCCAGAAGTGCAGGCATTCTTGGATGCTGTGAAGTAAGGCGGCCCTCTAAGTAAGTACTGAGAGAAGTTGCAGTTCTCGTGATTCAGGTCATAGTTACTTGTTTGGAACCACTTCTTACTCTGTTGTGTGTGACATGTGGGTGTTCCCTCCCAGACTGACAGATCTGTAAAGCTGTTTCTCATGTGCCCTTTTGCCGTACCAAAGTGGTGGTGGAAAAGCCTTTGGACATCCATCGTCTTGAGCTTGCCATCTGAAAGAATTCAGCAGCATGTACTCTTCCAGTGGCAGCATGTCTGCAATCTGTGGTCGAGTCAAATAACAGCTTTCATATGCGGTCTTTTGGCAAACGCCAAAAAAAATCCACTCTGTGTGTGTCTGTGCGTGTGTTTGGTGCTGAAGGGTCATTTTAAAGAAAATTGTTTGGTGTGGATGTATTTGTAATCTGTGTCCTCAGAAGCGCCGGTCCATAAACGAACAGTGTTTTCTCATGCATATGGTAACTGAAACTGTCTCTGGGATGTGTCAGCGGGCTTCCGAGCCACTGATGGAGCCTTGAGGCTGGAATGCAAGTATGCTTCATTTAGAAGTTAGAGCACTCTGACGCATGATTTTGGAGGCATAGCCTTTGTCAGAATTGCTTCCATTCTGGAAGTCTCTGCCTAGTAACGGTGCTCAGTAGACATCCTTTATGCTGACTGATAGACAGATACATTGACTGGGCTGCAGCATTGTTCTATGCAGTGACATGGGAACTGTGGACTCTGAAGCAATCTTGGTCTCCTCCCACAAAGAGAAAGTGTGAAATTGGAAAGCTGGCAGATCCATTGGGAAATTTCGTACGAAGCGGGTTCGGGCAGCAGCATTTTGGAAGAGAGCGTCTATGCTGAAGACACATTCTTAGAATGCGGCGATTAACCCTGTGGTATGGTGCTTTATGTGTTCGGGTCTTCTTCTGCCATTACGGAGCTAGAAAGACTTTAAAGTGCGAGAAGGTGTACAGCGCATGCAAAGGAAACCGTTTTGGAACGCTTGATTTCTCTAGTCCGGAAGTGTATTCGATCATTTGGTGCAAGTTTTGCTGTATGCTGTAAAGAAAGTCGGCAGTGTAAGAAAGCAGAGAAATTGGAGTTCTTGCCTGTACCTGGAGTCAAGCATTCAGGATGTGAGCAAGACCTGAGCTCCAACATGATGCATCAGTTTGTCCTCCCTTCTGATTTCTGCATTTTGGAATCACAGCCTCCGAGCTCCATCCGTTGGTCGGTATTCCTGGGAAACACTTCTGAGAGACAGTCTCAATTACCATGAGCCTGGTAATTCACTTCTGTTCTTTTATGGAACGACGCTTCTGAGGACACTGACTCCAAGCACATCCCCACAAAAATTTTCTTTAAAATGACCCTTCAGCAGTACACACACACACACACACACACACACGCAGTGGCTTTCTTTTGTCCTTGGCAACGAAAGACGGTATAGGAAAGCTGCTCGTGTGTCTCGACCACGGATTTCAAAGAAGCTGCCACTGCAAGAGTATGTGCTCATGAAATCTTTCAGATGTCAAGCTCTAGACGGTGGATGCGAAGCCTCTCTTCCACCAGCACTTTGGTACCGAAGAAAGGACCCGAGAAGCAGATCTCCCGTGAGGGCAGGCCGTGAAGGAACACCAGTCCTGTCAGGAAGAGCGGTGTAAGAACTTGCTCAGAACCGAACGACGAGAGCTGCAATTCCTTTCTGTACGTTGTGAGAGTACCGCTGCGTACACCAATAATAGCACCAAATCGATGACTGCACTTCTGGATTCTACAAGCCAGGCCACCAAAAGGGAGTTTCCTGGACATGTGCTGCACGCTCCCTTTCAACCTCAGAGTCTATCTATCGCTTCCGAATGGCAACATGGGAAGCGAAGTGTTGAAACACCTTACCACAGAGTTCATCTCGGCAGTCTTCTTATGGCCTTTCAGCATGTACGCTCTGTTCAGAGGAACGACTGCCCGAACTCGCTTGCTACGAATTTCCACAATGAAAAGGGCCAGGTTTTCCGCAGTGATTTCACAACATGCGGCTGTTGGAAGGTTCCACGTCGGTTTCATGATCGACACTTATCAAGGCCCGTGCGACAACAATCCTGCAGTCCATTCAAATGATCCGTCTATCGCCTCGCACAACAAATCAGTGCGGGCGCCGTTTCTAAGCAGAAGCGTACAGAGTGGGAGCTGCTCTTTTCAAAGACTCTGATCCAAGCTTACCGGCCAGAGTGATCGGACGTCTGAATGAAGCTCATTTGGATGCCAGCCTCCAGCTCCATCAGTTGGTCCGTATGCCTGCGAAACATCTGTGGGAGACAGTTGCAATTTCCATCCTCAGAAAACATCGTCTGTTCCTTGACGTAACTGTGCTTCTGAAAAGGCAGGTCATAAGAACATCCACACCAGAAGGATGTCTCTTCATATTCCCCTTCACAAGACACGCCAGTCACAGCGGCTTTCCGTTAGCCGTGGCAAAGATAGGTGGTGAAGCTTTCGCTGTGCCATGACTCCAAACCGCAAGCATACTTGCACTGTCGTCCTAGCTTCCCTTGCGTTCTAGGCTGATGGGAAGTTCAGGGGCACTGACGTGAAGACTCTTTACCACCGGTTGTTTGATACTGAAAGAGGACGCGACAAATTGATCTGCACTCATGTCAGACTGCCAATTAGTCTGACTTCTGTCCAGAGGAACGGGGCTAAGATCTTGCTCGAACCATAAATGTATGACTCCAGTTACAGGCAAGAACTGCTATTTCTTTCAGTGCATTCTTAGAGTGCCCACTGACTTGGCCGTATGCAGCAATCTTTGCGGCCAGTAAGCGAGTGCACTTCTCGATGAAAGACATCTAGCGTGGAAAAGCGGGTGTTCTTGGTCTGTGCTGCACTCTATAGCGTTTCTAGCTCCTTAATGGCAAAAGGAGAACTGAGGAAATGAAGCCCCGTACCACATTGTTAATCGCATCATTATCTTAAGAATGTGTTTTCAGGATATACGCTCTCTTGCAAAAACCTGCTGCCCTAACCCGCTTCGTACGAATATTCACAATGAAACTCCCAAGTCTCCGCTTACTTTCACACTTTCTAGTCGTTGGAAGATTCCAAGTTGGCTTGAAAACATCAGTTATCACGTCACTTCGTAGAACAATGCTGCAGCCCATTCATAAGATCCGTAATTCAGTTGCCAAGTGAATGAGGGCACTTTGCGAGTAAAGCAATCTTGGAAGGAAAAATGGATTTTCTTTGCCTCTGTTGTTCTACATAGCATTCCAATCTCCTTCATGACAAAAGGAGAACTGAAGACATGAAGCACCAGACCACATTGTTCATCGCTGCACGATTCTAAGAATTTGTTCTCAGGATCTCCGTTCCCTTCTGAAAATCTGCTGCCCGAACCCGCTTCGTACGAATTTTCGCAGCGAAACTGCCAGGTTGCCACTTACTTTCTAGCTGTTGCAAGATTCCAAGTTTGCTTCAGAAACTTCAGTTATCAAGCCACTTCGTAGAACTGACTTGCTACTGCAGCCCATTGAAAATATCGGTATATCAGTTAGGCTAAAGGATGTCTGGAGAGTTCTGTTTCTAACCAGAGACTTACAGAAGGTTAGCAAATTTTAGCAAGGCATTGCCTCCAACATGATGCGTCAGTTTGCCCTCCCTTCTGATTTCTGCATTTTGGAATCCCAGTCTCCGAGCTCCATCCATTGGTCGGTATTCCTGGGAAACACTTCTGAGATACAGTCTCAATTACCATGAGCCTGGTAATTCACTTCTGTTCTTTTACGGAACGACGCTTCTGAGGACACTGACTCCAAGCACATCCCCACCAAAGAATTTTCTTTCAAATGACCCTTCAGCAGTACACACACACACACACACACACATACACAGTGGCTTGCTTTTGTCCTTGGCAACGAAAGACGGTATAGGAAAGCTGCTCGTGTGTCTCGACCACGGATTTCAAAGAAGCTGCCACTGCAAGAGTATGTGCTCATGAAATCTTTCAGATGTCAAGCTCGAGACGGTGGATGCGAAGCCTCTCTTCCACCAGCACTTTGGTACCGAAGAAAGGAACCGAGAAACAGATCTCCAGTGAGGGCAGGCGGTGAAGGAACACCAGTCCTGTCAGGAAGAGTGGTGTAAGAACTTGCTCAGAACCGAACGACGAGAGCTGCAATTCCTTTCTGGATGTTGTGAGAGTGTCGCCGAACTTCACAGCGTACACCAATAATAGCACCAAATCGATGACTGCACTTCTGGATTCTACAAGCCAGGCCACCAAAAGGGAGTTTCCTGGGCATGTGCGGCACGCTCCCTTTCAACCTCAGAGTCTATCTATCGCTTCCGAATGGCAACATGGGAAGCGAAGTGTTGAGACACCTTACCACAGAGTTCATCTCGGCAGTCTTCTGATGGCCTTTCAGCGTGTACGCTCTGTTCAGAGGAACAACTGCCCGAACCCGCTTCCTACGAATTTCCACAATGAAAAGGGCCAGGTTTTCCGCATTGATTTCACAACATGCGGCTGTTGGATGATTCCACGTCGGCTTCATAATCGACACTTATCAAGGCCCGTGTGACAACAATCCGGCAGTCCATTC
>NW_024345085.1:0-404 GCF_902729225.1 Pteropus medius
ATATGCATATATATGTATATGGTAGCTTTGGCAAAAAGCTCTCTGGTGTCGTCCATTTTGAGCCAGAATCGCAGACTTCCGAGAAAAGGCTCACTTGCGGCAAATGCACAGCCCTCCCGGGGCTTTGGGGCTCTGAGGGCGATGCTCGGTCATCTGCGGGGACTGGCGTGGCGAAGTTGGAGGAGCACTCACTGACACTTTGAGCTCCTAGAGGTACAAACTACGTCCCATTCGTCTCTGTATGCTCTTGCAGGGTTCAGGGCCGCCCACAGACAGCGTACCCGGGGATGCTTTGGCCCCTGCGTCCATGGCGGCCGTAACCCGCTGGAAAGAGTTCAGTTGGGAGACACTGCAGACAGCTGTGGGTCTGAATTCGGCCTCCGTGCCTTAGGAGCTTTGCGATC
>NW_024345086.1:0-427 GCF_902729225.1 Pteropus medius
TGAGCACACACCTGGGGGCAGAGATGGTGGAGGGGGATGGGGCTGGAGCTCACAGGGCTTCCAGGCCACCAGAGGACCCTTGTCACATGCTGGCTGAATGAATGGACCACCTGGCGGAGACTGGGGAGGTGTGGGGGCAGACACGGAGAACACTCGCACCCCTCCCCTACCTGCTGCAGCAGCATCCCAAGAGCTCTAAGCAGGCGGGGGCCCGAGCCCCTCCCCCACTCAGTGCTCGGTCACCCGGTTACGAAAACCAGGAGACAGAGCGGGAAGGTGGGCGTGGGAGCCAGTCTGGACTTCAAACCCCAGCTCTGCCTCTCACCAGCTGCGTGACCTCTCTGAGCCTCAGTGCTCTCAAATACAGGAAGTGTCCCTCCCAGAAGGTGGGTGGGGATCCCCGATAACAGATGCAACGATGCAGCTC
>NW_024345087.1:0-507 GCF_902729225.1 Pteropus medius
AGGAGCAGCAGGTGTGCCTGCTGCGTACATAAAGCACCCACTGGGCACTTCTGCAGAGGCACCTGTCTTACAGGGCTCCGTGTCCAGCAAGGTGTCCTGTGACCATTCCCACTGAGAGGGGAGATGAAGCTCGGAGGACATTCAGCCAGGCCAGGCTCCAGAGGGCCGGGGCCCCCATTCCCAGGCAGGATGACATCGGGCGAGTCATTTGTCTCTCTGAGCCCTGGCTTCCTGACCTATCACGTGGGGTCACTAACTCTGTGAAAGTGTCCTCGTGAAGACTGGCAGTCGGATCACCTAGCGCAGTGCCTGGTATAGGGTCAAAACCCAAAATTGGCTGTCACTGGTTCTTTTAATGATAAAAATGGCTAAGTCTGACACCAGAGTCCGCTGAGAGGTGGAGGCGGAGTGGGGCGGTGGGAGTCTGCAGAACACGGGAAGGACAAGGTCATCTTCCTCGGAGATGGAAACCATGTGGGCACAAATATTACAAATCAAAGGCAACTG
>NW_024345088.1:0-95163 GCF_902729225.1 Pteropus medius
CTCATGGGGATGATTTAGTCCCAGAGAAACTCATTCATTCACAGTGGGGAAATGAGGCAGAGTCTTTGCAAAGCCATAATAGGTTTTAAAACCCTTGTCATTACAAAACAGTTCTACATTTCTTGAATATTGGATAGTCCCAAATGGGAAATTGATAAAAAGATTGACTGAGCTCTGTATGTGAAAAAAAAATCTCTAAACATTTTTTTGAGGATGACCCACCTCCTACAGTTTATAGGTATCTATTTCTAATTTATGATAGTCAGATAGGGTGGAAAATGGAGAAAGACCTTTGTTTATAATATTTCTTATGGTAGAAAAAATTAAATGTGTTTTTGTAATTTAAATTTCACATAAACGTCAAGGTTTGTAAAATCATAATCCATCGTGTAGCCTTTTGCCAATGTAATGATGCAGTTTTCATTCAAAACTAGATTATAGGAGTCCCCCCATATCCATGGTTTTGCTTTTCAAGGTTTCAGTTACCGTGGACTACTGTGGTCTGAAAATATTAAATGGGAAATTCCAGAAATAAACAATTTATAAGTTTTAAATTGCACCCCATTTTAAGTAGTGTGATCAAATCTCATGCCATCCTACTCTGCGCCCCGCCCCCCAGGATGTGAATCATCCCTTTGTCCACACTGTATGTGCTACCCATTCATTAGTCATTTCTGTTATCTGATCGACAATCACAGCATTGCAGTGCTTGTGTTCAAGTAGCCCTTATTTTACTTAATAATAGCCCCAAAGTACAAGGGTAGTGATGCTGGCAATTTGGATATGCTAAAAAGAAACCATAAAGTCTTCTTTTAAGTGAAAAGGTGAGTAGATTACAATAAGACATTCTGAGAGAGAGGTAAAGAGAGGGAGGGGGAGGGAGAGAGAGAGAGAGAAGAGAGACCACATTCACATATCATTGTTTATTTTATTATTGTTGTTAATCTCTTACTGTGCCTAATTTATAAGTTAAACTTTATCATAGCTTTGTATGCATAGGTCAAAACATAGTATGTACAGGGTTTGTTACTCTCCATGGTTTCAGGCATCCGGTGGGGGTCTGGGGAAACTACTGTTCTATATCCTTATTTAGCATTTGGCATTTTCTGCTCTGGGCACAGAAAATGATAAATTATAATAATTTTGACTGTTTCCATTTGGTCAGTTTAACTAGTTTTGGAGTTTTCTTAAACAAAAGTAAGATGTAATTTGACTTTTCAAAATAAATCTGGGGTATAGCATCTTCATGGATATGATTCATCTGTCATGAGTCAAGAGTTACTCAGTCTTTTTTTATTTTTAGTCCATTATTAAGTTCAGTAATTAGCCAGATTGCTATGTGTTTCCAAATTTTCAGAATAAGGGTATAATCTCACTGAAGATGAATGAATTAGTACTTGACAGAGCTGAAAGTCTTGCCAGTATTTATGTGTATAAGTATGCTATCTGAACCAGAGCAGAACTATTTGCTAATTCTCATGATTATACATGCATATGTGCCTTCTCTCTCTCTCTCTCTCTCTCTCTCTCTCTCTCTCTCTTTATTAGAATTAAAGGATATTGAGGTTATTTTCATTTTAAAGGTATAAGACAGGTAAGTCTTGACCTCAACCTATCCTCATCACTGCCTTGTGTTTATGTCAGACTGTCCAAGAACCAGGGATAGATGGGCCCTATTTGTCTGCGAAATGTCTTCCCTGTCTTATCTTTTACCCCTTTTAACACTCAACATGTTCCTGTGGAAGTAACTATACATTATTCTTGGCATTGAGTTTTCAGGCTGCCCCTCTGAGCTATGCCTAAAGTAGTGTCCCAGTGAGTAATCAGCTCCAACACCTTGGATTAGGAGGAACATGATGCTGCCCCTCCACACCTGCTCCTGTTTGTGCAGCCAGATGGCGTTAGTGCTGGACTGTCAGAAAAATAGCCCGTGAGACTCTGGGATTAGTCCTGTGTAATTGATGCTGCCAAACATACCCACAAATTGTAACACGGAAGGCAGGGACTATCTTCAGAGGCCTGAAGGCATTGAATGACAGTACAGGAACAAGTGTGCAAGGTGTGAACTGCCACTCTTCTGCCAGATCCAGAAGAATGCTCCATGACCTTCATTGTGAATGAAACAGGTGTCAGGTCAGGTCTGCATAGGATTTTGGGAAAATGAGTATGTATACTTAGAAACAAGAGCCTCCTAAGAATGTGATGATGGCCAAACAGGCCAAAGACCTGGGCAGGTTCAACTCTGTCACTGAATCTACTGTTGATGAAGAGGTAGAGGAGACTGAGGCTAGGGAAGTTGCTGACTCGTACGCGCAGGATGCCACAGTGACCGAAAAACAACTGGAGCTCTAGGGCATGAGCTAAAGAAATCTACAAGAGCTGGCTGAACTGGAAGCCAAGAAAGCAAAAATGAAGGAGACCTTGACTGACAACCACTTCAAGTGATCAGGACCTTTTCTCTGAACTCAGACGAGAGACAAACATTTAGATCAGAGGAAGAAGAACTTTTTCTCGATTACATGTACTGATTGATTCCTACCTTTAAACCCAGTAGAAAGCTTTACGTTGCTTTCCATTGATTCTCCTACATTCAGTGAGGTCTTTGAGTCCATCTGACCTGCTTTCTAGAAATGAATTTTTAAAATCTTTACATAGGTCATCTTCTGTCCTATTTTTTGTCTATTTGGTGTAAACTTCAGCTGTGTGGAAACTCTGTGACTAGATCAGTGCTTGAGTGTCTCTAGTTTCTGAAGTAGCTGTTCTTATTCCATCTTTAAAGTTAATAAAATGTGTAAAGATTTTAAAAAAGACAACTATACCAACTATACAATATTTCCCAGCTGTTACTATCTACTGGAGAAGCACACACAAATAACAGTAAATCACCACTCTCTACACTGTTTAGAACATATTAACTTGAATTATGGGAGATCATTATTGTTCAGATTTTATTAAAACTTCGTAGTTATCCCATCATATATTGGAGATGCCAAATATATAAGCCTGAGAATGGTCACCACAGGGTTCCTCACTATCTCGCTCAAGTCTCTACCCTTTACTCAGAATGTGCCTTTCGAACAGCCCCATCTCATCTTCCTCAGCATATGCTTAACATCACAGCACCAAATCACAAACTCCTTTTAAGGCTCAACTCAGGTGTACCATCTTCCATTAGAGTCTCTGATTTCCTTTCTATCTTCCTACTCATGGGAGTTGATGGTACTTTTTTCATTCTTTATCAGGCCCCCACAAACTCCACATGCAGCTTTGTTTGATAGTTAAGTATAGACTCGTGTTTTATCTCCTCTACCACACTAATTTACTTGAGAGCCAGCATCTATAATCTCCCGATGGACCTGTACTGTAAATCCTTTTTTGAAAAGATGGATGAATGTTGAAGAATCATACAAAAGAACAGCTCTTTAGTGAATCAGAACATTGTTGGAAGGCACGAGGCCTTTGTTGATCCCTTTTTTTTTGTTTTAAACAATACTTAGCAGCTATCCCTGGGTACAAATAAGAAAAATTAATTCTGATTGAGTCAGGATAAGGCACTAAGAGTAACTTAGTTATGAATCAGATTGAGGGCTAAGATTCAGTTTACACTAGTGGAGAGAGAATTTATCAAGACTAAAAGACTGGGTTTATCTAATCATTACTAACTATATTAAGTTTGCTTTTTTGATGGGCAGGAGTGGGTGGCTTGAGCCAAGTTAATAAGTGGATTGCTCTTATAGTTGGGAGTTTACCGGGTTCTTAATGAATAAACTCCCAGAAGAATTTACGTACTACTGTAGCAGAATGAATGTCTCTAACCTGAAGGTGGCATCAGATTATTTTCCAGCCTTCAGATTTTTTTTTTTCTGATTGCGCTAATAGCCTTCAGATTTTTGCAAGGCCATGAAAGCACTGATACTATTGATGGTTTTTTGTTTTGTTTTATTTTCTCCCAGGTGATTAATAAACAGAGTCCTGTCGTCACTTAGTTTATAAGTGCCAGGTGTAATCTGGTGGGTAGTTCAACTTCAGTCAGTGTAACTGTAGAATGTTCCATATTTTAGACATAATCCAACTCCCAAGCATTTCTGTTTCAGAAACTAGGACAGCTTCCAAGTTAGTTTTGTGAATGCTTTCATTTCTCCTGCCAGACTCATTAACTCAGCCTGTTCACCTTGGGGAAATTATAGTTTCAGACTTGTACTTTCTGTAAAAATCATCCTCTTAAATGAATGTGAAGGTTGATTTAATTCAGATCATTCAGACTCAAGCTTTTCAATAGTTTATTCTAAAACCTGTTATTGTGAATTTGACCAGCAGAGAATGGTTAAAATGAAGAAGGAAATCATGATCATAACATGCAAATTACCAGCATTAAAAGATGTGGAATTCAATAAATATTTCTATTTTCATATTCCATGTCTCAGATTTTATAGACTCATCAAGCTAAATAATCTCAACCATTTTAGGCCAGTATTTCTTAATTTTTCCTTGTCATATGAATCTTTTTGAGATTATGATGACAGCTGTGGATTCTCTTCTCAGAAGAATATACTTGCACACAAAAGTTTGTATTCAGATTTAAGACAATCTCACTCCTAAAGTCTGTGCATGGATCGTAGGTGAAGAAATACCTGTTCTAGTCCTCAGGGGTCTGGAGAAGTTAAGTGACCCACCCCAAATCACACAGCTTCTGTAGCTGAAAACTTCTGTTAATCTGTTTTTCTTCTTCTACTATTCTGTTCCTTTCTTTAAAATCCATTCTGAATTTACAAAACTTAAAGGAAGGCTAGGGATTTTAAGCCTTAAAATCAACTATTTCAGCTTTGGCATACCCAATGAGGATATTAAAGTGCAGTAACACCCAAAACATTTAAACCATTCACTTAGAACTAAGCACAGTTTTTTATGACTTTCTGTAGTTATTCAAGGGCTAATCCAAGACCCCTAGTTGGTGTAATTACTCCATCAGTTTCTTAAATGGGCTACCTACATCTAAATTCATATCTGTCAATCACTATAGAGCGCTAGTTCTGTTTATTCATCCTGTCTACCTTTCTTTTTCTTGCGCTTCCTAAAGCCACCACCTCCCCCTCCCCCCACCCCCCATCGCTATGCTTGACCTACCAAGCCATTTTGGAGAGGTATCAAGCTGAAAGCATCACAATAAGCATTAGATGCTACTTATTATTTAAATCCAATTTTGTTGTCTCCTAGCAATGTACCTTTCATCACGTTACTAAGTTTCTTTGTATTTCCATATCCTCATCTGTAAAATTGAACCTAGTACCTTTATCTTACAGTCCATCATGTTGTAGGAAATAAATGTAGCACCTAAAGTCAGTTAAGTGACAGTTTTCGCTCTTGCCTGCTGCATTCGTCACATTCTTTATTGGAGTCAGGCAGGTGTCTCCAAGTACTTAGTGCTTAATCCTTTAGTGTTATTTTTGTATCATTTCTTCATCATTAACTGAGTTCCTTCTCTATTTTAGTCACTGATAGGTTGGGTTCGGGGGATGTGTCATGTTTTCTTTTTTCTTTATTCATCATAGTTTCTTTATTGATACCAATATATACAACTTCAGCAGTCTCTTCTATAAAATTTGATTGTTAAATTAACAGAAAGCTATTTATGAAGCTTTTCATAATGAGTTCTCACAGTTTTACATTATTTAGAGGACAGTTATTTTATTTTCAGTGAAGAAACACTTGATGTAAGAGACTCTTCTTTTTGAAGTCCAGATTTCTATCTTCAGAGTGATAGAGAGCAGCTAATAATGTGGCAAAACTCAGCTTCTAATTCAATGCTTCCACAGGCTACGAGCCAGCACTTCACCTGTGATGTGTTGGGGTAGGACTCCTAAACTGGGCAGAAGGAAAGTTTCAGCTCTTAATCGTCTGTCTTGATCATGTTCTTGTCATTTGAAAAAATGATTAGGCATATGCCTAATAGATATAGTTATTCATAAAATATTAATTCTAACATATACATTATAAAATATTAAAATATAGAAGATGAGCTTTTTAAAAGAGAGGGTCTATTATTTTTTTCCTAAGCCCTGGGGGGATTATACGACTGGCATCCTCTTTAGAATCATTCTTTAATCCTTTGGACCTGGCTCAAGTCCCTACTCCTGCTTAATTGCTTGATTGCACCATTTATCTCTACAACTGGATTGTAAACTACCCAAGGTTAGAGACAATGTCTTATCTTTCTTCTGTATCCCACAGCAAGGCCGAGCACAGTTTTTTTTTACATTATAATTATTCAATACTGCATTTACTTGTTGATTAATTTCTTGGGACATTTCCGAGTACTGTTTCAATGATTGTTAATAAAAGGAAAAAAATCCTCAGCCCTATTCTACCTTAGCAATTCTGGGTTTTATTCCTGATATTATTCATCTTGTAGGAGTAAAGATAATCAAGCCCATCTCCATTTATAATTTTGTAGAAATAAATATACTAAGTGTGATGAAATGATTTATTTGGGGCAGGTCGAAAATGGTGCAATCTGTGTCAGTACCCTCATCTGTTTTTGTTTCTTGAGATTTTTGTCTTTTAGTGTCTTATCAAATGGCTGAATGCTAAACCGTAGCATTTTCTTTTTATACTTTATAGTTAATTTGCACTGGTATTATTCATGTTCTCGCTGTTTGGATATATTACTTTATATTTTATATTTTTCTCTGGACCAGTGCTATGTCCTTTGATTTTTAAAACCCTTTTAGATTTTGAAAATTGGTTATTCGCGATTGCATTTAGAAACTCCTCGTAGCTATTTAGTTCTTTGAATATTAAAGGCTTAACATAACCTTGGTCTGTGGCATTCTTATATTGTCATTTTCTCTTTCTTGGTAGAGAAAATGAATCAAGAAAGAAAAAACTAAGAACAGTTTATTGTCAGTTGCATATCAAGGCAACCAAAGAAATGAAAACCAAATACTGGTTTCCAAATTTGTAGTTCATTTGTGTCTCTGCGGATTATGTCATTCCTTCATAAAAGCTACAGTACTCTGTACTTAGTAATAAAATTCACTAAATTAAATCATAGCTATTACCAATTGTAACTTAAAAGTTTTGGAATCTTCATTATTTCATTTGCTTGATAGGTATATTAATCATTTTTTTTCCTTCAAAATTTCAAGGGCTTATAATGGCACATGTTTTTCTTGCTCATGGCTATGCACGTCAGTTGAGATGGCTCCGCCCCACATGTCCCTCCTTCTCCTTGTACTAGCAGCATCCTGGACACATTTTTCCCGGGATGGCAAGAATGTAAGAATACAAGCCAGAGCACTCAACACATTTAAACCTATGCTCATACTGCGTCTGCTAAAATGCCGTTAGCCAACACAAGTCAGTGGCCTAGCCTAACATCAGTGGAACATCAGTGGATAGAGCACATGTATACTCAGTCCCTAACAGGAGGACAAAGGATATGGATATCAAATCCTATGAAAGAAGAGTGAAAAACTGGGGGAAATAATTCAGTCTACCACTGTAGGGAAGCAAACCATTAAAACAATCATTGATTTGCTAATGTAAGTCCTGCGGACTGTAAACATGACAACACTTTTTCTCCATGAGTAACTTACATCTTATTTGACTGTTATTTTGAAGATTCTCCAGTGCTCTGAATTTCTTTCAAGATTGCCCCTTTAATGCAAAGTTATTTTAGTAGAAATGAAAAGAAATGATAATAATATTAATTGCCTTTCATGCTTTGAGAAAGAACTAGAATTCTGATTGATTGAAAAATTTAAGGGAGGGGATTTAAAGGGAATAAGGTAGAAAACTGCCTAAACAAAAATCATTTTTGCTTAGTAAACTGTTAAGAGATAAAAATTAAACACATAGAATTGAAGTGGAGGGAACAGGGTTAAGCTAAATTAACTCATACTAAGAAGGTTGATTTCTGAGACGTAGAAAAACACCTCAAAAAAGGCATTAAAATATCTATTCTCACTTAGACCAGTAGAGAGAAAGTTCAGAATTGGTTATGTAGATTGCTAGGTAATCATAAGATTATATTAAAGTTGGTTTTAATATATTTTATCACTAAGTACAAAAACAAGTTTGTATATTAGTATTAATGCCTACTAAAGCCTGCAGGGGATTAATAGTTTCCTAGAAGCTTTTTTCTCGAAGTGATGCTAAGTGTGGCTGCTTGATTTGTTAATATTTACTGTTTTCTTTATTGCTTATATTTATCCTTGAATAGAAAGAATCTTTGTATTTTGCAAATGACCTTTTACAACCTACATTGGTAATATTTCATAGAAGACACACAGAATTCACTTCATTTGAACAGGATAGAATGATATGAAACTCAAAGGAAATGGTGCTTTATTATGGTGTGTGTTATTACAGTCATACCTCCTTTAAAGGTATGAACAAGGAAACTAAAGGAGATGTGTATTGCAAAGCTGTGCAATATTGGGTGTAACCTACTCTACTTTTTTTGTCATGGAATTGAAAGTTTATTTTATCTCTGGTAGATGTACTTGGATTTACAAAACAAATGTATTCATGGAGAATTTATAGCTTTCTTTAAAGAAAGGACACCCTTATTATGCCTGATCCTCTTTAGCTTTCAGAATTATGAAGTTTCATGTAAGGATCCTTATGTCACTATTACTTTATCTCTAGTACATTCTTCTCCATTTTCCCCATTACTATATTGTATCATTCATTGATGGGGAAGGGATTATGTCTCATCTTCTTTTCTGGTGTATTTCTCCTCAGCAATTTAAAAGATATATAAGCCCTATTTTATTCCTTATATTGAAGAAACATATTCAGTTGAATATGCAGATTTCTTGTTTTGGGTTTATTTTGGTGGTGTATGAAAACTTGATTTTTTTTTAACATCTTTTTTTTTTCCTTTTAGCCTGAAAATGAAATTTCTTCAGACTGTAATCATGTAAGTATGAATTTTCCATAATTCACCATATGTGCTTTATATATATGATGACAAATTTTGGGATGCTTTTCCTGTTTTGGGAAGCATTATAGTTTTTTTTTTAGATTCTCTTATTCTTAAAAAGAGGACGATAAACCTTGTTTACGGGCCACGATAAATCTACAGATATCCTTCCACTGTAGAAACCGGTAGGTTCTACCAAATATTTCTGTATTTAAGCTTAAATTTTTCTTTAGTTACGGCTGCCATATGAAAATAATCGTTTCTGTGCTTATCAGGTTTACAGTTTTAGACTTCTGTACTTTAAAATTGTTTCAGTTAGTTATCATATAGTCATCTGGTAGTTGCAGCAGTGACTATAGGTCCCTCAAAGCCTAAAATATTTCTTTTCTGGCCCTTTTCAGAAAAAGTTTGCTAACCTCTGCCCCCGCCTATGGATAGGAATATAAATAAGAAAAACGTCTTTATAAAGCAGTCAGCTTAAAATGCATTTATGCTTTGGCCTAACATTTCTACTTCTAGAAATTTATGTGTACTTAATAGATTAAAATGTGTCCATAAAAGGATATTGGTTGTGGCATTATTTATAAAGCAAAAGATTGAGAGGGGGGGAATCTCAAAATTCATCATTAGACCAAATCTGACAGAGGGGAAGCCCAAAAAGAAGCTGCTCTGTGCCTTAGAACCTCAAAGGGCTGGAGAATAGTAAAGATATGAAAGGAAAATGGGGAGCAATAGTATGCAGAAAACAAAAGAATGGATATCATAAAAAAGACAAGATTAGGACACAGACACAGAGGAAAGAACTTGTGAAGACACAAGGAGATGGCCACCTACAAGCCAGGGAGAGGGGCCTCAGAAGACATCAGGACTGTCAGCACCTTGATCTCACACTTCTAGCCTCCAGCATTGTGAGAAAGTAAATTTCTGTTGTTTAAGCCATTCAGTATGTGGTATTTCTCTATGAGAACCCCAGCAATCTAATACATGTGGCTTGGTGTTAAATTTTTCCTATTAAAGGTAATGGAACAAATATTAAATTGAATAGCTTTCCACCTAGTAGGGAGTTCAGGAATGAATTAATGTCATTAAACAAGAGATAAGATAGTTATGAACGATTTTTTGGCCAGTGAAATTGACATTACCGATGCAGTGGACAAATTCCTAGAAAAACAAACTTTCCAAAACTAACACAAGAAGTAGAAAATCTGAATAACCTTATGTTTATTTAAAAAATTGAATCTAAATAGAAATCTTCCCATTTAATTCAATTCTAGTTGTGCGAGCTTTTATTATGGGAAATTTTCTAACGTTCATAATTGGACTGAAGGTTGCAGGGTAGTAAGTTAATATACAAAAATAAGTTACATTCCTGTTGACCATCAATGAATAATTTAAAATGAAATTAAGAAAATAATTTCATTTACATTAGCTTCAAAAAGATTTAAATACTTAGGAATAAATGTAACAAAAGGAATGTCGAGTTTACCATATGGTGTTAAGGGTTTTAAAGGAATGAAGATATACCTGGAAACTAGACTCTGAGCTTCATAAAATTAATCTCTGAAAGTGCCTTTGATTGTGCAATCTACAACTAAACCCACCAGATCTGAGCTTCTGAGTTAGACTTTTTGGTTCAAGCAGAATTTAAGTTATACTCTCTATTTATATTTTCTCTGAAAACTTCACCAGGGATTTTAGTTCTAAATTTTTTTTCTTAAAAAAAAATTGTCCTTAAGTAAAAAAAGAAAAAAAGTGTGTCTAAATGGTTGTTTTGTCTGCACATTTGTTTCCTTTTATCTTTAAATGCAGTGACATTTTATCTTTTCTGTACATTAACCGAAGTGTGAATATGCTTTAACCAACTAGGTACAATGAACTTTTATCATTTATTTTTATCATAATTTATAATAAATCATGTTTATTATAACTGATGGTAAATTTCACACTAACTAGATTTTCATTTGTTTGTTTTTTCTCTTGTACTTAGTTGTTGTGGAATTATAAGCTGAACCTAACTACAGATCCCAAATTCGAATCTGTAGCCAGAGAGGTTTGCAAATCTACCATTTCAGAGGTAGGTTGTGAAAGAATTTTGTGGGTCTTTAATGGCATAGAAGAGAAAATTACATCTCTTTACCAGACCAGTCATTAAGGGAGCAACAACTCACTTAGTTACTTTACTTTTCTTGGTTTTCACATCTGTATTGGTTGAGATGGAGGCCAACGGGGATGTAATTAGATTTCTTTTTGTTAACATTCACCTAGACTTACAGTAGGATGCATTGATTCAGACAAATTGATAATCAGGCTCTGTTGGTCCCCAACCAGAGAATACAACTGCTTCTGTCATCAGTGCGACTCTCACACATTTCACAATCTGCCTATGTCTGAGGCATGTCAAAATGGTTTCCCCAGGGGGCTTAGAAACATTTCTAAGTGTTCTGGCTATGCAGTTGGATCAATTGAACCACAGAGGTATATGCTTCAAATAATAGGAATTAGCATTAAAATGATATGAAAAAGATTGTTATGTGTGTTGTGTTATAATTAGATGTTGAGTATAAAGACAAAAATAATTAATGAAAATGTGTAGCATTGTATGGATGCAAATTGGAATTTTTCAGTTATTTTCTTGGCTTAGTGTAAACAACAAATATTAGTGAAAACTGTGGTATTGAAAATTTTATTGTTTTTTATTTTTTGTAATCAGTGATAGAAATTCCAGACAGCCAGAGATTTCTACATACTAAAGTGTAGGAATTATAAAGCAAACAGTTGCTATTTTTACATCGCAAAGTTAATAATCATAGATCCTGCAACATCTGCATCTGTCTTCAGACTACCCTATCTGATGACGTGAGGACCACTTTCTGCTGAACTCTTAAGGAAGACCCTACCCTAACCATATAAGCCCTCAGCTTGTGTTCCTCACTTACGTCATTCTGGGATCTTGTAGAACCTGTTTTCTTTGTCAAATGTTCTAATCTTGTATCAGATATGTTTTATTCTTTTATAGCATTGACCCTTCATATTTACCTTGGAGCCTCACAGTAGAATAGCATGTCTTTGAAACACTGAGCGTTAGCTTCTAGCTTCAGTATCCTGCTCCTCAAACTCCCTTAGCTAGCTATATAACTAGGTATACATACCAATTTGATGCTATGTGGAAAATTTAGCTCAGAATATATGCAGATTCATCACAGTAATTTCACTCTTTGCTGGCTTATTTTATATATATAATAAATAAGCTGGCTTCCTTGTAACATATATGTAGTGATGGGCCTCATGTAACCTTTTGGGGTGCTGTGGTTCTCTAAAAGATTCAAGTAACAAGGGCACTTCTTGCTTCCTAGAGGGTCAGGAAAATTAAATATCAGGAAGAACATAGTTGCCAACAAGACATTTTATTCTCTATCTCCTTCCTATCTTCTTTTTTAATTTTGGAATCCTACTTCCAAGGCTAAAACAACATCACAAGAATATCTGTAAATCAAACTTATTTACTCTCTATGATTGAGCCAAATTCTGCCTGTTTTCCTCCTGCTTCATGTCAAAAATAGAATGAATCTTCTCCCCAGCCACTTCAGAGTTTACGCCCATTTATAAATATGTTGATGGTTTAATGCTGTTTTTTGCCGTTAACCTTGGAAATTTTCCTTCTGTCATATTAAATTTCTGTCCAATAGAGTAGTTGAAAAAAAGCATAAACTTCTAAATCAAACACATCCTATTGTAATTGGTGAACTGAAATACAGAATAGGTACTACATCTGTGTTTTTCAGTAAGTGATTAAAGGTACACATACATTTAACTTCTTATTGTTGCTGCAGTTCAAGTTGTGCTATTTGTTTTTCTTCAGATTTTTAAACTGTTGATTGCCCAGTATTAAAGCCTATGTGAATACTTCTACTTCATTAAATTTTCAAACCCAGATGTCTGCCACTAATCCAGATTTTGTTTGTTTGTTTTTGTCTTTTGTTTTTGTTTTTGACACATGATTTTTTCAGTGATTGAATTACAAGTGCTGAGACTTTCAAGGAGCTGTTTCTTTCACTTTAGTAACTCTGTTTTGCTAAAAAAAAAAAAAGAAAGAAAGAAAGAAAGAAAAAACCCACATTTCCTGGAAATATATTCATTGCCCTCTTTTTAGGCATCACAAAAAAAGAGCTGAAAGAATTGCATTCCTCTTGACTGTTGAAGATCCATGTGCCTCTTAAAGCCAGTGTGAGACTATTTTTACTTAAATTCCAACGTCTGTTTCTTTAAAAGTAAACACAATTTTCTGTCTTGAACTGAGTCTTTGACGTGGTGGGAGCTAGACAAGAGACCCCGTGGCCTATAGGATGTGTGCGGTGTGTCATGCACCCAGCACCTTTTGGAAAAGGAGGTTGTATTTATTTTGCCCTGTGTGCACGTTTATGATAGGTGGTATAATAGTCGAGAATGGTCTCTGTTGGTTTCAAAAAACCTATAAAACAATACCTTTTCATTTGTATTCAAAATAAACATTTACGTTTGGCTCCTTTCTCTTGGCAAAACTGCCATTTTTGTTTGTTTTTAATTTCTCCAAATGCAATAGGCTTTTTCCAAACAACCTTCTTTGCTTTATAATTCAAGCTTATAACCCTATGAATAGATTTCACTTTTTATTCCTGAATTTTAGCATCTTGGGGCTGGTTTGCTTCATTAGCGCTTGTGGTCTATAGCATGCACTTTGCAGAAACGCTAATCATGTGGGATCACAATGTGCTTGATCCACTAGATCATGTGTCTAAACCATCCAAATTAGATTTGCAGTGACCTTCTCCTTCTCAAACTTCTTGCCAGACTGCACTGAACATTATTTTAAACATGATTCTGTTCCAGACCACAGTGGTAAAGCTGGGATTCTAGTAAATTCAGAAACGCATGTCCAAAGTCATAGTTAAGTCAGAACACATTAATGTCATGTCAAGAAGTAATATTATGTCTTTCCTCCTTCCTCCCCTTGGCTACTAGGTTTATCTAGCAATAATAGTTTGCTTTGTAGTTGGCTAAGGACTGTAACTAAATTTCACTTCTGAACCTGTTTTCCAGACCTGTTCCCTAGATTAATCTCCTCACTGTCCATAGCATTCTCTGCATGGATAAAGGGACTTCTCAGTAGAACCGTTTAGAATGATAGAACTATTCTAAAATTGTAGATATTAAAAGCTCTGTTTAATTATATCTCAATAAAGCTGAAGTTTTTAACAGCTCTTTTTGCTCCATTTGGACATGAGTTCTAACTGGCATTTGTAATGTAGGTGTTTTCTTGCAAAACACTAATCATGTATTTCCTAGAGGGCACAGCAATCTGAGTAGGCATGACACTATCAAGAAAATATCAGACGTTCTCTCTTTTGTAAGGGTTATTTGTTGCGAGACTAGAATAGTTGTGTAAAACAATCACTTTCTTTTGAGCAGATTAAAGAATGTGCTGATGAACCAGTAGGAAAAGGTTACTTGGTTTCCTGCTTGGTGGATCACCGAGGCAACATCACTGAGTACCAGTGTCACCAATATATCACCAAGATGACGGCCATCATTTTCAGTGATTACCGTCTAATCTGTGGCTTCATGGATGACTGCAAAAATGACATCAACATTCTGAAATGTGGCAGCATTCGGCTTGGAGAAAAGGTATTCACTACACTGGCTTCACCAAAGGTGTCTTACAAACTTGATAAATGAAAAAGCTTTGTATAACTGGCATGGGAAAATTTAGTTCTGGAGGTGGCCTTAAAGTTGAGGTCCAGATGGCCCAAGATCTAAGGCTACTTGACCTGTGAATGCATCTCGTCTATCTGTCACAAAATGTTTCAAGATAGTGCGGAGAAGTAGAGGAATTAATACCTGCTAAGTGTAGTGTTATCTCAAAATACTAAACTATTTGTTGTTTACCTGTAATGTTCTTCTGACAAAGCATTTTATAGTCTCATGGGAATAGTAGTTGGGTTAGGAGAGACTTGAGTTCTCAAACATTTCTCTGCATATAACTCACTGTTTCCATAAAAAAAAAAAAGTCACTTAGCACACCAGTACAAAAGAAGATATTTAAATATTAGAAAATTTTAAGATATGTGAAAGTACTTCTAACTTGTCAGAAGAAAGGCACTCTATAAATGTGATGTATAATTTTCAGCTCAGAAGAACTAGTTTTAGTAAAGACAGGAAAGAAAATAACTAGCTAGCTAGTTTCTTCTTCTCTAATTACATCTGATCTTATTTTACTCTGTTGTCCAGAAGATCACAATGGAGGTTTGACCAGGTTTATTCTGAATTTGTTTGCTCAGCAAAAATGAAAAACTCTTGAAGAGTAACAGATGCCAGTGGGAGAGATAGTATGGGACCTACGTAGACATCAGCTATTATTTACTGCTGCTCATTGATCTGTTAGGAAATATAACAGAAAATAAAATCCATTTGTCTCTTTGCCCCTATATGTTCATTGCACCATGCTTTGTAGTCTTCTGTCATGGTGTTATATGCTGGAACCATACACACCAGTTCAAGCGAGGGTTTTAGTGCTGGTTATTGTCTGTCACCAAATACCTTTCGTTGATACCAACACAGGGCTCTGGCACTTTCACAGGGCACCTCCGAGTCTATCTTGAGAGCATGACGAACTTGGCATACTGCTTTCAGGCAGCTAAAAAAAGGGCCAGTTTTAATAATAAAGAAGACAGATTTTTTTCTTTCCAGCAGACTCTAGAAATGGCACAAAAGCATTTAAGTCACCTTAAAGTTCCTCTGACATATTTAGTGTTGGAGATTATATCCAGTTGCAAACCTCACTCTTAAAAATCTTAACATAAGTGTTAGATGCATTTTCAGGAATTAGTGATAACATATTTCATATTCGTGATTAGTGGTCCACACTTTAGAGTGGACCATTACAATTCACCTCTGTTGACAACCCAGATAATTTTTGATTAGCTTCCCACTGGCAATCTGATTTGTCAATATAAAACCTGCTTCCAGCGGTTATGTGTGAGTTACTAAGTCTGCAGTGACTAACATAATTGCGGAAAATAGTAGTGCTAGAGCCAAAAGACAGGATTGTTTTCTGCATTGTTAAAATAACCAAAAAAAAACTGTTTCTGTGGACCACCAACGTGCATATTTTGGTAATTTTTGTTTTTTGCTATACCTACCAATTAGGTGAATTTCTGTGTACACCAGGGCCCCCAACCCTCGCATCAAAGGCTCTTGTATTTTGGGGACAGTGAGATGACTCATGCCTGTGGTTATGAAAAGCACGTTCCTTCCTATGTAATCTGCTCTGGGACTACAGCTGAGTTTAAAAATGAGGAGGCATGTCCTCAGCCCTACTTTGCCTTTTCCAAATACAGTTTACTTCTCTGAAGCCAGTTTTATAGAAATGAAAATTATCCTGAAAATTAATGAGTTTTTGACCACAGAAAAGAATATGCTCATCAATTTCAAATTTGTTGCTGCTGAAGCTTGCAAACTCCTCTGTAATTTTATTTTCTTGTCGATAATGTCGATAATGAACTGATCTCCAAAGATCAAAGGAGAAGGGATCGTGGCTAACCTGTTTGTACCCTCTGTATGAACATGTAAATGTCATGATTTCAAAACTATAATGATTTCTTTCAAAATGTTACTATGTATAAATTTTATAACAAAGACTATATATTAATATGTTCTTTAGAATCTTCTAAGGAAATATTGTCATAATGAAAGGCCAGGTCTCCAGAAGTAAAACTGTAAGTGATTTACATCCTCTGAATAGAAAATAGAATGTGGCATCCAGTGCAGGAACTTAATGTGCACGTGTGCCACGTTATTTCTCCTTCGTACTTTTCACTCAGTAGTTATGTCATTTTATCATTTCATGCTTTTAACCAGCTACTTTGAATAATTCGGACATCCTTCTTCTCTCTTTATTTAGTGAGGTAGATCACAGAAGACCCAAAAATGTTAAAATACAGAATTTGTAACAGAGATGAAAACTGAGTTCTTGCCTCCCTTTTTGAGATTAGTGTTATCCTTCTCTGTTCTTAAAATTAAAGCAGGTCAGAGGGGAGAGACGGACAATAGGGTGTATGGAGAAGAAAAAACCTTTCTTATCGAACTACTAAAAACTAAACAGGACACTAGCAATAGTTTTAAAACACATTTATCTCACCACAATAGAATTTTTAAAACTCATTGTAAATCCATTTAAAGGATCATTTCTTATTCATATGTCAAGCCTATGCATTAGTAACTTTTTTTGACCTAAATAATTTTATTTTCTTGTCGATAATGTACGAGTGTATAGTTCACCTTCCTTGCTTTTATTCATATTCAGTAATTAGCCGTCTGGTTTTATTTGTCAAATATTTGCATACATTTCAGTTATATGACTCAGATGGGCTGAAATAAAAAGCTCAGACTCTGGGGAACTGAGAATTCCTGAAATATCTTTATTTGAAAAAATTAAAGTTACAATGAATGAAAACGTCTAATGGAGGTGACGTTATGGCCCAGTACCAATATGTGGTACTACAATTAAAATTAAACCTCACATTCTTTAGGGAATGCCAAACCATGGTGATGCTGCCTTAAATTCAATAAGAAGGAAATGAAACCATTAAGAAATATAATAGCCCTAGTTAATCTTACTGGCAGCGCATTTAAAACAGTTAAAAACTCAAAGTATGTAGGGAAGTGCTATGACTCATTACATAGAAGTCATTTCTTTACCCTGTGATGCCGGGACTAAAGGCTGAATCTAAATCAAGATTTGATGATCATGCTATTATTTTCAACCTCTTTTATATAATTAAGACCTAATTGCTAGCAACGATCTAAGAAAGTTATTACGGGCTACTAAAATTTGGTATAGGATATTGTTTTATAACATAAAATGTTTATAATTTTCATATTCTATAAGTAATAAGTGACTGATATGTTTCTGTCCAAATCTTTGTTATCATAGGCTTGTTTTTCCTTTGGGAAGTGGAACTGGGTAGGCCTTGCCTAAGTAGGTCATAAACTTGAGTGTCACACAAATTAGGAAGAAAAAAATAAGCCTAACTTTGAATTTCTGGGGTTTGTGTCCTCTTTTCCTCTTTTCTCTGTCATTATTTTTTTTGTCACTTGTCCTTCAGTTTAGATATCTGTTCAGAATTACTCTCCAAAAAAACTTTTTGGTCATCTGCAGTTTTGGAGCATTAGATAGAATCATATAGCTAATGAGAAAGGTTAAGGTGCAGATAGAGAAAAGGAAGACAGAAGCATCTGCTAGTATGCTATGCTTCTTAATATTTTTTGGGTCAGCAAACCTTTTAAAATTTAATGAAACATATGAACCTTCCTTGGAAAAAATATACAAAAGCTACATACAAATTATTTGAAACTCACTGTGTTGAGAGTTTTAAAATATTAAATATTAAAATATACATAGAATCCAAAGTCTAGAAAAATAAACAATGGACTCGTAGCTGGGCTTCTTACATCCTGCAGCTTGGATGAGTTGATACACTCGTCTAGGCCTGTGTTTGCTCATCAATAGGTACACAGCTCTTACCCCTCTTCTCAGCTATAGTAGGAGAGAATGTGAAAATATTCATGGAAATACTTGGGAAGTGGTGTGTTATAGAACAAATTCTATTAACAAAATTTTTTTTAAACTGTACATTTTTTGTTGAATTTAAATTTTGCTTAAAGTATATGTTTCTCTATCTGGTTTTAGGAATCTTTTTATTATATACGGATTATTTCATAGACGTATTTTACTATAACAGAATTTTATGTGTTTGTTTAAATAAATGATAACACTATATTTTCTGCTTCTTTGGTTTGCTGTATTAATGATTATGCCTCTCAAGTTATTGAAACAGGTTTTCTGAGTAAAGAAGATTAGGGCTCTTGAATAGAAACTATGTAGGGGAAGTTTCTCATTTTGAATGAATGAATTCTTGTGGTTGCTATGGGGATGGTGCAGTGTACAATTAAAGGTAATTGGATGGTTTTAGGAAAGCTGTCCAAAGCAGTTTGTATAAATGATAGTAATCTCATTAAAATCACATCAAGATAAATCTAAAATGTTAGAGTGAATATTATACTACAGATTGTACATATTGAGGTCTTCGTAGACAGTATAGAATAGAAAAAAGGAGAAAGAGACTAATATCTTTCTCAGTCGATTTTTTAGTTTGTTGTTTTTTAACCTGACTAAAAGCACTATTATTTGAGAAAATACCTAGCCCATAAAGATAAATGAACAGAGATTTCTGCGATATTATTTCAGTATCGACATGAGCTATGATCAGAGCATAGGGCTGATGTAATTCCTTTAAATTTTTCTGATATTTTAAACTTTAAAAACTCAGGTTTTTATTTCTACTGGTAACTAAACTATACTTAATTTCCCAGGATTTCTATTTTCATTTTTAATATGCAAGTATTATATATTGCAACCAAAGATTATTGAGGACATTTTCTATAACTTCCATAGTATGGTTTATTCCAACCTGATTTCTCAGTAGACTGTCAACAAGCTAGCTATATGTTGTCTTTTTTTTTTTTTTTTTTAACTAAATGATGTTTATTTGAAACTCACTGTGTTGAAAGTTTTAAAATATTAGTATTCTTACTGTTTTAGGATGCACATTCACAAGGCGAAGTGGTCTCATGCTTGGAGAAAGGCCTGGTGAAGGAAGCAGAAGAAAGAGATCCCAAGATTCAAGTCTCTGAACACTGCAAGAAAGCCATTCTCCGGGTGGCCGAGCTGTCCTCAGATGACTTTCATTTAGACCGGCATTTATATTTTGCTTGCCGAGATGATCGGGAGCGTTTTTGTGAAAATGTGAGTCAGCTCAGAAACTGTTCTTTTCTTCTTTTCATTTTAAATATTTTAAAATACTCTTTCAAAAATAAAATAAACTAACATAAACCTCCCATGCAGGAAAGCCACTGGAAATGGGAGGTGGAGTTGGTCTCAGGATAACAGAAAATGATACCGGATGCTCGGCTTTGATTTAACATCTAGTTAACAGTTGGCTTCTGACAACTTCTGCACATCATTTTTTCTACTTTATCTAAATTATCAATTTCAGTTCTTCTCTGTTTGTATTATATTTATTTTACCAGGGAATCCTATTCACATTTATTTCATGGCTAAAACTTTGCCATGTTACATATTTATATTTATATGTTTTTGGCTAAGATGAAAAAAGCAAGTGGCCAGCTTTTAAAACCAAATCCTTGATAACTACTCACAGACCCAATAGAACAACTTTCTAACACTTTATTATTTTTTGTATTATTTATTTATTATAACTATCCTAAAAGGTGTGAGGTGATCATTTCATCGTGATTGTGATTTGCTTGTCCCGGATGATTAGTGATGTTAGCACTTTTTCATATACTTACTGGCTATTTGTATATCTTTGTTAGAAAAATGTCTTTTCAGATCCTTTGGCCATTTTTCAAATCAGGTCATTCATTTTTTTTGCTTTTGAGTTATATGAGTTCCTTTTATTTTTTTTTTAATTTTTTTAATAGTTTTTTAAAATTTTTCAGTTACAGTTTACATACAATATTATATTAGTTTCAGGTGTACAACATAGTGATTAGACATTTATATAATTTATGAAATGATCACCCTGATAAATTTAGTATCCATCTGACACCATACACGGTTATTACAATATTTTTGACTATATTATGCTATACTTTACATCCCCATGACTATTTTGTAACTACCAATTTGTACTTCTTAATCCCTTCCCTTTTTCACGCATCCCCCCAACCCTCCTCCCATCTGGCAACCATCAAGATGCTCTCTGTATCCGTGAGCTTGTTTCTGTTTTGTTTATGTTGTTCTTTAGAGTCCACATATAAGTGAAATCATATGGCATTTGTCTTTCTCTGTCTGACTTACTCTACTCAGCACAATACCCTCTAGGTCCATCCATGTTGTTGCAGATGGCAAGATTTCATTCTTTTATTTATTTACTTATTTTTATGGCTGAGTAATATTGCATCGTGTATGTGTACCACTTCCTCTTTATCCATACATCCATTAATGGACCCTCAGGTGACCTCCATATCTTGGCTTTTTCAGAAAATGCTGCAGTGAACATATGGGTGAACATGTCCCTTCAAAGCAGTGTTTTGGGTTTCTTTGAATTAGTACCCAGAAGTGGGATTACTGGGTCTTTCTTTGTTATAGAGTCTCCTTTAAAGTTTATTTTGACTGATATAACTGTTGCTACCCCAGCTTTTTTTTCTCTCATTTCCCTTTTCATGAAATATTTTTTTCCATTCCTTTACTTTCAGTCTGTGTGCGTCTTTCAATCTGAAGGAGGTCTCTTGTAGACCGCATATGTAGGAGTCTTATTTTCTTATCCATTTCGTACCCATTCTTATGTCCTTTGATTGGGGCATTTAATCCATTTGCACTTAAAGTAATTGTCGATAGAAATATAGTTATTGCCATTTTATTATCATATTTTTGATCTTCTTCTTAAAGACGTCCCTTTAACATTTCTTGTAATACTGGTTTGGTGATGATGAACTCCTTTAGCTTTCTCTTGTCTGGAAAGGTTTTTATCTGTCCTTTGATTCTAAATGATAGCTTTGTTGTGTAATCTTAGTTGTAGGTCCTTGCTTTTCATCACTTTGAATATTTCATGCCAGTCCCTTCTGGCCTACAAAGTTTCTGTTGAGAAATCAGCTGACAGTCTTATGGGAGCTCCTTGTAGATAACTTGCTGCTTTTAAGATTCTCTCTTTGTCTTTAACCTTTGGCATTTTAATTATGATGTGTCTTGATGTGAGCCTTTTTGAATTCATCTTGTTTGAGATTCTGCATTTCCTGGGCTTGTATGTTTCTTTCTTTAAACAGATTCAGAAAGTTTTCCATCATTATTTTTTCAGATAGGTTTTCAATTTCTTGCTCTCTCTTCTCCTGGTACCCTGATAATGTGAATGTTGGTACACTTGATGTTGTCCCAGAGGCCCCTTAAACTATCCTCATTTTTTGGATTCTTTTTTCTTGTTGCTCCTCTGATTGGGTGGTTTCTCCTACCTTCTATATTGCTGATTCAGTCCTCTGCTTTATCTAATCTACTGTTGATTCCCTCTAATGTATTCATTTCATTTATTGTATTCTTTATTACTGACTGGTTCTTTTTTATGGTTTTTATTTCCATTTTTATGTTTCCTTTCTCTTTGTTGAAGTTCTCACTGAGATCATTGAGCATCCTTATCACCAGTGTTTTGAACTCTGCATATGGTAGATTGCTCGTTTCCATTTTTTTAGGTTTTACTCTGAGCATTGTTCTGTTGTTTCATCTGGGACATGTTTCTTTGTCTCCCCATTTTGGCTGCCTCCCTGTGTTTGTTTCTGTGTACTAGGTAGAGCTGCTGTGTCTCCCAGTCTTAGTAGACTGGCCTTATGTAGTAGGTCATAGAACAACTTTCTAACACTTTAAATAGAATAATGTCCATCTTTACAACAAAGTACTGAGCATGACTTGTGTACACTCTCACTCTGCCTGCTGAATTAACAGCTGAATTAACAGCTTTAACTGTCAGAGCCACTGATTATAAGAGTTTTATTGACTATAGCATGATATAAAAAGGGAGACTCACTGATTCCCTAATTAACAGTATATTTGGAAATAAATGACAGTAGACATTATGGGAATTTTTTTTCATCTTTACTACAGGCACTATTTTCTTTCAAAGACTACTAAATTTTCTAAATGGCTGAGCCATTCGTTCAGAGGTACTCACCATTATATTAATTTAACAGAAAATTTTTTTAGGATTGTGAATAATGACCAGCATAGCTACTTAGCTAATCATCATCATCACCATAATGTATATATATGTTCCATCTTACAGACACAGGCTGGTGAAGGCAGAGTGTATAAGTGCCTCTTTAACCATAAATTTGAAGAATCCATGAGCGAAAAAGTAAGTATTACTTTCTCAAATCCTCTCAAACAATATTCTTTTAAACTGATAACAAAATGTTAATGACTGATAAAGCTTACACATTTCCCAAGACGAGATACTTGGCTTTTAGTAGAGAACCAAAGCATAATTTGCTTAAACCCAGGAAATGAAGCTTAAATTGTGATATCTGGACATTGGAAAGCCAATTGAAAATCAGTTTGGGGAGTAACATTGAAGAATTTTATATTAGAATTACACTGAAGCCAGTCCTACATACTCAGGAAGCTTAGGGTAACCAAACCAATGTGCTTCATAGGTAATTAGCTGTTGAATTTTTCAGCAGCTATCTCATTAAGCGTTCTCATTACTGTTAGTCCTCTACTGAATGCAGGAATCTTTTATGACTTTGAAAAGGAATTATTTTTGGTATTTCTGTCCTGTTATTTACTTTTCTATGCAGCTGAAGAAATGTTTTTCATTTCAGTTTCTTTACTATTGAATAATTATATTTAAAAAGTATGAATTGGAACTTCTGGAATATTATGTCACTTAGATACTGGTAAAATTTACTTTAGGAACATTATTGAAGAGGAAAAGAATACTTTATCAAGTTCATGTATTAGAATCTACCCAATATATATATGTTTAGGACAGCTGCTATCACAGCAACAGTCTGCAATTCACTGTAGAATTCCAGGGCTCCCCAACCATTTACCCTTGCCTCTGTTGCCGAACTAGTTTAGTACGCTTGCGTTCAGTTTTAACCAAACTTAAAGATAGGCATCTTGGTAACAACTGCAATCGTCGGCATGTGCTTGGCGCAGAGCCTCTGCTTGTCTCAGAGGTGCATGTGGACAGCTGAACTCTGAGCAGTCTCACAGCGCTCTTGCTGCACTCTTTTCTCAGTGTCGAGAAGCGTTAACAACCCGCCAAAAGCTGATTGCCCAAGATTATAAAGTCAGTTATTCATTGGCCAAATCCTGTAAGAGTGACTTGAAAAAATACCGGTGCAATGTGGAAAACCTTCCTCGATCCCGGGAAGCCAGGCTCTCTTACCTTCTGATGTGTCTGGAGTCAGCTGTGCATAGAGGTAAGAGTTCATGTCTTTTTATCCTTTTTGGATTCACATTCGAAAGCCTCTTATATCTTTAAATGTTGGTTTTCCCCTATATTTGCTCTTTTGAGTACACTTGCGCCTTGTGACTCAGGATTCTAGCTTTGTAAACATAACTCTAGGAACTAAAGTTTGGTTTCCCTAAACCTTGTCGAAGCCCTTTCCTCCTAGCTCATCAATCCCTGATTTTGTTTTTCTTTATATGTGGCTTCTTTTTTTTTTTTTCCTTTTCTTACAAAGTATATTTCTTAAATCCAAATGTCTTAATTTTTAAAAATACATAGTGTGTAGCATTTTTAGGAGAGTCAGTAGCATGATGATTTAGCACATAAGCTTTGAGTCAGAGAGACATGGTTTCAAATTATGGCTCTGTCACCAAACTAACTGCCTTGGTGTCCATTGTTTACACTTCTTAATCTCTCCAAACCTCATTTTTCTTATCTATAAAAAAGGATAACTATGTTGAGGAGGTTATTTGACATAGCACTTAGCATACAATAAGTGATAGGCATTGTTATTGTTATAACAGTGATGCTATTAGGAAATTAAACAGTAAAAAATGAAAGTATTACATCCATAGGGTCAGACTCATGGTCTGTTTAGTCCAAAAATCAGTCCCTGACAAACGAACCAAGAAGGATGTATAGAAGATCAGAGCTGTCTTCCTTAATATTGGCTACAGACTACAAAAATGAAATTCCCAGCTCTTATTGAATAAATCGTGCTGGAACAACAGTTGGTTAGTGATTAAAAAGTTAAGCGGAAAATAAATTAACCATTAAATAAAGCTCAGAACTTTTTGGCGATTTTGTTTCAAATCTGGATATTGAAAGACTCCTAAGCTTGAAAGCAATGGAATAGCAACCAGAGGCCATTTATGGCCTTGAATTGAATACCAAACACAGGATACTTTGGACACATTGGAGAACCTTGATTATGGTCTAGGTGTCAGATGAAGTTTTACTAAAATGGAAAGGTGAATTATTGACTAGTAAAAGCATATTATAAGAGTATATAAAATGTAATCTAATTTTGGTATTTAAAAAATAGAAAGTTAATATCCTTGAACTGTAAATTAACAAGAAACACAAAGATTCAGTAAATAAATGGACAAAGGATAGGAAGATGATCCAGAAAAGTTATACAGATCATTAACATTAAAAAGACTGATTATATTAAGTGTTAGGATATGGAAAAACCGTAACTATCATACATTGCTGATGAGAATTTAAAATGGTACGATCAATCACTTTGGAAAATAGTTCGCCAGTTTCTTAAAAAGTTAAATGTACATCTCTCATATGACCCAGCCAGCCATGTAACTCCTAGGTACTTACCCAAGAGGTATGAAAGTATATGTCTATATAAACTCTTGTACATGAATGCCAATAATACCTTTTTTTTGTAATAGCCCGAGACTAGAAATAACCCAGATGTTCATCAACAGTTGGAAGGGATAAGCAAATTGTAGCATATTCACATCATGGAATAATATTACTTAACAGTGAAAAGGAATGAACCGTCAATACATGGGTGAATCTTTAAATAGTTATGCCGAGTAAAAGAAGTCAGACAAAAAGAGTCCATACCTTATGGTTCCATTTATATAAACTTCTAAACAATGCAAAGTAATCAACTAAGCTATAGTCACAGAAAGCAGATTGGTGGTTAACGGGATGGGTGGGTGGGGTGGAGAGGAAAGGAAGCGAGGGCTGCTAACAGAGCATGAGGGAACTTTTAGAGTTGATGGATATGTTCAGTATCTTGATTGTAGGGATGGTTTCACCAATGTATACATATGTCAAACTTATCCCATCGTATGCTTTAAAAGTATAGTTTATTATATGTCCGTTATACCTCAGTAAAGCAGTTTTTTAAGACATTTCTTAAGCTTTCCCACTTGGCCTTTACAGCTCAAGGAAGGTAGGGAGCTGTTGTTAATATGTGAAGTGTAGTCTTTTCCTCAAGCTTTAACTGTATAGATCATTAGGGATTATTCTTGGCTTTCATTTTTACCCAGGTAGTTATCTTATTGATAAGACTTCCATTGTCAAAATGTTTGCATTATTAGTTCAGTAGTATAAAATCTGTATAATGCAGAACACTGACAAGGTCAACCCTAGTCTCTGGAGTTTTAAACTCATTTTACACTGATAAAGCTTTTGCTAAATTCTAAGATTTTCAGTCTGTATAATAGCATAAATGGTATACTATATTCATGTACTTTTAATATGTGATGATATCTCATCCTGTTGTTCACCATAACGTTATAACTTAAATCCCAACTTAGGGCGACAAGTGAGCAGTGAGTGCCAGGGGGAAATGTTAGATTACAGACGCATGTTGATGGAAGACTTTTCTTTGAGCCCTGAGATCATCCTGAGCTGTCGGGGGGAGATTGAACACCATTGCTCCGGATTACATCGAAAAGGGCGAACCCTACATTGTCTCATGAAAGTAGTTCGGGGAGAGAAGGGGAACCTTGGAATGAACTGCCAGCAGGCGGTAAGGAAACATTTTCTACTGCCATTTTGAATGTCACATTTTACCAGCTGAGGAGCTTCTTCCTGACCCTCCCAGCTTGCTTTATGTGGATCACTCGTGACATCACAATGAATATTAGATACTAAGAACCAGACACAGAATATTGTTCCTTCAGGCATATCATAGTAAGAATGTGGATTTTGCCACAGAGCAGACATTTGAGCTCATAATCAATAAAAAGAGCTATATACTTAAAGAAATAAATGAAATGCATTGTTCGCTGAAATGTTTTTTGAAAAGGTAACTTGCTAGAATCGATTTGCTAAACTCAGAATCAAGGCAAACCCAGTTCTGGTGAACCCAAAAAAGCTTTCCACCAAAAGAGAATTTGCCCATCTCAATAAGTTTGAGTTGAGGCTGAAAGAGCTGAAATTAAGTGCCATTTTCTAACAGTTTCTTTTTATTACTGATGTGCAACATGGCATGAATTCCAAGCTTGAAGAATCAAGAAATGATGTCATTTTCAAAATCATACCATCTTTTCTTGTTAGACTAGGGCAACTATGCATGGAAGGGTCTTTCTTTCTCTACCTCCAGACTCTACACCCAGTTCTATAAAGACAGTTAGGAAAAATTAGCATACTTTACTTGAGAAGGTAAAGTTATTTTTGTCCAGGGTTCATTAACAGTTGAATAACTACAGATCAGGTACATAATATAAAGTTAACAAAGTATTATAGATACAGTGCCTCTGCTTCATGAACACTGTCTGTGTTTATTACATTTTACTGTATAAAAGTGTTTAAACAATTTACAATTCCAAGTGCAGCCGTGGTACCCTGTGCAGTGTACCCCATACTTTCTCCTACCGCCCTTTAGGAAGCGCAAAAGGTATAGTTCAGCATTAGAAAGCTGAGGCTCTTCTCAGGGAGACTTTAGGAAACTACAATTAATTAGTCTTTTATTTTGTTGTTAGTGTTTTTAGTAAAAACAATATTATTAGAATTTTAATTTTCCTGCTAATCATGTAAAATCAGAATTTGATAGTCTGAAAAGTGAAATTTCCATAGAATTTTGCTGTGGAATAAAATTTTATCTTAGCTCCTATTACCCTGACCCAGAGTAAACAGTAGTGTATGCATCCCATGGTAGGAAAAATATACAAATGTAGCCTCTTCTCCAAAATACCAAGCCTAGCTAGATAGAAGCCTTCTGGATGTAGTTCCACAGGAGCAGTCCTTGCTGGTGATTGTCCTGGGAAACCTCCGTGACAACGTGTGTGCCTGTGCCCCAGACTGAGAATTAATCTAGACACCCTATGTTTGCATTTCATTCTTAATGCAGCATGGTTAGAATAACCACCCCCCGCTTGCCCCCACCCCGCCTTTCTTTTTTTTTAGCTGAGGCTACACTTGTACTAAGGTGCACAGAAGAAAGGAAATAAATTGGTTTGATTTTTTTTGAGGCATCTAGCTAACCTCCAGGGCTTTTTGAAATTTAGCTTATTAACAGAGCCAGTGACTCAACTTGAAAGATAAATAAGTACCACCCTTTGTGCCCAGAATAAAAGTACTTTCCAAACCCAGAGGTTAAACCTCAAATAGTGAAATGTGTGGTTTTGCCCACATTAAGTTTAGCCAACTGGGTAACAACACTTTGTTTTTTATGGACCCATGGTTATTAGGAATTGAAGGAATAAATGATCCAAATTAAAAAATTTTCCTTAGTTTTCTACATTATCCATCCTCAGTCAAATGGAAGAATATTTTGAAATCATTTATTTTAAGTGAGTTTCTTTCTTCCTTTTCAATGTTTTCTTCCTTGATACAGTAGACTTCCATACAAGTGGGTGACCATTAATGTTCTCTATTCTCTGTTGGTTGTGCTTTGCTTTAGTGATCTCTCAACAAATAGTAAACTGTGAAGCATAAAAATTAATATTAATGAGTACATACTTTTTCAACTGGCACCATAATCATGAACTTATTAAATTTTCTTCAATTATGGCTGAATGAGTCTGAGCCCAGTCTCTCCCAGGCCAAAGATGACTGTCCAGTCTATTCTCTAGACTAATCATATTTCAGAAGCATTTCCCCAGGTGTTTCCTAAGCAGTCAGGGGCTAGAATAGATATATAATCATGTAGCAATTTACATTCTTAGTGTTTATTTCCTATACTGCTGTTACTGGGTTCCAGAGCGGCAGCGACCCTTTGAGCCATTAGCCTACTACAGTCCATAGGGCACTCATTGCCTCCTTTTAGTAGCCACAATCTGGTGCATTCTTTGTGAATTCTCCAAGTTTGCCTGTCAGTCATGGATATTTAACTGATAAAGTTCTTGCAAAGACTTTCAGACTCCCATCAAAAAATGCAAATAGTTAGGTCTTTGTCAACAACTGTCACTACTAAAATCCATAATCTTTTGACAGTAATCTTTCTATCAACTAACCACAGCATTTTGTAGCTTTTCCAAATTGCCACCAAGAATTGGTATAAATAATTTCCATCCCGGGATACTGAAAATCTTTCATAGTTCTCTGTCTTGATTATTGACTTCTTTTAGAATAGACAGAACGGGATTTTCTTTCTTTTATTTCCTTTTGATCTGTATTCTCTGATCAACATGTGATGGGGTCAGTACTTTCATGTGAGCCTTGTGAGATCGTAGGTCAAATGTATGAGGATCAGAGAAGGCTTCTACAGAGTCTAGATCTGTGTGTGGCACAAAAAGGCTCGAATTCTTTAACTTGGGAAAAAAGGAACTCAAACCAGAAGGATTATACTTTTCAGATTTGCTTTCTGTTATTTCAGATTCCAAACCCAAAACGCCATCTGCTACCCGTCTGTAGTAATAATGATCTTTTACATCTGTAAAGTGATTTGCAGTTTACACAGCCTTCAATATATTCTTATAACCTCTGCAGTTAAAGAAACTGGAACTTAGAGGTTAATCAACTTGTCCATGTTTTCAAAGTTAGTATCTGGCAGAGCCAGAACTATTAATAGAACTCAAGTCTTCTGATCCTTAATTTAGAACTTTTCCTTCTGTGCCCCAACTGCCTTCTCCTCAAAGACAGGAAAAAAGAGTCTTAGGTACATCTCATACTTTCGCTTTATTTCATGACAGGATGGACCAAGAAAAAATAAATGTTAAAAACTGTATTCTCATTTTCAACTGCATAATGACAAGTTTTTTGCTATATACTTATAATGAGCAAGCTCTGGTTTACCTCTTGGTTGTATAAAAGATAATTGAGGGAAAATAGGAAATTATTATTATTGTATTCATATTTTTGTAGTTGGTATTTCTTACAAGTTAAATGAAATCTCACATCTGTTTTTAATAAAGCAGAGTACGCCTGTTTTAATGCCGGTATCTTTGCAACAAAATTTAAATTCTAGACTTTTATGACCATATTAGGTCTTTAAACTAGAAGTGTCTTCTATGTACTCTTCTCCACTCAATTCTTGCTTGGCCCTCAGTGTCAGATTTAAAAATCTGATGATCATGTAGGCAGATATGAGGCAGCCTTTATATTTTAGAGATCTTTGGTTTTGCAAAGGCCCAAGGATGATTCAGACTGGTAGGCAAGTAATCCCTACAATGGCTTAAACAGAAAAACTTCTGATCAAGGCAGAGAAACCAGTTGGAAAGTATTTGACAAGAGCTCTTGAGCTTGGCCATTGACACTTGTAGTACCTTGTTAAGAGTCCATTGTGATATACCAGACTGAGTAACTGACTGTATGAAGAGATGACATTGTTCTTCTCTGAGGTGTAAGTGACTTTCTTCCTTCTTAATTTTTCTTTTTTGATCCAGCTGCAAACACTGATTCAGGAGACTGACCCTGGGGCAGATTACCGCATTGATCGAGCTTTGAATGAAGCTTGTGAATCTGTAATACAGACAGCCTGCAAACACATCAGATCGGGAGACCCAATGTAGGTTATCTTGTTTGTGGTATTTATCCCTAGTGTATTTTATTTGGCAGTGCAGCACAAAGAACATTCCCTCAACATCTTAACTGGAATTTTGTTAAACAGCAACATACACCAACTTCTGTTAAAACTAGTATGAGAATTGAGACTTCGGCTGTGTCTCATGTATAACGTAGGCACAGTTAGACTCAGTGTTGTGACGATGTTTGATGACAATGACTGAGCATATATGGGCCTACATTAGGTCACTGAATCATTTAAATATGAGAGAGAGAAACTCTCAGGATAAAGTGACACATGCTTTGGCTCTATATTTTTCATCCTGTTTGTTTATTGGGTCATACATACTGGCTACTTGATAATCATTAGATAGTAATTAATTATAATTGAAATATGAAACCAAATGTGTTGGTTGGAAAGCATAATCATGGACAAAATGAACTCTGAACTGTACCCAAGCTCTAGGAAAGCTGTAAAATGCTATAATGAAGTTTTTGAATATCATGCATATGATATGATATGATATGATATGATATGATATGAAAACAGCTCTTTAAAACCAGGTTGCAGGTAAGAACAAATTTCCCATTCTGCAGAAATCTTTATAGCCTTCAGCTGGCAGTGTCCAACAATAAAACAAATGCAGTCCATGTTAATCATCATTCTTCTGTGTGTGCACTCCTGCTGTTTATGCTGTGGTAGGGGATTACAAAAAGATATTCTTTCTTAAAGCTCTTTGTGTAGTTGGAGAAGATGGACAAACACACTTAAGACTAATTAACAGTATTTACCAGTGTAAATAACTGCATCAACTATAAAGGAGGCAAAGGACAGGGAGGAAGGAGGGAACTGCTACAGATTAAAATAGGTTTAAGATACTCTCGATTAAATGCAATGCATGGACCTTTTCTGGGTCTTGATTTGAACCAACATGTAAAAAGTCATGGGATAATTGGAAATTTTTGAAAAATAACAGGATAGTACATAATATTATGGATTTTTAAAAATTATTTTCTTTTGGTAGATAATGGTATTGTCTTCTCATCATATAGAGAAACATTCTGAAGTACTTATGAACAAAGTGATAATAGTATCTGGGATTTGCTTCAAAATATTAGCAAGGGGGATAAAGGGGGTCAAATATGTGGTGACAGAAAGAATCTAACTATGGGAGATGAACACACGGTATAAATATAGATATGCCTTACTGTTAAAGTGTACAGCTGAAACTTATTGGATTTAGTTAACCAATGTTAACTAAATTAATTTTAATTAATTAATTAATTTAAAATATATATATCAGCAAGGGGTTATAGAGTTAAAACAGTCTTGGCCATAGGTTGATAGACCTATGGAAAGGGAAGGTTGATGTTATATAATTCTCTACTTTTGTATGTGTTGGAAATTTTTCATAATAAACAGTTAAAAATAAAGCAGCTGCACACAGATCTTGTGCAGACTGAGTCCTAAGTGCTAAGTGGCTCTGAAGTTGATGGAAGTCTTAGTAATCACTGTCAGGGTGAGTTAATTTGAATGATGCTCAGAAAAGTTAAGTCCCTGATTGCCCTAGGAAAGTAGCTAAATGGCTTTTTCTGCAGACCAAGGAAATAACTGATATGAGCATTCTGAACTGTTGTCAGAACTCTCTTTCTCTTGTTACAATTTCACCCATTTTATGCCCAGGATCCTCTCATGCCTGATGGAACATTTATACACAGAGAAAATGGTGGAAGACTGTGAACACCGCCTGTTAGAACTGCAGTATTTCATCTCCCGAGATTGGAAGTGAGTATTTTGAAGCCAGAGTAAATGTAAATGTGTGTGTGTGTGTGTGTGTGTGTGTGTGTGTGTGTGTTGTATATATATACACACACACATATACTTATTTATTTATTTATCCATTCATTTATTTATTTATTTGTTTGTTTGTTTGTTTATTTATTTATTTATTTTAAATAATCAGTAAGAATTTATTTTTGAGTTCTGGAATAGCGGACACACTCCAGTCCCCTGAAAAGCATCTCTCTTGTTTTCAGAACAGTATCTAAAAGTAGAGGTAGCCCCTGCAGGTCTGTCCCCAAATGTCCCCATGTACTGCTCTTTTGGAAATTAGGGTCAAATGTTTGATACCACAAACATCTATCTGGAAAGAACTTGAGCACCTTTGGGGTAGAACAGAATCTTCAGATATGTCTATAAAAAGATAATAATGCATTTTTGTTTTTATTGATTTGCACTGGGTATGAGAATTTGCTTTTATTTCTTTAACTATTCAGAGTTATTGAATTTATTCTATCTTAAGAGATTCTCATCAATAAGTGACAACTTGATTCTCATCCTGTTAGCCAAAAAAAGGGAGGTAGGAGGAAGCAGAGACGAAATAGGAGAAGGATCTGTTACTGTCAGAATCACTATAATTTGTTGGCTGTAATCTCCTGTTGTCATGTCTTATTTTTGCTTCTCACCTGTAAAGCAGCCAGTACCGGATGCGGCTTCTCAAGTTTACCTCCTTCCTGATTCAGTTTTTTAAGCCACCGTGCTTTGGTCATTAACTTTTTCTGGTGATTAATATAGGTTTTACCCCCATACTTTACTAAAAAGATCACTTGAAGATTTAATATGTTTCTGTTCCCTCAAATTAGCTCTAGAAAAGACTGCAGAAAGCTAGTGGGAGTTCCCCTGTGCTTATTACCCAGGCCTTCGCACCAGGAGTGATGGAGAGTTACTGAGTTTTACTATCTTAACAAAACCATGTTTTTTTCTCTTCTGTAATTCCTTCAGCCATGATCAAAAGGTGCTTCACAGTCTTGAAAGCTACTCTTTAAATATTAGCCTTTCTCCTCCCAGTAAGTAGCTCTCTCCCAAAATTGACATTATGATGTGGACAGAATTAAGCATCATTGACCTAATTCAGAGAAGCAGCAGGCTTGTTGCCTAATCCACTGTCTCTGGAGTCAAAATTAAATGTTAAATTTTTTAAATTGATATGCATATTCAAGTAAACTAAAATTATAATTGCCTTACCTCGTGTGGGAAAAAGAAGACGAACAGTTTCACTAGAAAGGAAGTTGAATGGGAGATTCTGTTTCTCCTGCAATTTCCTGATCTTATTGAATCTAGTGTATCAGATAGGATTGAATTTCATTCATACTTAGTAAAAATTTATGAATTGCCTGCTGATTGCTACAACCCTTGTTTTCTCATTTTGGCCAGGGCACGTTAGTACTGGGTCTGCTCTTGTAATGTTGTGTGCCTTACGTAGCCAGGATAACAGCTCTGAAGTAGAACTTAAATCTTCTCTGTTAAGGTTAACAAACTTCTACAGACTGACCACTGTGTGTTCATAAAGAACAAATTCAGGAATACTTTTTGTTTATCTGCTTGATCTTATAGGCTGGACCCTGTCTTATACCGCAAGTGCCAGGGAGATGCATCTCGTCTTTGCCACACCCACGGCTGGAATGAAACCAGTGAACTTATGCCTCCTGGAGCTGTGTTCTCTTGCTTATATAGACATGCCTACCGCACAGAGGAACAGGGCAGGAGGGTATGCAACACTATTGACTTTATTTCTTCATGTCATCATTTGTTTTTTAATTAGTTTGCTATATATATTGTTCTGATTTCTGTCATCCTAGGAAAACTTTGTTAGTATATCTGGTGGGGAGGGCTTGCTGAGTATACATAGAGTTGTTCCATCAGTTTTCCCGTCTGATTTTGTTTTTAACAAAGTGAATCAGGAGCATTTACATTTTTTTCTTTAAATTATTGAAATCTGAATCATATATAGACAATTAAATTCTGCTTCTCTAAACTTCAGTTGGCTTTAAATAAAGATCCATTAGAAGCTCTTAGCCAGGACACAGTTTTTGGGCTCCTGCCCTTGGCAGCAGAACACACAATGCCTGTGTTAGTGAGACCTCTCTCACAGTCCGCTAATCAGAGCAGAACCTCCATGCCCCAGTCTCTTGATATCTGTCTGCCCTGATTGCCACCTCTTTGGGGGATCTTTGTGTGTGTTTGGCTCTCAGGCAGCATTTACTGCCGTCTAGTGCCACACTGATGTGCTACTTGCTCTCCAGGATGGCCTCCTGAAGGTACTCGTTGCATTTCAGTCCTGAGCTTAATGAAAAGCCTGACTAAGTTTAGGATTCGGGATGAGGAAACCCAGATAGAAAGATTTGTCATACTTCAGATACTGCAGTCTTAACCCAGTTTTTATACTGCTATGTAAGAAAATATGGGAATTTGTTGTTACTTTTTTATTCATATAACGAGCTGCTCCTTGATCACAGGAGCGCCTAAGTCCTGGCGTGGTGGTAGTCACTGTAATAGGAGGTTCCTTGTCTTATAAATGAAGAAAGTGTTGGAACCTGGTATACTGTCTTTTTTTTTTTTAAGTATACTTCTTTTTAAAAATTGAGGTGAAACTCATAGAACATAAAACTAACCATTTTAAAGAGAAATATTCAGTGACATTTAGTACATTGACAAAGTTGTGCAACCACCAACTCTGTACAGCAAAACATTTCCATGTCTCTGAAAGGAAACCCCATGCCCGTTAATTAGTTGCTCTTCACGCCCCCTCCCACCACAGCCCCAGATGTGTGGGTCCTTGTAGGAAGAGAGATTGATGGTACTCATCATTGACAGCTTTCTTAGAACCGTTCCAGATATTTTAGTTTTCATCTGTTTCACCCTCTGCTGATTCTAACTCATCCAGAAGAGTCTGGTCCAGACCTGTGGAAACCGTTGCCTCTACTGTTGCCTGCTTGTTCTGAGTTTGGGTAAATTTGAACTCAGCTCTCCTGACCCATGCGTATTCTCTCCTGAATTGGAACCAGCATTCGACTCTACCATGGAGAAGGAGCAAGTTAATTTTGCTAAACAAAAAACTAAGCTAGTCTGAACAAATTCAGTTCAGGATTACTGAAGAAAGGATGTTGTTTCATATTGTACATTAGAATATGCCAAATGTATATTCTCATTCCAAAAGATACGGGTTTTTAGAAGCTTCGTAGGACATTTAATTCTTATTGCGGAAGAGATTCAAGGTATAAAGTTATTTACTAGTTTCCTGACATAATCTATTGCCTTTTTGTTTTGGTTTTGGTACCTTTAAAGTATTTTGCTTGTTCCTTCTCATGTAGCTGTCACGGGAGTGCCGAGCTGAAGTGCAAAGGATTCTACACCAGCGTGCCATGGACGTTAAGCTTGATCCCGCCCTCCAGGATAAGTGCCTGATTGATCTGGGAAAATGGTGCAGTGAAAAAACAGAAACCGGACAGGTAGGTGACATGGCTGCCTGTTTATCTTACAGTAATTATAATGTTCATGATTAACATTTTATATAGAGTACAAACCCCATAAAATTCATCTCTGTTTACTTCACAGACATGATTTGCTATGTTATTTGGTATTCTTTCTATAAGAAATCCTCAGGAAAATTTTCTCCTTGGTCTCTATATCAGGAATAATTGTACTTTTCCTAAGCAGTTAGTTTGTTTTTATATTATGGTTGCTGTATTTTGTAATTGATTATTTTCCCTCTTTACTTGGCCTCTTTAAAAGCCTAGAGCCAAAGCTGTGGCCTGCCTCTAGCGAGTATTTAAACAGATCTGTGGTAGGCGTTCTGTGTACCAACTTGCTACTCCTGATGCCATCCCCCTTTCCTTAACATCCTTTTTTTTTGTTTCCACATTTTTACTCATTTTCAATTCATTTTATCTTGCCTTTTTTTTCTTTTCTCACTTTTATAAGCCACATTAAGCCCTCAAGAGGGAAGGCAGGGTATACATATATACACATATATGTAAATACAGGGATGCATTAATACTGTGCATGCCCTACAACAGTCCTACAAGATATGTAGAAATGGAATTTTTTCTTTTAAACTAGTAATTGGCAAAATTGAGGCTCAGAGAAGCAAAGTGTATTGACTCCCTTACCTAACACTCAGGTCTAATCCTAGCCAGACATTCGTTCCGTTACATTATAACCTCTCCATAGGAGAAAGTGTAGAGAAGGTGCAGCCCCCAAGAATTACATGCATGCCATAAATGCTTCCTTAGGATTTTGTGCCTGGTTTAAAAAAAGAAAAAAGAAAAAAAGATACATTACTGCATTCTAGCAAATTAATTAGCATGTGTTCTAAATATACTTCTAAAAATACTAAAACAAGGCATGAACCCAGGTTCCCAGGTTCCATTTGTAGCACTCCAAAACATCCTCTGGGATTAAACTGTGAAAAAGTCACATGCGCAGGAATTGGACATTTTTAAGAAGCAACAGGGCTGCCTACACAGATCTGCTGGGCCGGGGCGTATCATTTTCGGCAGTGAGTTTCCTGGGCTTGTTATTGCTAGAAAAGCCTATTGTTTCGCTTTCGGCTTCCTCTGTCTAATGCAACAAGGGATATGATCATATGGAATCCTAGGAAAGTTTTCTTTTATACCCCCTGTAAAGTAACACTGAGAAAGCTGCACTGCATTGCAGCCCACCTCTATGAAGCTAAACTTAAAAAAGCATTCCATGAATGGGATTTTCCCCTTTGCCATTTATCCTGCTCTCAAAAGTTTTATGCATTTTCTTTAAGGGTTGTAGAATTTCAACAACCCTTTTCCACCCTTCCCATTTTGATTTCTAAACAGAGATTCTTGCTGAATTGTAAGTTAAAATTGATCTGTTAACAGAGCTCTTTACTGAGAAATAGCTGTCGATATGCTTTGGGAAGGTGAGCTGATGTTATACTTAAAAATCTCTAAATCACTAAGAGAAATAGTAATAGACTGATGCTGTAAGATTGCTCCAGCTCAGTTTCTAAAGCCCAGACTAGAGAGCTTTTAGATACCAAAACCCTAGATTGCTCACTTGTTTTGCCATTTTCCCTCAGATGATCCTTTATGTGGGCTAGGGTTAGAACACCAGAGTTGACTTGCAGGAGCTATCATCTCTATGCTACAGTTAAGATCCTGGGTCCCAATAGAGTCTTAAATTATTCCACATCTTTTACTGTGAATTTGTTGTGCAGTGATCATTATCAAAACCAGATTTAAAATGAAAGGCAAAGATTATCAAAACACAGAAAAAAATGAAATGACAGGGTGTTGATGGAATGAAATAAAAGCCTGATAAGATTTTTAGACTCTGAGGACACCTGAACATTGATTCTTATTGGGCTTCTCGATTTGGCCTTCTGGAGAATTTACATGGCTGTTGTACCCCCTTGATCCTCTTGACCACCCTGTTATGTCAAGTAATTTTTGAACCATCCCTGTTTGGGAAATCAAATAAAGCTTTAGTACTCTGTTTATAGTGAAGTAGTTTTAAAAGGTAAAGAAAAGGAGGACCACCAGAAAGGAAGTAGACACTGTTATCTCAGCTTCCCTTGATCATTTATATAATTGACAAACGCCAGGGGATTGCCTTTTTATTTGCAGGAGCTTGAGTGCCTCCAGGATCATCTTGATGACTTGGCTGTAGAGTGCAGAGATATAGTCGGCAACCTCACCGAGTTAGAATCCGAGGTAAGCAGTTTGCAGCTCGTAGAAGGAGAATGCCCTGTCAGCAGCCTTTCCTTTTTTCTTGGTTCTACTGTTTGTAGACTCTTGAGAGAACAGATTCTCTGTAAAACAAAAGAACCTCGTCAGATTCTCTCTGTTTGATTTGTAAAGAAGAATATTGTGACGCTTCCTGAATACCTGTCCTCATTTCTCAAGAAAAACATTTTATACATTTAGCCCTTTGGTTTTCTTCATAAATTAGAATTATCACAGTGATCAGACCAATCATTTTTCCCCTTTAAGAAAAGATAGCAGCTATACTTCAGATCTCCTAATCACATTCAAGAATAGTTTAAGCATTCCTGTTCTCTTCTCTTTAGCTCCTTCAATTAGGTCATTTGGTAATGTTTGTGTGTTTAATAAAATAAAAGCCTAGGACTTCAAGTTAAACATGTAAGATTGAATACATGTGTTTATCCCTGTTCCATCTTGAAACCCACGAAAATATAAAAATGAAGTTAAAAAACCTTATAAGCATAGGCATTTATTTTTAGAAATACAGAGATTATTAGTGGGGAGGGGACAGCTAAAATTTTTAAATTGGCCTTGTAGGGGCAGAAATCAGGGAAACAGGGAATTGCTGTTTTATTTTTGTTTTGTTTTTTTATCATAAGCCTTTTAGAGCTATTCGAATTGTCAAAATTGGCAGTATATAAAATTACATTTCTCGACCAGTATTTTTTTTTTTCTTTTTGCTTTCTATTTTTCAAAAATTTATTGCCTCCTTTCATCTTCTGTCATCTCCTTTCCCATTCTCATTGTCCTTGTGGACTTAAGAGGACATTCTGGGGTGCATAACTCTTTAAAGGAAGATGTTATTTCAGCAGCTAGTGCTGGACAGGGGTTACTCTCTGCTAAAGGCATTTAGTGTGTGTTCCCCAGAGGCAGTGGTTTATCATTTGGTTTGAGGACAATGATCTGGTTTAAGAGCTTATAAACTGGAGATGGATGTCAGTTACCCTTGTTTACATTTTGAACTGCTTAGCTTTTTGGAAAAACTTGAAAGGCTTTATATACTCTAGTATTGTTAAATGTTTTTGCTCCCCACTTCTTAATTCTGCATCTGCGTCTAGAAAATGTTCCTATCACCATTCCTGGTTCTTTCTAAGGTAGAATTTTTATGTTTAATCTTCTACAGGATATTCAAATAGAAGCCTTGCTGATGAGAGCCTGCGAGCCCATAATTCAGAACTTTTGCCATGTAAGTTTTGTCCAGAGGAACAAGGGTTAGAAACAACCAAATTTACTAGGACTCTGGCCCGCAAATGTATTGGACTCATCTCTATCTTCAGCATACATTACTCTTGAGCAATAGCCAATTTGGAGAAGTTGAAAATGTAAAAAAAATCAAGAGAGGGTGCCACCATCCTGGGAAACCTTATTTGATTATCCTTCCGAGGGGCCCAGATATATGGTTAAGCACAGTTGTTGAATGCCCTTCGTAAGAGGGAAGAAAAGCAGTAATAGTAGTTTCTCCTTCCAGCTGTCTCCTTGTACTCTTGTACTTCGATACTGAGACAATTGTGTTACTTTATTATTTTGTTCACTTATTTTGAGCTACCTAAATTGTGGGAGCAAAACACACCGAGGAATTGTGAGGATCTGGCAACCATGAAGCGATGTTATCAGCTGCTGGCACCGTATAAGGAAAGGAGTAAAAAACTGCATAGCACATACTCTAGTTGGAGCTTTGTGCAGGGACACTTGACATGTATATGTTATTCCTCAAACGTTTATCCCTTGTAATTTCTCAGGCTTTTTTTTTGATATAATTTAATATGAACCTTGTTTACGAAGGCTCTAGAATCAGTCTTGTTTGCATTTTTGATGGACTGGGGTGCAGGATTTGCTCATTAATTGTTACAAATGAAGTGCAAATGTGCTTTGCCTTCCCCAGGATGTGGCAGATAACCAGATAGACTCTGGGGACCTGATGGAGTGTCTGATACAGAACAAACACCAGAAGGACATGAATGAGAAGTGTGCCATTGGAGTCACCCACTTTCAGCTGGTCAGTAACACCTGGCAGGTCCTTCTTGTCCTAGCTGCATGATGATGACTGAATCCTGTCCTCTTTCAGAAAATCAGAGGAAAAATTGTTTCCTCTGAAAACGATTTCCTGTGAAAAATCGTTTTTTCCAAATATATGCCTTATTTTGATTTGTTCTTAATAAATGTGGTTTTTACCTGCTATGGCCAAGCACCTTGTTGGGCTCCTAGAAATTTGGTGATAAGTAAGACAGTCCATACCCTTAGGGAGCATGCAGTCCAGTGTGGATAGAGACAGGTGGACTGGCATGTCCTGCTTCAGGCACATCGCTTGCCTTCATAAGATATTTTAGCCTTTCCTTTAACAGTAGCAATGGGATCTGCTGTTTATGTCACTGTTCATTGCAGCAGCCCAAATATATATCAGTACATGGGACTCTAAGGTCTGACATTTGACTAAGAAGGTTAAACCATGCTTTTCATAGTTACCACCTGTCTAAGGGAAGTGTTTCTGGTAAAGCTAGCACTTCCTTCCAGGAGGACTAATCCAGACATCTGTGTAAAATTTCCCTCTCCTCGGGGTATGTAGCCTTTGCCATATGATACGAGGGCCTTGGGAGTGCAGCACAGGAGGCAGTGGTGGAGCACACAAACCCTGCCCTGTCAACTGTGTTCTAGTAAGAGAAAGACATAAAACACGTTTATGAGTAAGTGCATAGTGGCCCGTGAAGAAAAATAAAACAGCGTAAGGGCTGGGGCGGTGAAGAAGAAAAGGGACCTCAGGAGCATTTGAATAGAAATTCAAGGAAGTGACGGAGTAAACCATGAGGAGATCTGGGAGAATGGCCCTTTTGGCCAAGGGAACAGCGTGTGTGTGATTGAAATGGCAGGGAACTTGTGTGCCCTGAGCAGAGGGAAGAATGGAGGTGTTGGCGGGTCATGAAGCCTGCGAGACACAGGGCACGTCCTGCAGGGCCTGGAAAGCAGGCTTCTGCAAACTATATGAACACAGTGTTGCCCAGCACTGCTGCTTAGAACTTGCCACAGAGCTTCTGATTTTCTTTCTCATCATTTTTAGGTACAGATGAAAGATTTTCGGTTCTCTTACAAGTTTAAAATGGCCTGCAAGGAGGATGTGTTGAAACTTTGCCCCAACATAAAGAAAAAGTATGTAGCTTTTAATTGATTTATTCTGCTTCTCTGAAGTCCTTCCTAGCTACTGGATGGCTATCTGGGATGTCAGGCGGCCTCCTGCTTCTGGCAGTGGAGGCCTCCTGCATACTCCTTGGGAGGGTAGTGAGGACACACACTTGGATTGTCTGGATATGATCTAGGTAGCCACTGAAAACCATACCTGGCAGTGGGAGCTCTGATTTGGAAAGCCTGAAGGCTGAAGGAGCACTTTTAGTTGTCCCAGGGTCAGGCTGTGTAACCGATGAAGCAGACAAAGATTGTGCACTTAGAGCAGCAAGTCGCAGTGTGACTCCAAGAGGTGAGCTGACTTCCTCCCAACGTAGTTCCATACGTCATCTCTTCAGGGAAGGAACAGAGGCTTTTACTGAGGTAGAGATCTACTTATGAAACAGTAACTTTATTCATTTAAGAATTACATCTTAAGAAGGAGAATGATGAGCTTTAATATTTAATAGCATGGTTGCCCAAATTCTTCTAGGTCACTCTTCACAAAGGCATGTTTCTAAAACACATTTCCTCTCATGTAAACCAAGTTCCCATTTTGCTAAGGTTTCTGTACTTTTCAGGAATGAGTTTCACAGCACATCAAAGACACAGTCCAGACCTGAGAGCAGCGTTCCTCTCCGGTCACATGCTTTTAACAAAACAAGTGTTAAACTGTCCTTGCACACATGTCCTGTCTCTGGCCTCCTTGCCAGTGAGGAATATAGTCAGTTTTCAGGCTGTGGCCCGACTTTTATGACATATACACTCAAATTGCTGCTTTTAGAGCAGGGGTCCCCAACCCCCGGGATGCAAACTGGTACTGGTCTGTGGCCTGTTAGGAACCAGGCTGCACAGCAGGAGGTGAGTGCCGGGGGAGAGCGAGCGAAGCTTCATCTGTATCTGCAGCCGCTCCCCAGCGCTAGCATCACCACCTCAGCTCCACCTCAGAGCATCAGGCATGAAATTCTCCCAGGAGCACCAGTCCCTGGTGCCAAAACGTTTGGGGACTGCTGCTTTACAGCTTTATAAACACAGTAAGACTTAAGGAAAGGCATTCAAAAACGTGATAAGAGGGGGTATTGAGTTCTGGGAGGTAGTGTTGTCCCTGCCCCAGCCCAGCTCTTGGCTGTCTGCCCACGTGTGGCTCTAGCCAGTCTTAGGCTTTCTCTTTATTTTGGCAGAGTGGACGTGGTGATCTGCCTGAGCACCACCGTGCGCAATGACACTCTACAGGAAGCCAAGGAACACAGGGTGTCCCTGAAGTGTCGCAAGCAGCTGCGGGTGGAGGAGCTGGAAATGGTAATGCCTCATTCTGCAGCCTCCAGTCCCAGAAACCATAGGGGCAGGAGACAGAAAGCTGGGGGAGAGGCAAGGGCCAGTGGAATGATAAAGTGTTTTCTACTGCATGTACCTGGAATTCCAGAGTAAGACAAGCTGTAAGCGTCCGATACAGTCATTCCATCAGTAATGTCCCAAGGGTCAAGGGTTTCCTCCCTCTTCACTCTGCTGTCCTTGCATCGGCCTTATCATAAGGCTGCCTGCAGCATCTGGGCCACCTGCTCCAAAAGTCGTCTCCAGGAAAATAAAAACAAGAGAAACCTCCCCCAGCATGAGAAAAAGGTCCTTCCCTTCAGTTTGATCGCGTCAGTGTGAGATCCATTCCCACTCCCTGCCATGCACTCATGAGCCAGTGATCATGAAGGTGAAGCTAATACTGGGGAGTCAGCCACAGTGTGCACTGCAAGAGGAAACTTCTTTAAGGTTAAGCCTGTACCATGTTAAGAAAACAGCTAAAGAGATTATTAATATGTTTTGTATTGTGAATCATACTTATTTCACCTCAGTCTAAGCAAAAACTAGTAATGAATACCAAACATCATTAATATCACAGAGGTTGTACTACCAGATTTTCAGATATAGTGATAGTGATTCAGTGATAATTACATTTAAGTGGAGCTGGCCTAACCGTCCTATTTCAATTGAGATTTTGGGTCCCTAGCTTTGAACCTAGCTCTTTCAGTTAAATAATAAAAGTGGAACTCTATATTTATATAATGGTTTTAACTTTCTTAAGTGGTTTCCACATCATCCTACTTCATGTCACAGCAGTCTCGTGAAGGGGTCAGTGTAGATGGTAGCATTTCATTTTGCAAAGAAAACTCAAGGCCATGTGACTAGTTAGTGGCAGAACCGAGGCTAAATCCCAGTTCCCCTTTCACTGCAGTGGCCACACTGCTGCCACTTTGCTATGCAGAAGTTGTGGTTGCCAGACAAGATCCAGTCAACAAATAAGTGCAAAGAACATTTGACATCTCCAACTTGGAATCACCTCCCTTTTCCTTGCTGGTTCCTCTCACGCAGACAGAGGACATCCGTCTGGAACCAGAGCTGTATGAAGCCTGCAAGAGTGACATCAAGAACTACTGTTCCGCTGTGCAGTATGGCAATGCCCAGGTAACTTTTTGATGTTACTTTTTAATTGCAAGAGTCATGTGAAGGTAACATTTTAATAATTAATTCTTCACTGGTGGTATAGGCCTCATCGCATGCCATCCAGCCTGATCATCCTCTCTTAAGCTACGTCAGACTTTTCCCAGAGTTCCTCATCTGCATCCCTCTGTGTCTCCTATTTATTCTCTTCCCTCTTTCAGGTTACTTCGTCCACCCGATAATCTCATAATGACCCTTCAAATGTCTCCTCCTCTCTCTAGCTTTCCCAACACTCCGTACCTCCAACATTAATTATTTTCTCACTGTATTCCCATTGCACAGAAGTCTTAACTAAAGGTCACACAAGTACCACCTAAGAAACTTTTTTTTTAATACGTGGAACAGGATCTTACCCAGAATCATCAGGAATGAAGTGCGAGCAAGCAAATTTTATTTAATGTTCTCCCAGCGACTTGGCTACCTCTCCTAGTCCATTGCCATGGTACTTTCCTGTGGCATAATGGCTTCATCGTCTTCTTTTATCCACTATTCCTGATGCAAAGTTTTCTGTCAGTCTGATTCTCATCCATATAGTTAATCTGTCTCTGAGTTTTCTCTTTATCTTTAATAATGTATAATTTCACTGTGATGTAATTAGGTGTGGTTTTTTATTTCTTTATTCTGGTTATCTCTTTCAGTCTCTTCGGTTTTCATTTCCCTGATCTGTGATTGATTCTTTTCATAACTACCTGTTCTTGATTCTTATCTAACATTTCTTTCCGTATTGTTCTGAGTATGTTAAATATGTTTTAGTTGCTCTATTGCCTTTTTTCCTTTTTTTTTTTTTTGGTGATTCTTAGTTGTCCCTTGAGGATTTCATAGAAGTCTTATGTCTTTGTGCTACAGCCTTAGCGACTGCAGCTTCCCATCTGCTTTCCTCTTTTATCATTTACAGATGGAATAAGGAAGGAGAGGTTTCAGGATATACTTAATTTACTCTCTTAAAATCCATCCTTTGGCACTTTATGCTTTTATGTTAATCCACTCATATTATCGTACTTATATGTTTATATGTTTGCTCTGTATGATTCGTCAGGGGTAAGGGTTGGGTCTGATTTGTACCTGGCATCTAATGCCATATTCTCATGTGGTGAGAGATAAGTTGAACTGAACCTCCTAGCTTGTGCCTACTGTCTGGTCAGGGTTATTGCTCCAGGGAAGGTCAGAGAGCCTCATATGTGCTCCAGAAGGAATCTTGACAAGGAATAGCTCTAGAAGGCAGAAGGAACCAGGAGTCCTGGGTGAGTATTCTTCCCTTTAGAGTCCAGTGCAGCCTGCTGTTCATCCATAATTTTTATACAGTTTGGTTTGATATTAGCTCTAAGGTAAATCTATAAATATAATTTTCCTTGGTAAGAAAATCCTGATACCTACCACCTAGGAATTAGAAATGGAAAGTACTTGGATAGAAAAATGGCGGATTCACTAAAATCTGAATGCTTCGGTCAAAACACATGGATTATCAATCCCAAATACACCCCTTAACTTGACCATAACTCTTATGCCCTAGATTATTGAATGTCTGAAAGAAAACAAGAAGCAACTAAGTACTCGTTGCCACCAGAAAGTTTTTAAGCTGCAGGAGACAGAGATGATGGACCCAGAACTGGATTATACACTCATGAGGGTCTGCAAGCAGATGATAAAGGTAAGGGGTCCAAAACCAAGGGCCAAGCGCAGGATGAGTAAATTAACAGCATAAACCTCTTTAAATGTCAGAACAAACTTGCGTAATCTTCCTATTTCAACCTTTTATACAGCTAAGTTGTGGTTCTCAAAGTCTGGTTCCTAGACCAGTATCAGCATCACATAGGAACCTACAAATTCCTGGGCCTCACCCCAGATCTACTGAATCAGAAACTCTGGGAGTTGAGCAGTCTGGTTTAACAAGCCTGCAGGCGATTCGGATGCATGCTCTCAAGTTTGAAAACCACTAAGCTAACTGACCTCATTTTGACCTAAGCCACAAGTACATAGATGTCCAATGGACATATGATTAGTTTTGGGAGCGATTAGTCGTATTGTGCTGAGACAGCCGCCATCAAATGTTCTGATCATGCATCCACTGCAAACAAAAGGCTTTTCCATTCTATAAGTTCTTTTTGCTTCGTTTACATCTCCAGTGAACGTTCTCTGCAGCTGCATTGACAATAACTTAGATGTGAGTTCCTGGATCTACCCGTTTGTACAAAGAGATTAACTTAAGGTTCTAACCCCTTATTTCAGCTTCCCTTTAAAATAAAATGCTACTTTTCACCATATCAAATAAGTTCCAAAGAGAATTGTGGAAGTTGGAAGTCTCTTTTGCTGGGCCTGATAGAATTGAGTCCTCTGTAAAAGTGGAAATGTCAGACTTTGATTTGTGGGAACTTTGTAAAATTTTTGATGACTTTTATAAAACTCAATGAGCAATCCAGTCCCCATAGTAAGATATCAGTAGACTATAATTAGCAGATAGAGATGGAGTTTATTACTCGTCCGTTGGAAATGGAGCTCTAACTTCAAGGATGGAGCTCTAACTAACAAGCATACAGAGGCTAACCCTGTCGTTAGGAGAAGAACCAGACGGATTCTTGTTCACAACGGTTAGTGGGTAATTCTGAAGTTTCCCATTGGGACTGGGTAGATATGGCTTGATTGCTACATGGGCAGCTGGTCCAATGTTATATTCATGCTTAAATAAAGTTTAAGCTCACAAGATGCCATGTAATGTAATGTAGCCATGAAAGTAGGCAACCAGCGCTATGCAAAGTAGGAAACAGTGAGGTGGGAGAAAGAAATGTGAGAACTATCGTTGAGAATAGGTAAAGAACGGGGAACTTGAGGCCGAGTGCTTATTCAGGCTTAGCCGTTTCTCTCGTACCAAGTGATACCTTCAGGCTGCTTCTGTCATAAGCTCCTCAGTAAGAGTGAAACAGATGGTATTAGTTGTCATGTCTGGATAGCAGTTTTTATAAAACTTTGATTCTTTGCAGAGGTTCTGTCCAGAAGCGGATTCCAAAACCATGTTGCAGTGCTTGAAACAGAATAAAAACAGTGAACTGATGGATCCCAAATGCAAACAGATGATAACTAAGCGCCAGATTACCCAGAACACAGGTAACATCTGGCTTGGCTTTCCTGGTCCCATGCTTAAGTGGAATAGAGTGGACATGTACTTACTTAAACTGTAGGTGCTTTGCTGCCTGTGAATTTTAAGAGAGAGCCTGGATGTAAGCAAAATGACCTACTCCTTCCTTGAATAATGTCCAGAAGAATGGAATGAAAGTCATGGGGAAAAAGAGGCTTAAATAATAGAAAACTGCTTTTGAAGGGCATACAGAAGGAGTCAAGACTAGAGTTCTTGAAAAGTCTAGAGATTTAATAAAACTCTATGGATGTGGCAGGAGAATATATGGGTAATCTGTTTTAGAAAGAGAAATTTCATTTCTGAGTTGCAAGACTTTATAACTTAATGGGCAAGACGAGTTGGGTATTCTTTTCTCAGTATTTCCAAAAATAATGCTACGGGGCAGGTTGCCGATGTCTTATTTTCGTGAGGACGACCTAGAATACTGGTCTCACTAGACCCTGCAGAGCTGCTACAGATTAGGATTCCTGGCGGGGGTCACCACATCTACTTTACCAAATTATATTTCTGTTGTAAAACAATATAGTGAGAGCTCAGTAAACATTTATTGGATAAGCAAATCAGTGGTCAATTTGTGGTCATTGATATAATATGCCCCTTTGTGGAAGGTGGATCTCTAAAACCTCGTGAATCCAGTTAGAATATTTTATCATGTATTTATCATTTTCTGCTCTAGATTACCGCTTAAATCCTGTGCTAAGAAAAGCCTGTAAAGCTGACATTCCTAAATTCTGTCATGGTATCCTGACTAAGGCCAAGGATGATTCAGAGCTAGAAGGTCAAGTCATCTCTTGCCTCAAGCTGAGATATGCTGACCAGGTAAACTGGCGTGAGCTCTCCAAAGAGGTGTGTTTATGGAGCCACCGCTCTTCCTGGAAGTTTTTTCTTTGGAAGTCCTTAACTTTCTCCTACTTCCCTAAGACCTTCTTCATACGTTCCCCAAGCCAGGGGCCAAATAAAAGCTGAAGTCGTGTGTTAGGCTGACATGTTCTCCCTTTGTCACGTGTAGCGCCTCTCTTCAGACTGCGAAGACCAGATCCGGATTATTATCCAGGAGTCTGCTCTAGATTACCGACTTGATCCTCAGCTCCAGCTACACTGCTCAGATGAGGTAGGGTCTGGGTTTCAAACTGGTTGTGGACAGAGCTGGTCAGAGAAGTTTCATGGGAGAAGTTTTTACTCTTTCGCTAAGCCCTGACTCCAGAGTTAAAGGCCCATCTTCTAGGCTCTTCATTGTCCAAATTTCTGGTTCTGTGTAACAGTGTGTTAGACTTGGCACTAGTCCTGTCACTGTACAATGTTGGTTCCATATTTCTCTGTCAAACAAGAGCATTCTTTGATTATATCTGCGTACATGTAGTTTGTTCTTCCCTTCTTATTCTGGTGGTCAACCCAAAATACCTCCAAGGTTTGTCAGAAATAGCTCCGAAAAAATGCCTGTCCTTGGAAATTATTTGACCTACCTAGAAAAAGCCACGTGGAGAACCTTTTTCAACACAGGTGAACGTGAGAGGAGAGTAGCTAAAAATAATTCACAAAAGCTTACTCAGAGCTGTCCCCAAAAGGGTAAATTTTTAATCTGTATTGCGAGCTGTTTCAGGGCATGTGTGTGTGTGTGTGTTTCTCAGTTGTTAGTCTGGGTTGACCCTGAACTTCTGTAAATATCAAACATTTGCTTTTAATATTTTACTTGGCTGTAAAACCTTCTTCCTCTGGAATCGGGGAGTAGCCTTATTTGCGACCAGCCTGGGACAGTGTGACTCAAGTCTCAGGCTTGATAGCATAACGATATGTGCATTGACTGGTTTTTGACTCTGTGCCAGTCCTTGTGAAGGAAAATGGAGCGTGGCATCTCATTCTAGAGGGAGGGGTGTGAAATCCACCAGGAATCTGTTTGAGAAGAGCCCCGGGCACTTGTGTGAGAGGATTACCCTACCTACACGTTTGGTGACCAGGGTTTCTGGTGACAGTGCAGTGTCCTTATTTTTTGTGTGTCTCCTGAACAGATCTCCAGTCTCTGTGCAGAGGAAGCAGCAGCCCAAGAGCAGACAGGTCAGGTAGAGGAGTGCCTCAAGGTTAACCTGCTCAAAATCAAAACAGAAATGTGTAAAAAGGTAACCACCATCAAACACCATATTTACCCCACTTGCTTTTCTGTCTTCCTCCTCTTTTTCCTTTTAATGCTATAGTCTGCACTTTTTAGTAATAAAATCTCAACATTCCTTCCCAAAATTCTATGCTGTTTCTTGTTACCAAACTTTAATTTGGTTCTTGACCATTAATCGCTGTAACATAAATATTCTTTCACATGTGCTGATTATTTGTAAGTATGTCTCAGTTCCATGACCAGGCCATTGTTTAAAGGTACTTTGAGTACAATACCAAAGCAAAATGTCAATTTCAGTATATCGCTAAGTGTACTGCATTCATAAAAATCAATGAAACTAAAAATTTAATTCATTTCAGAAACATCACATAAAACAAATTTATCAAAGTGTGACTGCTAAGAATATATTAGCTTGCAGAATTGAAAATGAAATTATATATTTGATATATTTTTTAAAAGCTTTATCTTTTTCGAGAAGTGTTTCAATGACATTGTTGAGTCAGTGTGAATATTGTATGCAAATATTTTCATCTGCTAGAAATGTTTCCAATTTCTCGTGATCTGAGTTCACTAAAAGCTAAGTCTAGATATTTTCCTTTGTCATCAAATGGTCCCATCTAACTTTGAGGACAATATTTGAGGTTTTTTTAAATTATTGTCATTTTACAGTGACTACAGTTTTTCTGTTGAGAGCAAACTAATTTTTATTTAAGAAAGCATTTCTGGCCTGTCTTTCACCTCCTCTCATTTCGTCATGTATAATTGGAGGGCCCACAGAGTTGATTTCAGTTCTCTTATGTTTATATGTCTCTTTTTCGGAACTTCTTTAAACTCAAGAATTATTCTTGCAGTTAGCATTGTGCTCTGTCAATTTTTTTTTTTTCTTTTTGAGGATAATGAAGGTAAAGTGAAACATTTTGCAGACATTCACCTTTGGGAATTTTCATTTAGTATATTACTCTGATTTTCAGATTTCACATTTTTCAGACTTCTTAAAATAACAAATTACACCAATACTAACATTTAGTATTTAATAATATGGCATACCATAATGCCAAAAACCCCGAATCTGATCTTACATTCTGCTTTGCTAAGCAAACAGCTTTGCATACACTAGCTCCCTAAGTGTATTTATTGAATTAAATTGCTAAAAATCTGTATTCTCTGCATCATCACCACATCGCTGCCTGTCTCACAGTAGACTATATTGTTAAGCCTCAAACTTCCCTCTTTGACTTTTTTGTTTGTATCTGAAGTATTTGCAGATAGCAGATATGATGCATTTCCACTATAAAAGCTTTCTCTGTGATGATCTTCTCTTCCTAGGAAGTGTTAAACATGCTGAAGGAAAGCAAAGCAGACATCTTTGTGGACCCAGTTCTTCATACAGCTTGTGCCCTGGACATTAAACACCACTGTGCAGCCATCACCCCCGGCCGAGGGCGTCGTAAGTCACTGTGTTCACTCTGACTCTGTTTGAACTATCGTAGGGGGAATAAAGACTCCCTCCGAGGCATCAGTTGCAGCCACTCTGTTCTGTAGCTGCAGCTCAAACACAGACAGCATTCTCTGGGAGCCTGGTTGATGCCAGAACGAGGCCTTGTGGCAAAATGAACTTTGGAATAATCCTGCAGGCTTCAAGTGACCTAGCCTAGTTGAGTTATCAGGGAAGCCTAAGTTAAGCCATCATCATGGCCACCTTCCCTACCTTGTCCAACCTAGAACAGCTTCCCCAGTGGCCACATTGGGCCCAGTACACAGGTCCTGTGTGAGGTAGAACCTGGGCAGGTGTAAAGTTGTTTCTGAGCCATGCATGCCCAGTAAAAAATAAGATTTTAATAGAGACTCTAGACAGCTGATCTTGGAAGTTAAATATCATTATTCTCTATGTCAGATCTTGGGTCAGGTTTCCTAGAATGGATTTAACTTTGTTCAGCCTACAGTTCTGAATTCTCTAGTGGTTAGGTACCCTTCTGCCCAGCTGTAAAGAAACTTCTCTGTTCTGTGTGGATTCAGACTCCTCTTCTCCCTTTACCTCCACAGAAATGTCCTGCCTCATGGAGGCCCTGGAGGATAAGCGGGTCAGGTTACAACCCGAGTGCAAAAAACGCCTCAATGACCGGATTGAAATGTGGAGTTATGCAGCAAAGGTAATGACCAAGAGAATCTCCTGAAGTAGCCGTCTCTTCTGGCAGCTTCCCGGTTTCTTTCAGATTCTCCCCTGGTCTTCTTGTCCTTGTTGAGAGACTGGCAGTAACAGCATTTGAAAATTCTGCCATGTGCCTCTAAGCGTCTTTGGCCGCCCATGAGCCTGGAACCATCTCCATCTGCATTGCGCTGTGCCTGCAAGGCTTCGCCAGGTTCACCGCCCCCTGCCCTCAGTTGCCCACAGTCCAGCACGGAAAAGGGAGTCACTCAAAGAATGTGACTTAAGCCAGCCATGCAAAGAGAAACTAGACATCATGGCCATGGGAAGAGGAAGAAATCCAGCCACCCCTGTCACATAGCTTCTTTTTCTCATTTTACACAGTTCGTGGGAGAAAAATATGTATGTGAGACTGGCCCTCAACTAGCCTGGAACGTGGAGGATAATAGCATAAAGTGGAAGTGTGTGGTGCCCAGGCAGACTTGGGCTGGGGGAAATTTTTCCTACAAAAATTCAGCTTCAGTGAGAAGAATTATAACAGGTCTTCTCACGTATACATTGCTTTGTAGTTTATAAATCACTTGGATGGATATAGTACCTCATTTAAACCTTGAAACCCTACGAGGGAAGTGGACTGATTATTTCCTCGCTTTATGGTAGAGGAAACCGTGACTTTAAAAATTATGACTTGCCCAAGGTGAAAAAGTCAGGTTTCTACATTCAGGCTCTTTGTGTCTCCCCATCCTGGGACAGACATTTTCATAGATCAGCAGAGGGAACATAAGAACTCCCCTCCTTCTTGACTAGTCCTGTCACCCCATGTGCATCAGGGTCAAGGGTAACAGGCAAGTGGGAAAGACCATGGAAAGTCTTCATACTTAGACATGAGGGGAAGGGACCATGGATGTCAAAATAACAAGCATGCCCCTCACTCCTCCTCCCAAGGGAACAAAGTCAGCTTTGAACCCCTTGATTAGAAGAAGCAGAGACCCTCCATTAATTCTTCTTTCCTCACCAGTTTCCATTTTTGAGCAGCTGAGCATGGCTTCAGGGTGACTCCAATGCTTGTTTTGTGTTGGCAAATGTTGATGTTCACATCGCATTAATCTGAAGCCTCCTGCTGTGTCCTGTGTACATGGGATGAGTACGGACGCAGCCCGAAGGTCTCTGGGCCAGCCCCTCTCGGGCACCCAGGCTAAGATGAGACTCAGAAGAGTAGGTTCACGTGCACCTGGAGAACCTTTCAGCCCTGATTTTGCCATAGCAGCCCACCGTAGAGGTGCAATTGAGAAAGCAGTGAGAAAAACTGAGGATGAAGACTGGTTACATTATAAATGTCCACGATCGGGGTCGTGAAGTTTAGTCAGTCCATACACATCATGTCTGCACATTGTTTTCGATGCGGGAGAATGCTTACGATATAATGGTGAGTGAAAGCAAGTCAAGATATAGAATTAATCGCATGCAACATAATTTCAGTTGTTTCTTAAAAGGCAGCAAAAATATTGAAGAAAATAAATCAGAATTACATAACCTTATGTCATTCTGTGACTTTATGCAAGTCACTAAACCACCTCCCATCACTTGGGCCTCCGGATCTTGGTCTATAATATGGGAGTAATAAAATCTACTTGCGAGGATTGGTATGAGGACTGAATGGTTGAAAACATGTTGAGCCCTTAGCCAGGGCCCAGCACACTGTGCAGTCCTCAGTGTGAGGGCTGTTATCTTGGTGGCAATTGTTCTGATAAGACTTCCCCTCTTTGGATTCGTCAGTATTTTCTGATCTTGTGCAGTAGATACACACAATGTAATGATCGGGAAAAGGAGCCCTAGCTCTGTGTTTGACATTCTTGTCCCTCGCCCACTCTCTCCAGAAGAAATGGCAACTTAAACTAGAAATCGAAGGGAGCCTGTAAGAGCTAGCACCACCCCCACCCAATTCTCTCCCCCTCTCTCTCTGTCTCTCTCTGTCTCTGTCTCCGTCTCCGTCTCTGTCTCACTCCTGTCTCTCTCTGTCTCTGGTTGATGCTGCTATGTGTCATTCCAGGTGGCCCCAGCAGATGGCTTCTCTGACCTCGCCATGCAAGTGATGACATCCCCATCGAAGAACTACATTCTGTCTGTGATCAGTGGGAGCATCTGCATATTGTTCCTGATTGGCCTGATGTGTGGACGTATCACCAAACGAGTGACACGCGAGCTCAAGGACAGGTAGAGCCACCTTGACCACCAAAGGAACTACCTGTCCAGTGCCCAGTTTGTACAGCCCTCCTGTATAGCATACCCGTTCACCTCGTTCTTCTCAGAGGTGCCACCACCACCATGTTAGAGCAGCAGCAGGTGTCCACTGCGTTGTCCCATCTCAGACTTCGCCCGCTTCCATGGTGTCTCTCTGCGACCATTCGTAGCATCAGCAGCTGGCTACTTTGGTTATTGACTTTCTTGGCAAACTCGGGATTACCTGCCCATAGACAAGTCTTTCTCATACCAATGGAACTACCAGTACTTCCAGAACCAACTCACTTGACCTGCAACTCAAATGAATTTTTTTAAAAAACAAAACAAAACAAACAAAAAAAAAAAAAAAGAAAGAAATTTTTAAAGAAAGAAAAAAAAATGTATATAGTAACACGTCTCCAGGCTTGATTCGGGGTTATTCTGTGTGACTGTGTAAAATGAAGGCAGGACATTAGAGGGGAAACACACTACCCGGTATGCTGTAACTGGGATGTCTTGCTCATTTCTCAAAAGTACCTTTGGGCTGTGGACTTCACCGAGTGGTGGGAAACCACTATCCAGCCTGCTCCGGTCCCGTTTTCTTCTGCGGAAACTGTGCGATGCCTTCCAGTCCCCACTCTAATAGAATCACTGCTGGTCAAGACCCTGAGGCCATGGATGTTTCTAAGATCTCCTCACCTCAGCAAAACAAAGCATGGGCCTCCCTAGGCCAAGAGCAAATGGGTTGGGGAGGGGGATCAAAGTACACGATGCTCGTCAGTCCCCTGATCTGCACTGAGAGGCTGGACCCTGAGTCCCTGGGCAGCAGGATCCCAGTGATCCTTCTCCAGGCAGGTGCAGGACCCGGTGGCATTGGGGTTGACCCTACTGGGTAAGCAGCGGCTCCAGAAGTCCTGCCAGGAGGCAGTGACTGTGGGGAAGGGGCTCAGGCCAGGAAGGGGAAGCAAGGGATTGATTCACTTTGCTTTTTCAGGCAACAATGCAGGTCAGAGACAATGGCTTATAAAGATTTAGCGTGGTCTCAAGGGTATGACTGGCAGTCCAGCCTGACCTTTCTGCAGGCTCAAGGCCGCCTTCCCAGACAAGCCCCTTTACGCCTCTGTGTGGAGAGGACATGGAAAGTTATTACATTAAAAGATGGAGGCTTTTCTCTTTTTTTTCTTTCTGTTTGTTTGCTGCATACGCCCACTGTAGGAGGCATTGGCTTACTGTTGTACTTTGGTGACTCATCAGTCTTTCCATAGTTTGAACTTAACGGAAGCAAATTCCTGGCCATCCTCCCTCAGCCCTCCAGTGTGGAGTGACAGGTGCGGAACGTAAGGTGGGCGGAGTGCAGGCATGATGTTTCTGCCTGGCACAGCTCTGCTCGAGTGTGAGGCATGGGGCCACAGTGGCTGCACAAGAGGGCAGCGTGTACAGTAGGAGATATATTTATATAATATATATTTTATTAACCTGTTAGATGTCCTCAAAGTATTATAAATCATGTGCCTACAACTGTCTGCATAGACCGTGGCGCCCTTCCTCACCCGGCCCACCTTTGTCCCGTCCGCGTGTGCCGTGGACTGGACCGACACAGCGTCATCGTCCCCGAAGCGTGTCCAGGGCAGAGCGGGGCGCTTGTGGGTCGGGCGATCCAGGCGCCCCGTCTCGCCTGGCTGGCGGCATCTGAATACTGTGGTTTTCTTCTTCTCCTTTCTTTTCTCCTTTGCTCCCCTTCCCGGAGTCCATGGGCTCCAGAAGCCAGCTCTGTCTCCCCTCTGCCTGGGGTATGACAAGCCACCAAGGGGAGCTCTTGAGCTGCTCGGTCCCCTTAGTCCTGCTCTTAGGGTCTTTCTGAGTCTTAGCAGCTGTTCTGGAATTCTTCAGTCTTATAAAACTTGGAGCTAGTGGAGTCCGAGCAACACCCGCTACCACCGCCATCGCTGAACTGAAGCCAGCGGTCCAGACAGGCCACGCCCAGGGCTCCCCGCCTGGGCGGAAGGGGCTGCTGTGGCTCGAGATCGAGAAGCGGGGACACCCCCTAAACGCAGGCCCATCGACCTCTCAGTGTGGCGTACAAGACAGAATCAGTGTCCGCCGCCTGATGAGGCGCGGGCGCCGCCCTCTCTGCAGTCCCCTCCCGGCACATGTAGGGTGTTCGCGTAGTGTGATGTGTTTTGATATTTCTGTTCTTTCTGATCTGAGAGACGATCTCATTCATTGTCTGCAGCAGATCTGGAAGTTTGAAAAAGGATTTGGTTCTTGAAACATTTGTCACCTTTAGACATGGTCAGAATAGAAGAGCTAACTCTGCTGGTATCTTCAGTTGCTTGTTGCAAGAAAGCGTTACCCCATCCTACTTAGAATAGTTTACATGACTGGTTTTTAAGAGTCTAAGCAATGATCTGAGCAGCTTTCTATGTTCGAGGGTTCCAGCACTAGCGGAACCCGCAGCCCACTTATCTGGTTCTGCACTGCATTTGACGTAACAAAACCAGGGCACCTCTGGTTTAGGCCTCATGGTTAAGTTGTAAGTAAATCAGCTTAGTCAAGAACTGGTCAAGGAAAAGAAACCGTGGCCCTAGTGGAGCTAGCGACAGGCCCTGGCGTTTGTATCTTCTCCTGATGTCCAGCCCATGAACAGTAACGTAAGCGGCAGGTAGGGTTGTTTGCCAGGGTCAAGGCTCCAGGCACTTGCTGAAAATACAATAGCCAGGTAACTCCCCTGGCCTTGTTAGCTCACTCCATTATCTCCGGGACTCATGGTCGGTGTGCTCCACGACACTCCAGATCAGCCTCCTGGGCTGGAGGCACAGCATACAGGAAATCAGAAAGCTGAGCAGAATGTCAGCAGCAACAGTGACTCTCCCTCCACCCGAGTGTCTCCCACAGACAGTGGCTCTGGGAGTGGGACTTGACCCTGGTGCATCCCTGGCCTTCCTCCACTATTGCTGCTGGCAAGATGCACCAAGATGGGAGCCATAGCAACGGCTTGGGTTCTCTGCATTCCTGGAGGCCCTGTGCCAGTCCCATGGATCCAGTCAGCTCGTTTTGAGCCAGGACATCCTTAAAATCTAGGGGAATTCTAGTATTTAGTGAGCAAGTGTTGACTTGAATTCACGGCAGGCCTTTGGTGATCTGCCCTCCTGCCCTTAACTCTTCTTGGGGACAGTGAGCAGTTCTGCCACTGGGGGGAGAGAGAGATGCAGCAAAATTACTATTAGAGTTCATCTCTCCCCTTTTCCTAAGGGTCACGTAATAGAAGAATCCCATGGTAAAGAGGTCTGTAGCATTCATTTACATTTGATTGGACAAAGTGGAAAGGGAGTTATATGCTCCCTTCCCAAGAGAAGAGTCACTCTCATATGTGAGTGTGACTTCTGGAAATGTCCGGTCCTCCCCACCCTCAGGCTGTGGAACCACTTACAGCCCAAAGACTCCCTCTGCAGTGAGTCATCGGGGAGGGCGAGATTGTTTCCTGGGGCTTCCTTAGCTGGCCTCCGGTTCCTCTGAGAAGAGGCTTCGCTTCCCATTTCTTCCTCTCCTCCACCAAAAAGTAAACGTCCTCCACATGTAACTTATTCTGAGTAAGCAGATATGGAAAAAGAAGCTAGAATAGGAACCTTTGGTCACCAGCCAGCCCAGCCTGACACATTCAACCTAAATTTTGGCCATAGAACAAAAAGGATATGACTTTTTGAATCATATGCATTTTGGTATACTTGTATTTCAGATTCTTGTGAATTTGAAAAACCTCAAAGATCCCTTTCATTTCTCACCCTTCGGACGGCACCTAAGTAGCTCTATAAAGTGCCCACTCTGAGCCCTGCGTGTCTCCTGGGCCTTCACGGACGCTCCTCTCCTGTTCACTTCCTCCCCACCGACCCCGGCTGGTGTTCTGGCCCGCGGTGCTCTCTGTCATTTGTCTTTGGCCACCTCTCTAACTGCACTGCTATGTCTTCCTCCTCCCCAGAGTCACGTGTTAGGGCAGTCTGAGTTTAAAGCGAGCCCCACTTCCTGCCCAGATCTCAGACAGCAGATGAGTCATTAGCAAACCCAGACTGATGCTTCAGAGTGACAGGCCTCCCCCAAGCCATTACTGTGGAGACCCAGGGACTGTTTGCCTCTGGAGCACAAAGGTGGGACTGCCTGTGGGGCTGGTGATGACAGGATCCTAACGGTGGTGTCCTCTCTTCCCAGTATCTGCCCCGACGCACAGGTAGGGGTGTTGGGATAGGCGCAATGGAGAAATCTCCCTGGGCAAGGAGAAAATTTAGATAGTGCCTCTATATTCTGTTTTTGCCTTCCCCCGACATAGACTTGACACCTGGACCCAGAGCCCAGCAGGCCCTGTGCTAGACTCACTAGGGAGGTTTGAACAGGCCCCTGGGCTGAGAGCATGCGCTGGACGGAGCAGCTTCTGCCAGCACAGCGTGCCCACACCAGTCCGAGCAGGAGACAGACTGCAGCAAATGCTGTGTGAGATCTTAGGCCTTTAACTTTTTTTTTAAGAAAGAAAGAAAAACAGAAAAGTAAAATGAACAAGCCTCTTTTGTAAATGGTTTTCTTTTCTATGTATAAAATCCCCCCAAAAAAATCCTTGTTTTTACATGTTCATGCTGTGTAATTTTGAGATGTTCTTGAGATTCTGAACATAATGTGCATTTTTTTTTCTGTACAGATGAAACGGGAGACTTTAATAAAGAGTTTGCAGGTTTTTACTTGTTAAATCTTCTCTGTGGTGACTGGGAGGACGCTGCAGCCACCTGCTCTGCTATTAGAAGTCTGCGGAGCTGTGAGTCCTGACCGTGAACTTGTCACTGACACTCACAAAACCCACTGTTAGGTTTTCGGCATTCTTGGCTAATCAGGGCGAGCAGGGCAGGACCACAGGAGAGGTGGGTGTCGGGTCTGGGCTTTCCTGACTCTCAGGCTGATGTGTCTAGAATTACTCATTCTGCCAATGTGTTTAAGCCGGGTCCTGAGGCTCCTTCCTGCCCCACCCGCCCCGAAGCCTCTCCTTATGGATGGTGCCTGGCCTAGTGGCCGCCTCCCATTCAGGCCCAGAGCAAGGCCCCACTTGCTTTCTGTGCCCTGCCGTGTCCCTTTTTAGTCAGTGCTAGACACCCTCCCTCAGCTTTTTCTTCCTCCTCCACTCTCAGCGAAGCTAATTTGCATCTGGATGTTAAAAGAGTTACAGCTTAATGAATTTGCAGGGTAGCGAAGTTTTCTCAAAGTCGTAATGTCCGTACTAGGATTTGAGTAAAGGGTGTTCCGTGAGAAAAGAAGGCATAAAGTGGGACCCAGGGCTTCCACTCAGAACTCCTCAGATGTACCTCAGCAGCTGTCACTCAGGAGGCGGTGGGCCTGCGTATAGAGTGGAGTCCGGGAGGAGGTGAAGAGTAGAAGGAGGGAGAGGGTTTGGGGGCCTTTTGGTTCCCAGCTGCAGGGAGGCCCTCTGCGGGGAGCTCTGGGCCGCCGGCAGGCCTGAATGGGAGGAGTCCGCTACCAGGTACTTTGGGGTGTCTGAGACAAGCTGCCTCTTTGGTGCAAGTGGAAAGTGAGATGCAGAGTTCAAGCTCCCTGTCACGGTACCCCACAAGGGAGAGGTGACTCTGCCCAGCTGCACTCGGCCCCCCAAGGGGAGGCTCAACAGTGTTGGGGGCCATGCCGCCCCACTGAAGACTCAGCAGTCTCAATCGTGTGTGTGTGATTTTCCAGTAAAAGATCCTTGGCCAACTTCAGTCCTCAGGCATTTTGCATTAGTTCTCAAAAGGGGCTAAGAACAAATGGGTTTCCGCCAAAAAGGGGAGCACCTTAGATATCCAGCTCTCACTTGGGTGGGGAGTGAGGTGCAGGGAGGGGGAGGGACCTTGGTTTCACAGCTAAATAGCCACGAGATGAGATGGCCGCTGTCATGTGCTTTCTCCTCTGACCAGTCACATTGGTTTTGGGACCTGTATGACCAAACTCAAACCCCAACCACAGGCTCTGGGTGGCGCAGCTGACTGGACCCCAAGTCTGTAGACCCTGGACAGACCCCTCCCCCATGGAAGCCTTTGGCCTTGGTCCTGGGTCCCCATCTCCTTGTCCGAAACAACCAGCACAACAGTGTCTTCTCAAATCCCCTGTATTTGTGGAGAAACTCGAATGCCTGGGAGAGAACAATAGGCACAGGGAGGAGGACACAGCCAGATCCGGGAGAGAGAAGCCAAGGCCACGTGCTGCTCAACGCAGCACGCGAAAGCTGCTGGGGCTCCGCCCCTCGCGCTGCAGGGCCCCAGCAGGAGCGTGCCTTCTGCCGGCCTGCGCCCCGGAACCGGAACCGGAGGCTGCGCCTTGTCCTGCTCGGGTGGGCGGCTCCACAGGGTGGACACAGCAGTAGCGACTCCGCCAGACAGCGGCCAGGACCAGGCCGTAGACCAGAGCTGCACTCAGCAGCCCCAGGTAGCAGGAGGTGACGGCCCCGAGGGTCTGCTCCAGCTCCGCTGCGGAGAGGCGGGGGCGGCACAGGGGATCAGGCCGGCCCACCCGGCTCTCCGACGTTGCACTGTCATAGTCTCCTCCCTGCCACTCACTGCCTCCTCCAAAGAGCTCACTTTATCCTCCTGGAGGCTGAGTTACTCCCCATTCAGAGACGGAAACGTCAGATGTGAGTTAAGTTCCGTCAGGCCAGAGTGGTTTGGGCTGGGTGTGGTAATTGGGTGGGTGGGTCTGGGACCAAGACAGGTAGAAGACTCACCCAAGAGTCACGGAGAGTCAGGGGCAGAGCCAATACCAGCCCCAGGAGCTCTCGGCTGGCTCCGCACCTTCCCCCGACTGCGTTGTCCACAGGAGACCCCCCCATCTCCCCGCAGAAGGGCCCCTCTCCTCTCTGAGCAGCGTGCATTGTCTTCCTGTCCTACGAGCCTTTCATTCTAAACCTTGGCTCCGCGTCAGACCTGGCCTTCTAGACTTCCTCAAGTGTGCACTGTGTTCCAGTCATCTCTGCCCTGGCAGAAACTTGGTGCTCCATGAATATTTGCTGAATGGACTAGTTTGACAGGGAAAAGTCCTGTCTTTGCCTAGGTGTCCTAGGCCCTGGGCAGTGTCTGGGGGTTCGTACCTAGGGCAGTGTCTCCACCGTTCTCGTGCATCTCATTCCAGCTCTCCGTGTCCAGCCTTCCCCTGCACCCTAGAACAGAGCAGGTGCCCTTCAGATGACTTCCTTCTGCTGACTCCCCAAAAGGAAGTAAGCAGGTATTAACCACCAGAGAACACGGCAGCTGGAAGTAACAAAGTAGATGTCAGGACCTCTCAAGTAGCCGGCCTCACAGTGTCACTGCACACACTGCAAAGCCCAAGTGCAGGCTTCACCCGCAGGCAGAGGCAGAGCCAGGGTGCGTGGCCACACACGCAGTGCCTCTCCGGGCCTGCCGGGTCCCGGGGTAATCAATGCATCAGGTTCTCTGTACTCACCTTGGCCCCACGGCAGGGGCAGCACAACATCCAAGACCCCGCTCTGGTGCAGGCCTTGGCAGGTCACAGACGTCCCTGCCACCTCCTGAGGCAGCTGCAGCCAGCTGACTGTGGGGGCCCCAGCTCCCCCAGTGAAGTCCTCCTCCTCCTGGCGTTGGCCTCTTAGAACCCAAGAGACCCTCAGAGGGTCAGGGTGGTGTCCTAGGGCCACACAAAGTGCTTGGAAGGGAGGGCCAGAGGGCGGGATGAACAGGCTCAGCTGGGGTGGCCGGGGAGCTGGTTGCCTCTCCGCTGTGGGGAATGAAGGGAAGGATGTCACTCGCCACCAGCAGCCTCCTTCAACCCCGTAGTTCTGCTCCTCCCCTTCCTCCCCGGGACCCCTGCAGAGTCTTCTCCCTACACCCTTCTCCCCACGCCCACTGCCACCCGCTCCATTGCAGCTCCGCACACCGGATGGAGGGCCCTACACCCTCAGACTCACCCTGATAGAGCAGCCGGGTACCTTCTCCAAAGATAAACTGGCCTGAATACCACACGGCACAGTAGTAGGTGCCCTCGTCAGCGGGGCTGGCGTTGCCCACAGTAAGGCATGCAGCATTCCTGGTGGGGTCTATCTCTGCCAGGAAGCGGGGGTTCACACCCGAGCCATAGGCCGGCGGAGCCCCTTCCCGCTGGCTCAGCAGGAAGGTGGGGCCCTTCCCCATCAGCTGCTGGTACCAAGACAAGACATGGGCCCTGGCAGGGGCACCCTGCACCACACACCAGATCTTTGGGTTGCCTCGTCCGCTCACGACAGAAGGCTGAGGCTGGAACAGAGAGGGCCGGAAGACCTCTGATGCACCTGAGGAGGCAGAGAGGACAGTGACCATTGGAAATGACTTCGACATTCATTAGCCGCTTACTCTCAGCTCAGACTAGTGCGAAGTCTTTTTAGAGGGCCATTCGGCTGTAGCTGTGAGAACTAGTTCATCACATCCTCTCATCTAGCAATTCTACTTCCGTAAATTTATCCTATGAAAATAATCGAACTTATGTATATTGGTATACCTACAAGATGATGATTATAATCTTCATAGTAATGAGAAACCGAACAACTATAATTAGATCAGAGTTACATTTTAAAATGAGGCATCCATGGGATGCAATACCATGCAGCATCCAAAAAGGAAAATGTAGGACTTTCACTTCTGGGGAGAATGAAGTAAGTTGCAGCTGAATAACGCTCCCACTGAGAACAACTAGAAAAGTCAGTGAAACAGCTGATTTTTGTGGTTTAAGAGAGTTGGAGAAGCAACAGTAACCCGGGCAGTTAAGCTTGTGACAAGGGGAGAACCATGGAGAGGCCAGATGACGGTCTGCAGCCACTTGCATTTGCCAGCTCTGGCAAGAAGCTGAAGATCTAGGTTTTCCACAGGCAGAAGGTTTCAGGAGGGACAAGAGAAATTACCAGAGTGTTTTAGAGTCTCACAGCCTGGAATGACAAAATCGAAGGTTTAAGGAACCTCAAAAATATGTTCGGGTTTTACACCATTTCCTGGAGTCTGAAATTTTATAAAATGGGGACCTGAAATCTAAGCCCAGACCTCTGTAAAGCAGGGCGGAGTTTGGCAGAGTCACGGAGCCTGGAAGGTACAGATCAGAGCTCACAGTCTGAAGAGGAGAGACCCTGAGGAGCATATATACCAGGATTTCAACGGAAAAGCCCAGAAGGGCGAGGCCCTGGGAGAAGAGGCAAGTGAGAAGTAGACAGAATTCTATAAAACTGCACTTCATAGACATCCAGCTAATAATTGTAGAAGGGATTATGGAATTCGACAACCACCATAGTCATAATTGCTCAGGCGAGAAGCATCAATAGTCAGTGGACGGTTTGTGGTTTGGGGTATGTGTGTGTGTCTGTGTGTTGAGAACAAGGTACTCATATTCTCAAAGTACCTCCTCCCAAATTATTTCTTAACTACAGAGAGGAAAAAATAGTAATTTACTATGGAGACGCCTGGCAGACACAGCTTAACCATATAGAATGGGACAAATAGATATCATAATGCATTGAGGACACAACATCTTTTTTGTGATATTCCCGTCAAGAATGCATATCCTGAATCTAATGAAGAAACATCAGACAAACTCAAACTAAGGGACATTCTACAAAATAACTGGCCGGTACACTATCATGACAGACTGTGGAACTATTCCAGATTAAAGGAGAGTAAAGAGCCATGATAACTGAATGCAGCATGTGATCCTGGATTGCATCCTGGACCGGAAATGGCTTTATTTTGTAGTAAAGAATATTGCTGGAAGAACTGGTGGAATTTGAATAAGATTTGTAAATTCGATAATATTAGTTTCCTGATTTCGATTGTACTATTACACTAAGGCGGATGGTTGACATCGTCAGAAATGATGGAAGCCAGAAGACAATGAAAAGCCATATTTCAAGTTCTGGTGTGAAAAAAACTGCCAACATAGAATTTTTTTACCTAATGAAAATTGCCTTTAAATCAAAGATATTCTCAGATAAAGAAAAGCTGAGAGAATTTTTCACCATCAGACTTGCACAAAAGGAAACAGAATTCTGTTTTAGGAAACAGAATCTTCAGACAAAAGGGACATGATCCTGGATGGAAATATGGAAACACTTAAAGGAATGAAGAGTACTACAAAGGGTAAACATGTGATTAAATTTAAATAAATATTATCCGTACAAAATGATGGAAATGTCTTTAACGTATAAATTGACTTAAAATGTCTATAAGAACAACACAAAAGTTGGAAGGAGGCAAGCGAAGTGCTCTGAAGTTCTAGACTTATTGGAGAAGTGATCAAGTAATACCGTATTAGACTATAAGTCAGAAATGTATGTTTTAACCTATATGAGTAATCACTAAAAGAATAATTAAAGGATGTATAAGTAAGTTATGAGAGGATGGAATTACATTGTTTAAAATAATCCAAACGATAATAAATAAGAGAAAAATAAGCGATGTGGTAGATAGAAACCCAAATATATTAGTAATTACACTAAATATAAGTAGATTAGATTCTACAACTAAAAGACTAAGGTAGTCAGAACGGATTGAAATCTAACAAATACATGCTGCTAACAAAAGATACACCTTAAATATTAGGACATCAAAAGGTTGAAAGTAAAAACATTAGTATATCTGGTAGCGATAACTAATATCAGACCAAGTAGACTTCAAGGAAAGAAACATTACTAGAGAGAAAGATGTAAATGTGTAAAGGTGTCAATCTACCAGAAAGAAAAGCCCAACCATATTGATAATCATATTAAAAGTAACTGGTCTAAATGTCCCAAAAATCTGATTGGATAAAAGGAAAGACCTGACTATATTTCACCCATAAGAAACGCACTTCAAGATAAATATAGTTTAGGAGAAAAAGGTTGGAAATTCTATACCATGCTACTATGAATTTTTTTAAAAACTAAAGTGGCAGTATCAAAATCAGATAAATTGGATTTCAGGGCAAAGAATATTACTGACAGTAAAAAGTTTTATTTTGTAACGTTGAAGAGTTCAATTTGTCAAGAAAATGTAATAATCCCAAACATTTGTGCACATAATAACAATTTCAAAATAAAAGAAGCAAAAGTAATAGAACTGCACAGAAAAACAGACTAATACACAATAACAGCCAGGAATTTCAATATTCGATAGGACAAGTAGACAGAAGATCACTGAGGATAACAATGACTTTAATGAGACTATCAGCCAGTCTGTATTAAATGGCATTACAGAACACTCCACTCCACAGCTGTCAAATACATTTGGCTTTTAAGTAACCATGGAACATTTATCAATTTAAACAATACTCCAAGCCATAAAACAAGCCTCAATACATTTAAAAGAATTCAAGTTCACACAAATATGTTCCTTGACCACAATGGAATTAAATTAGAAATCAATAACAAAGATATTTGGAAAATAAATAACATACTTCTACTTAATCCAAGTGTCAAAGAATAAATCAGGAAGTAAACTAATATTTTGACCTGAATGAAAATAAGACGATGGCATGTTGAAATAATGTGTGGGATGCTGCCGAAGCAGTAACTGTAGACAGCCATGAGGGATATTACTCAGGTGATAAAATTTTCTAAAACGAGATTATGATGATAGTTGTACAACTTGGTAAGTTTACTAAAAACAAATTGCACATTTAAAATTAGTGAATTTTATGACATTCATTCTTCAAAAAGGTTGTTTTTAAAGACAATACTGGAAATGAAGAAATAAAACTTTTATTATTTATAGACAACCTGATGGCATACATGATAAATTTTTAAATGTATCAACTATTAAATTAATAAATGAGTTTAGTAAGGTCACTGGATATAAGGTAAATATTGAAAATAAATTGTATGTCTATGTATCAGCTATAGACAATGAAAACAAGATAGCATCATTTATGATAGCATCAAAAAATGTCAAATACCTAGAAATAAATAACAAAACATATGAAAATCCTCTATACTGAAATCTACACATTATTGAAATAAAGAAAATATAAATAAATGGACAGTTGTACTATATGCATACATTGGAACATCAGTATTATACAGTGTTAGTTTTTCCCACTGATACACACTGTCAAAGCAGTCTCAGTCACATCCTAGCAGATCTTTCTGTGGGAAATGATAAGCTGATTCTAAAAATTATGTGGAAATGTAAAGGACTGAGAATATCCAGAACAATCTTGAAAAACAAAAAACCTGGAAGATTTTTACTACCAGGAACCAAAACATTAAAATATTGATATAATGAAAACAGCATGGTATTGGTGCCAGGATAAGTAATGGGCCAGTTGAACAGAAGACAGAATCCAAAACCGATATACAGTTGTATGACAAAGGGATACTTCAAGGCTGTGGGGAAAGGACAGTCCTTTCAATAAATGATGCCGCGTCAACTCGATACCCACAGGAAATGAATTTTAACCTCTTCTCTTAGTGGACTACAACCAAAAATCAGTTTCAGCTAGATTGTATATTGAAATTTAGGAGGTAAAATGATAGAGCTTTTAGAAGAAAACATAGGCGAATATATGAGCTTAAATCTTAGAAAAAAACTTTGAAAAGGATCTTAGAAAGAATACTTCGTAGGAAAAGATTTCTAGATACAACACCAAAAAAAAAAAAAGCCATTTATGATGGAAAAACTATAAATTGAACATTAAAATCAGAGCTTCTGTTTATCAAAAGACATCATTAACCATAATGGCAAGAGCTGTGGCGTATACATGTATAACCGACAGAGGAGTTGTATCTAGACTAGGTAAAGACCTTCAAGTCAGTAAGAGTCAGACAAAAAGAAAATGGGCAAAAGACTTAGACGGGCCCTTCACTAAACTGACATCCAAAGGGTCAATGAATGTATGAAAGGCGATCAATCTTGTTAGTCACCAGGGAAACCGATACCACCTGAATGGCCAAAATGGAAAAAGGCAATAATCATGAAAGAACACGGAGCAATTGGAATTCTCATACGTATGGATTTTGATTTATGTTTTCATATTCCAAAATCTGAAGGAAATATTTGAAACCGTTTGTAGTAGGCAGCGTGTGGGTTTAGAATTATGGGTCTTATCCCTTTTAATATTTCCACTTTTGTTTAATTGTATTTTTCATGTTTTACTATTACGATTGGACAAAAAGTTTTACGTTTTGAAAAGAACAAGCCACTGTCTCCCACCGCACACAGGAAGCGCAAACCCCAGTGCCTAATGGTGTTTCCCACCTTCGTCTCCTGACTTCTCTGCAGCACTTAGCCCTGAGCACCTCCGTCTCAAAGCCACTCCTGTCCTCACCTCCTTGGGCTTCTCCTCCTGCCCCTTGTCCCATCAGCCTCTCGGGGGGCTGTCCCAGACATCTCTCTCCCGCGCCTGCTCCCTCCTGTCTGTGGTACTAACGCACCGAAGGTGGCTCTGCTGCAGCCTCCTCCGTGTCTCACTGGTCTCATCCCCACAGTGGAGCGAGGAGCAGGCCCCCCACCCCGTTCCCTGTCTCAGGAGCTTCACCGGCCTGCAGACCAGTCTTCTCCATCTCCTGGCTTTGCACATCCCTCTGGCACAGTAGTGCCCCCACCCATCGTCCCTCCAGGTCGGCCCTGCTGGCCCTAGCTGTGTGACTGTGGATGACACATTTTTTAACTCCTAGTCTCACCTGTAAAGCGGGAGTCACAGAACCCACCTCACAGGATTGTCACAAGGATTAAATAAGATAAAGCCTGCCTAATCAATGTTGCCTATTTCTACTCTTTCTGTTAAGCTTAGATAGCATGGTGATCCTACCTGCCAAAATACTGCCTCTCTGCCTGGTGCCCTTTCTCTCATCCCTCAAACATCCTTCCCCCGACGTCATTCCAGGCCCAGCCCAAGTGCCTGGTAGGTGATGATTTCCCCAGCGAACTCTCCCCTTCTCCGTGCCCTCCCATCACTCAGGCCTGTGTTCGTAACAGGGTGTGAATGAGGGGGCCACAGGTTATGTACCAGCTGCTCTAGCCCCTGGCCTCCAATTCTCTCTGCAGCCTAACGGCCCCTCCTTTGTGGGCTCCTAAACCAGAGTGTATCTGTTGGGCAGCCCCCCACTCCACTCCCAGGCTCAGGACCTGGGGGAGAGTGAAGAAAGGACCTCACCTGAGACAGAGAGCAGCAGCCAGAGCCGCAGGGCCCAGCCGGGCTGAGACAATGTGGCTCCTCTCCAAAGGCTTCTTTGGGTTCCCATCTCCATATTAGACCCAGGACAGAGGCGCAGCCCTTCTCAAACTGAGCCCTCCTGTGGACCCAGAACTAGGGGCTTGGTATGTGCTTCCTCCCTGGGTGTAGAGTCGGGGGGCAGGGGGTGCAGACAGGCGCAGTGTAATTGTGGGCCAACCCCAATATCCGGGTCTCTCGGAAAGCCCCTAGTCTGGGCTCTGGAGGGGAAGGGGTGGGCCATCTCAGTGCTGGGGTGAAGCACAGAGGACTACTTTATTCGCAGGGAACGGAAACCCAACTGCAATTAATTTAAGCAAAGGAGGCGGCTTATTGGCCCGTAAAACAGAAGTCCTGGGGAGATCCCAGCTTTGGGCGTGGCTAGATCCTTCGACTTCAACTGTGATATCAAAAACGCATTCCTCTCCTTCCCTCTGCTCTGCCTCCCTGTTGGTTCTCAGGCAGGCTGTCTACATGTGCTGGAGGGATGGGCGCCCGGCACCCAACGCTTGAGTCTGTCAGGTTAGCCACCCCCTAGGAAAGGGGACAGTCTCCTTCCTGTTACCTAGAGCATAGGTCCAAGGCTGATGTTGGTTGACCTAGCCTGGATAAAGTGTTTGCCCAGAGCAATCACTGTGGGCAGGAGGCTGGCCAGGTCTGGGTCCCTTGTGCCCCTCTGGAAGCAAACAGGGAGATCAAGGGAGGGCAGGGTCAGCTAATCTTTGAGGACTCCCAGTCTCACATGGTGCTTCCCAGAGGAAAGCTAGATTCAATTACCATAGGAAGCTGGGCAGGCACCTACCTGTCCAAAGGGACTAATATAGCAGAAGGTTGTACCTCCTCCCGCCACTGAAGAGGGGTAACCCCTGCTCACAGCACCTCCACCTCACTGCCTCTCCATGTTGCTCCCTAAAGAATGCATTTGTTTCCTTAAGGGTTCCAAGAAGTAGGGTAGCTCAGGTAGAAAAGCTCTGATGTCCTGGTCACCAGAGCTGTGAGACCCCCTTCCCTCCCAGGAAACAAGACCTATAGCTCTATAACAATCAAGAGGATGATGATGATGACTGATGACTGATGATGATGATGATGATGATGATGAATGACGACGATGATGATGACGATGATGACAATGATGCTGCTGATGATGATGATAAATAATTGGCCACCTCTTCATCTGCCCATCAGGTTGAGTTGCTGGGTGACTCGATGACAGTACTGTAGAGCAGTTAGCACGCACAGTGCCTGGCATGTTGGAGACACTTGGTGAACCAGATAGGTTGTCTTGTCCAAGGTGGCTGCCACGACACATCCCATCTCACGTGTCCCTCTTTTCCACTCTAGAATTTATTTTTAAAATTGAAATATAATCGATGCATAATAAACTACACATATTGAAAGTGTACAATTTGGTAAATTTTGACATGTATGAACCTGTGAAAACATCATCACTATCAAGAGATTGAACATATCCAGAATGTGCCCATGACACCGCACCCTTAGCATCTCCAGACAGCCGTTGATGTTAGTTTGCATTTTCTAGACATATATAATAAGTTGAATAATGCTACACATATACTTTTGTCTGGCTTCCTTCACTCAGCATAATAATTTTGAGAGCCATCCATATTTTTGCATGTTATCAATAGTTAATTCATTTTGGTTGCTGAATTGTATTTTATTGCATAGTTTTACTATAATTGACTTTTTTATTCGCTTGTTGATGGACATTTGGGTCCTATCTCTCTTGGGGCTAGTTCCAATAAAGCTGCTGTGAACATTCACGTGTAAATCTTTGTAACAGACACGTGCTTTTATTTCTCTTGGGTAAATACCTAGGAGTTGCATGGTCGAGTCATGTGATAAGTGTGTGTTTAACTTTCTAAGAAAATGCCAAGCCATTTTCCAAAGCGGTTGTATGAGTATCTCAACACCACGGGGTATGGTCAGTCTTTTTTATTTTAGACATTCTACTAGGAGTGGTATTTCACTGTGGTTTTAATTTGAATTCCCTAATGACTAAGGATGTTGCCCACTTGCATGCCGGGAGGAAGGCACGCAGCAGCCGCGAGAGTCTGACGTGTAGGTGTTTGGCTGAGGACCAGCTTCAATCACCCGAAGTGTGAAGTGAGCAGACTCTCAGATGCTTCCAAGCCCGCACCTTCACGTCACCCCTGCCGATGCCACGCGGAGCGGCAACAAGCCGACCCCACCAGACCCTGCCCAAACTCAGGTTCGCAGGCAAAGCAGATGACTGGCGTTTTAAACCACTGTGTATGGGGTGGTTTCGCGCAGCAGGTCGGTGACTGGATCGGCGAGTCTCATACCTGGGACGTCATTACTACTGACCTAGTTCTCTTCGTCCACCTGTGGTTTTAAACTCTCAGCTCGTCATCTTTCATTTGTGGGATTCTGGCCCCTGAACCTTGCTCGTGACTCACGCCTTATTCTTCCAGGCCTCACCACTCGCCCCGTCCTCATGGCAGCCGCAGCCGCCCTCCCCGGTCCCAGCGCATGCTCTGGGTCTATGACATCAGCTCCCTCTTGCCTGTCCAGCCTCCAGCCTTCACGGTCCCTTAGCCACCGCCTCCCCCAGGGGACAAAGCTCAGGCTCCCCCGCTGGACTGCCTGGATTTGAATCCCGTCTGTTACTTCCTTTCTAAGCCAGCCATGTTCTTCACCCTCTTTACTCTCTCTGAGCCTGTTTTATCTTCTCTAAAGTGAGAATGGTAGCGGCCCCCCGAGAGGGTGGTTGTGAGGCTTACGCGAGAGGATCCGCGCAAAGAATTTAGCAGACTTGGTCTGGCAGCTGCTGCTGTTATTTTTACTACAGTGTTGTCTGATGTCTGTGTGGATATAAAAACACCCTTCCTCCCTCCCTCCTGGGCACCTCGTCGGCCTGGCTGCTGATGGACAGGTGGCGGGTCTGTGGGTGGGAGGAGTTACTATGGAGTAGTGGGAAGAGCAGAAGCTGTGTACGAAGCGGGGGTAAGTGCAGGGAGGTTACACCGCACCATCCCCACGCGAGGTGAACCCGACAGATCGGAGCTGTTCACGCTAGCACCGTGTACCCCCTAGTGCGAAAGGCAACAGGGTGCTCAGGAAGAACGGATGGGGGATGCTTTTTCAACGTATATTTTTTGGAGCTTTAAAAATTTTTGTATTATACTGTTTTTTTTTTTAAATTAAATCTGATTTTAATAAATTTTAATAAATTCAAAAATTATTAATCCATAAAAACTTTAATACAGTATGCTATACTGTATGCCAGATAACTGTTTTCACCCCATTTTATAGATAAAGAAACTGAGTCTTAAAGAGTGGAATAACTTGCCCAGGATCAAGCAGCCAGCCAGAGCCAGAGCCAGGATTAGAACCTGGGTCTGCCGGAATCCACCGCCATGGCCTCCCCGGCACTCACTGTTTGGTGTCTGGGTGAGCAGTAGTTCTGTGTTCAGGCCGCATAATGGATGCGAGCGGCTTCCTGAAGTTGACTTCCCAGTGAGAAGCCTCCCGCGCCCAGTCCTCCTTAGACTTCTGAAGATATGGCGTCTCCTCTGGAAATCTCCCAGCAAGGTGTCCCGGCCTCCTGGCCCTCCCACATTTGCTCCATGGGGTCCCCACACCTCGGACAGCTGTGTCCCCTTCAGAGGTGCAGACAGCTGCCTGCGACCCGCCTCTCCCAGGCCCGCTGACTCACGGTCTCGTATGGGCAGCAGCCCCATTCCCTGAGCCCGAGGGGTGGCACCCATGGGGTGGGGGAAAGTTGGAGAGGGCTTTAGAACCCCTATAACCTCCATTAGCTTCAAGGCAAGCCCTCAAGCCCCCACTTTTCAGTGTGCCTCATTATGTTTTACTAGACGTTACATAAGTGGCTGAAGGAAACCACTTCTGGAAGAAGCCTGACATACGGGGCCGTCCAGGTCCAGCAGACAGACCGCCCCTTCTGAGCAGCAGACCTCCCTGCGGAGGGGGCTGCTGGCAGCCAAGCCTGGAGAATTTTCTGTTGCTCTTATTCTGCTGTGGAGAAAAAGAAAAAGTGTAAAAACTGTGTAGGTGCATTCCACTGCTGGTTTGAACTTCAAGGAGCCTCCATGGTAACTCTCCTAGTTGCCCGGTAAAGCTTCAGCGGCTTTCTCCAGAGTATTCAGTTATCCTTTCTTTTATTCAGTTACAATTTGTTTCACTCAGCTACAGTTGCAACTCATAGGAGAGAAAACATGTATCAGGGATCCTAAGGGAAGAACAAGTCACTAAGCAGAAATGGACCGAGGACAGGCAGACTTTCCCCGGGACTCAGCGAGGATGAAGAGCCAATTCAAGCACGCGCTGTGCATTATGGGCCGGGGGCAAGGGAAGGGAGAGTGTTACCGTGGTGACTGAGTTTACCCGAAAAGGTTAGATGTTAGGTGTAGTCACTTAGCCAAGCATGGTAAGAGACAAGGGAAACAAAGAAAGAATCCCCCTCTACCTCTGACACAGGAGCGTCTCAGTGTGGGGCACCGGTCGTCTGGTGAGGGCAGGCATCTTCAAAGTGGAAGCAGAACAGATTTTGCTCAATGACAAACCATCGACCTAACTGTCAAAGCGTTCACAGGAGCTGCAGTGAAACAGATTCAGCGACGCTTGAGAAGGAGAAGAACCTTCTGAGAAGTGACCACTGTCAGGTGTGACAGGAAGCCACAAGGAGCAGCGCTGTTCTAACTGATCAGCAGATAAAGCTTCGTGGCTTAAAGTAAAAACCTCGATCATCGGCTGCCATTAGAGAGCTTAAACCCTAACCCCACGGGGAAGGAGAGGAAGAAAAGCCAGAGATTTCATGTTTTAAATAGGCAAATTTTAAAAAGGATTGCTTTAAAGAATAAAGCACACATATACATCATGTCCCAAAAAAATTCTATAAAAAAAGGAAATGGCACACGTGTGTTTTTCACTGTAAGTAAATTTACAGTGTCAACGTCCATTATGGAGGAGAAAGCTCCTGACAAACCGACCTTCCCACCAATAACAATTATACACTTTGGACAAAATACAGAAAACAACGACCTAAGAGCTCTGGAGACTGAACAAAAGCAGGCAGTTTTGGGAGGGGCGTCAACAATTGGAGCAAGCAGCCCGAGGCCCCTGGCAGCTAAACTCCAGTAGTAAAGCTCACCGTGCTTCTGGAAACCAGGGAAGGGGGCTCAGAGGAACCCAGGCTGCTGGAGAGAGGGGGAGACTCACAAAGAAGATCGTCAGAGAAGGAGGGCTCCCCATTCCACATGTGAACTCACCCAGGTCTCTGGGCACCCCTGAAAATGTGCATGTGTGGTGCATGACGGAAGTCGCTTGTAACTAAGGTTGAAAGAACTGAGTTAAAATAGAAGCCCCTGCTGGTTACAAGCATGGAAATCTGCAGCTTGAGTGTAACGGAGCTCATCACCCACTAAAACCAAAATAGCAACTCTCTTGTGAGCAAGTATCACAGAGTTTAGAATCTATGCAGCGTAACGTTCACAATGGGCGGGATACAATCCAAAGTTTTTCAACATAGGAAGAAGCAGGAAGATATGATCCTCTCTCAAAGGAAAAGACAATTAACAGATGCCACCTCCAGGATGACCCGAACACTGGAACAACCAGATGGGGGCTTTAAGGCAGCTATTGTGACTATTCTGATATAAAACAAAATCTACTTTTAATGAGTAAAAAAAAAAAAAACTAGAAAATTTCAGCAGAGAAACAAAGCAACAAAAGGACATTTTAGAACTAAAAGGATATCTGAAATTTTAAAAATAATCAAGGAATGGGCTTCCTAGCAAATTAAAATGATGGAGGAAAGAATCAGTGAAGATGAAACCAGGTAAATAGAAATCATCGAATCTGAAGAAGAGAAAAAAGATTTAGGCAAGGAGCGAGAATGTGGCCGAAAAACTATCCGAGGAAATAACTAAAAACTCCTCAGCTTTAGTGTAGACTGAATTTAGAAATTAGAGAAGATCGATAAACCCCAAACCAAGATAAATTTAAAGAAAACTAGGCCTAAGAACCTTACAGCCAAGCTTTCGAAAATCAAGGATAAAGAGAAAATCATGAAAACAGAAACAAATTTTGTACGGAATTCCAATGATTTGAACTTCTCATCAGAAAGCGGGGAAGCCATCTTTGACTCCAGAAAAGAAAAAAACCGTCAACCCAAAAGTCTATATCTTCCGAATATATCCTTCAAGAAAGAAGGCGAAATAAAGACATTTTCAGATAAAGAAAAACTAACAGAAATGTAATTATAGTGCATGACATGGCTCAACTGGGAATATTTACACAGTTAAAACAATGTAAATAATAAATTTAACCCCCAAACAGAGATGAAACCAAATTTAAGATATGGGCGGCGAGTGAGGGAAATGAATGTATATGTGGCGTGAGAGTTAAATCATCTTCCAAGTCAGTAGAGAATATTTGAAACTTAAAACCCAAGAAGTAACAGTATAAGCATAAGTTAAGAAATAAACAGTGCTCACTTCGGCAGCACATGTACTAAAATCGGAAGGATACAGAGATGAGCGTGGGTCCTGCACAAGGATGACACGCAAATTCGCGAAGCGTTCCATATTTTTCTTAACCGACGTCACCATAATAAATAAATTTTTAAAAAAATAATAATCATTAATTAATCGCCTGAAGGGAGACCTTTGAGAGTTGAGTGATTACCCCTCGAAACTGAGAATTGAAAGTGTGGAGTGAGTCATCATCATAAGCCTTGCAGTATTACTTGAATTAAAGCTAGTGTCTCTGTTACTTTGATAAACATTAAGTTTTAAAAATGAGTCACAAAACGCTGTTACTTAAGCTCTAAGAAACATAATTAGCAGGTCCTACAAGAGTCAGCGGCCGGAGGCCTTCATCTGGTTGGGGTGGGTGATGGGAGGGAGAGCAGAGCTGCCCAGGGCTGACTCCCTTAGGTGAAGGTGTCACCCGGAAGCAGGGTGGTGGCAGAGGGGGTGGCTGGGAACCAAGTTCAGCATCACTGGAAAGCCAGTACTCCACAGACAGTGTTGGGTGGAAAGCAAAGTTTGCTTTATTGAGGAAGCTGGCAACCTGTGACGACTGCGGATCATCTCGAAGTTCCAGACCAAGCAGGGGAGTTTTAAAGGGGAGGAGGAGGGGGTTCCAGGGGACTGAGAGAGAAGTCTGTGTTTCTTTAGTTACAGATAACACTTTTTCACATCAGACTCCTGGGGGCCAGCAGCTGGTCGCAGCTACCTTGTGGAGACAGTCTTTCCTTCTGCAAAACAAACTCATAAACTTTCCTCGAGACCCTGAAGTTATTTCCTCCTGCTTGACAAAGAGTACATTAACAACACAATCTTGTGAGAACAAGAGGATCTAGGTCGAAGAGCCAAGATTCTGCAAAATATCTCATAATCGTGCATCAGTGATATTATCTTTAAAAGCGCAAAGCAGAAACTAGACATCTTGTGGCTATCATCATTGTTTAAGCTATTATTGTTTTGTGCTTAACTAGCCGTATTTTTCTATTATCCCAAGCACAGTATACCTTTAAACATTTCTCTGAGAACTTGCTTTACAGGCAATCCTTCAGAACAGGACTGGCTTACTTTTTTAATCTTTGTCTATACGACGTGTGACAACCAAAGCAAGGGAAACGTTGGGTTAAAGCCTATACCTGTATTTTAATTAAGAAGTAAATTATTTGATTCTAGCTGTCATAAATACTAGGGTATTAAAATCACAAGGGGCTCAGTTACAGGGGCTACTTCTCTGGGGAGGGCTTCTGGCTGCTGAGGGTGTTGGAGGGGCCCCTGGCCCTCCAGAGTCTCCAGATGATGCTCCTGCCTCAGCTGGTGCTGTGGGGGTCGGAGGTTGCAGGAGCCTAGTGGCTGCCTCCCCTTCTGCCTCAGCTGGAGATCCTGGAAGCCTGCCTGAAGGAGGGAAGCATGTCTTGGCTAGGTAAAGAGAATTTTACAACTGGGATAAGGTGTGGCACCAGTTCACAGGGGGAGAATCTGGGCCCAACCCTTATTGAAAAGAGTGTGACACCAGACATTTACAAAGCTTTTCGAGAGAAAAGGTGGCACCTAGAACCAGCAAGCATGTTGTCAGGCACAGGAGCTCTGGCGCTCAGTGGAGAGGAGAATGGGACGTCATTGCCTCTTCATGCCCAAGTCCTACGTGCTTGTGGCCGCTGGGATTTCTCCCTCCCATGATTCTGCTGAGCTTCAGTTTTGAAACGCTGCCAGGAGAAGGGGAATGTGTCACTGGGTGAGACTGTGTGCACACTCTCCTCTGTGGCCAGAGTCCTGGGTGCCTTTGATCCCCTGACAGGAGCCCGTCCCTCATGGTGATGGTCTGTGGAGACTGAACCCAAAGTTCCCCTGGGAGACTGCTTTTATGTTCCAGCCTAGAACCCGTGGCAGCTGAAATTAGGTGTCCAAACTAGTCACCCAGTGAAAGAGGTCTAAGCATAGCCGGCAGAGCCAGGCCAGCTGGCCCGAGGAGGGCATGAAGCACAAATATCCAGCTTCATGCAGGGCCCCGAAGAAGCTGGAAAGCACAGAGGCCAAGTCAACCAAGGTCGCCATTGGCCTGGGTTAGAGCTGTTCACAGATCATCCACACAGGTACACGTCCTGGGCAGTGTACTGGAAAGATAGCTCACTGAGCTCAGATAATTGCGTTGAACTTCCTGGAGTAAGTCTATACTAAGCCTAAGTAGTTCGTAAATAAGTCATAATGAGCTCATTCAGAAGACATCAGCTCCGGTGGCACTTGGGGACACCAGTCCAGCTCCTGTCACAAGCATCCGGCTAACAGGTCTGGGCACAGGTGCTTCGCTCCTTGGGCTGCATGTCTCTCAGCCGCCTTGATCATCTCCCACTGTCTCACACAATCTGGAAACTTCAGGCTCCAGACCATGCAATTCACTTTGCAGGAGTCATAACAAATGCAGCTGTTGTCCACTGAAAATTTTTGCAATGGACCAAGTATCTTACACACATTTAAATCTTGGAGGAAAAAAAAAAGTATCATTGCCCATTTTACAAGCAAGTAAATGGAGGTTGTGATGATTAATTTCATGTGTCAACATGGCTAGGCTATGATGCCCATATGTTTTGTCAAGCCACAGTCTAGATATTGTTGTAAATGTGTTTTCTAGAGGTGATGAGCATTTAAATCAGTAGACTTGAATAAAGCAGGTTACTTTCTTCCCTAATGTGGCGGACCGCATCCATTCAGTTAAGTCTTGAGGGGAAAGACTGGATCCTCCAGAGAAAGGAATAATTCGGCCTTCAGACTGCTTCAGACAGGAGACCACAACATCAGCTCTTCCTTGGGTCTCCAGCCTGCTGGACAGCCCCGCACATTTCAGACTTGCCAGCCCCCACGGCCCCATGAGTAAAGCCTTTTTTTTTTTTTCCTGTATTAACTCTTTTTCAAAGGCAAGTTTAACATTTATTTTTACAATTATAGTATTCCCATTATTGTTTACTCTGCCATGATTGTTTACAGAAAGTTTGTAAATTCTTTAACTCTCTCCCCTCCCTTCCTCTGTGTGTACACACCCCACACACACACACACACACACACACACACACATTTTATTGATTCTCTCTCTTTATATAGAGTTTCTATTGATGACTAACGCAGAGGCCTAGGAAAGGTAATTTGCCAGCATCATACACCAAGGTGAGGCCGTGCTGACATCCAGACCCAGGCCAGGTTAGCTCCAAAGTCATGCTCTTGACCAACCATGACAAACCCTTTCACCTCAGACTCTGAGGGGCTTGAGTCTGATGAAGCCCCAGATCCAAGTGGCTGAGGGTCCCTAACTCCATAGAGCCTCTCATGGGAAGGACCGAGATATGGGAAGGGTACATCCCTCTTTTCAAGGTTGCACTGAAGAAGCCTCTTCTCAGCCCTTCGGTGCCACAGGGGCCACGCTGAGTTATCACCTCTCAGGGGGAGAGTTTATTAGTCTGAGATGGGTTTCTAATTAATCCTGACAAAGTGCTCTCCAAGAGCAATTAAAACGTGAGGGGCTCTGTGAACCCAGGAAACCGCAATCCACAGCGCCACCTACTGGTCAGCTAATATGGCCAAAGTCAGTAAATCAATTACATCTGCTCAAAGGGAGCTTTTGCTCTCCACTTTTCCCAATTCATTTGATAACCTAAAAATAAAAAGTCCTTTCAAAGTAAGAGGCAACAAGCATTTATTTGATATCAACAAAGATAACTATTCGGGACACAATGATTTGGGCAGAAGTTCAAAAACTGTTCCATTAGGAGACCAAAGCAATGCGTATTTATGAGAAGGGGAAGGGGAACGATCACATCAACAGAAGGAAGGAATTTCTATTGGTGCAGAGAACATAACAGTGATGTTAATTCTAAACAATGTTTAAAATTTTCACTCCAGTAGTCATCAGTCCAGTTGTCATAATAACTGCTCTCTTGTTTTGTTTGCAAACAGTTTGTTGGGAAACAAGGTTGCCCTATTTTAACATCCCAAAGGTTTGAGACATAAGACAGGCAAGGCAGCTCCCCTGGCATGGCAAGATGTGAAATCCAGTGACCGTAATAGCAACTTGAGGAGGAGGAACGGAGGCTTCCTCTCCCCAGCCAGGTCACCACTGCATAATGACTGTTATCTACTTAGCAAGGTTTCCAAATTCTGTTTGACACTTGGTAACACAGATACAGTATTATGTATCATGTTTACCTTTTGTGATGGCAAATACATATACTGAATAATACAGCTGAAGAATATTTTACAAGTAGAAATGGCAATTCAAATGTCTGTTTATTCACTGACAAACCTAGTAAAATGAAAAGAAAATCTCAACTGGAATCTGGCTTGATAGGAATACCGTGCACAGTGTTAATACTGTGTGCACGGAAGGCAGAAATGCTCGGTCACCCTGTGTGCCTAAAGCCATCAGGGTTTTTTTTTTTTACATCTACAGCATCAGGTTTCTTGAGAAAAGGTCCCATTTACCTAAGTGCCTTGAACATCTTCAGGGCCACATGCTAACCCTACACGGGGACAGAAAGGGACTGAACAGGACTACACACTTACAAATGCAAATAACGAGTTATAGCACTTTACAGTAATTACAGTGGCGCTTTGAGACATCCCAGTAGTTGGCCAGAGAGTAAGGTGTGAACTGTCCAGCTAGTAAACCCTTCACTGAAACGAGGTGTGACAGCTTTGTACCCCACACCCACCTGCTCTGGAAAAGTAGAAGCTGTGAGGGGTGATGGGAACCCTCACACTGAAATGGAGTTAGTTTCTTTGTTGTCCTTCCTCTCTCCACCCACCAAGTGACGTTCTGGGGTTTAAGGCATGAGAACCCGGCGTGGAGAAAGGGGGTGCTCTGAGCGCCAGTTCTTGGTGTGCAAGGAATTCCTGGCACAGAGATTTTGAAACATGCTAAAAATATCCGCCCCACCTCTTGTAATTTCTGTCCTTGACAGAAAAAGGAGAAGGCAGAAGGTTTCAAAGGATAAAAATAGCTGCATCTAAATATGATGAGAAAATATGGCCCATGAGAAATGTGTAATTCTCCAAGAGATGCTCTGCTCTGAGAAGTCTAGAATCTCACAAGGAAAAACTCGGATATTTCATTGAAAAAGAGAAGCCCAAAACACTACAACACTCAGTCCTCTTAAAAAAACAGTGCATTGGTGGTTATGAGAGCATGCAAAGTACCACTAAACATCGACAATGAAAGCAGCTTTACGAACTAACATTTTAAAGTGGAGGCCAAAATGGTGACGGGTGAGGAAGCGGGCAGAGATCTATGCAGCTTTTCCACTACTGCATGTGAACAGACTTAACACATTAAATATCGCTTTACTTCATCCGCCGTTTCATGAAGACAACTAGGTTTCTCCCAAATTCATATTCCTGGAAATGGCATGAGCCAGATCAAGAAAACTTGTGAAATTCTTCTCCTGGATTTGCCACATCTGGGCATCAGGAAAGTTTTCCCCAAGAATATACCTGATTTGTTAGTCTATTCGCTTTGGGGGGCAGGTAGGTGACCCCAGGCTTTAAGCCTTTAGCTAAACTATTATTTATCTAGGGCAGAAGCCTAGAATGGCTTGAACTTTCATGAAACGGAGTAACAAGAAGCAGAGTTTCTGTTCTCAGGCAGCCAGACCTCGTGAGGGCTGCCTTGTGTGAGTTAATTGTCAAGAGTATGGTATATAAAATATGCAGGTTGTAGGTTGGTATGGTGACACAGGGGCCCCTGGAGTTTTACTGCCACTCCCTATAGGCAGAAGGCCCTTCTTTCTTGCGCACTGCTGAAGCCCATCACCCTGGCCACAAGAGGCCATCAATAAAACAAGATTGGCTGGTGCAGTAAGATGAGTTTCAATCCAAACAATGGGAACAGGAGAGTGTGGCTCAACCCCAAGTGTGTTCTATGAGAAACACTGTTCTAAGTGCTGAGACTATTGCCGTGCTGTAGAGTGAGGGTCAACAAACACTAACATACTTAAACATGGAATGAGTTCTATACAGGGAAGAAAAGGGCACCGTGATGTGATAGGAAGGAAGGGTGGATGGGAGGCTTCTCAGACGATGAAGTGAAAGATGCCTCTTCCTCTCGCCCAGAAAAGCTAGAAAGGTGCAGAGAGTGAGATTCCGCCTCGAACTCAGGTCCTCTAGTCCAGGGGTCCCCTGCGGCCTGTTAGGAACCGGGCTGTACAGCAGGAGGCGAGCTGCGAGCTGAAATGTCATCTGTATTTGCCGCTGCTCCCCAGCTCTAGCTTCACTGCCTCTGCTCCGCCTGGGATCATCAGGCTTTAGATTTTCATCGGAGAACCGTCCCTGGTGCCAAAAAGGTTGCTCTAATCCACCTCCCAAACCCAGGTCTAGCCAGAACAGCAGACCAGATTTCCAATCCTGTCTACCAGAGCCTCGCCCAGGAAGACCCCAACAACTTCCAAGGAAAAAAGAGACTGCCAGTCCAAGAAAACTTTAAATACCCTGGAATAGAAGCCTTTGGGCTGCGGACTTAGGAGAGGCCAGACCTGAAAAGGCGACTAGAGGGCAGAGAGAACCCCCACGCCCCCCACGCCACCCATGCTCCAGAGGAGCTGCCGCCCACCACGGACGTCCGGGCCGCACTTGCAGGAATCAACATGGCCTCCAAATCACATTCACCTTGGCAGAGGGAAAGGATGGACCCAGCAAGACCCAAACAAGACCGATGCGAGGCAGGGCCGCAGCAGGGGACGTCACGGCGCGCGCGTGCGCGAAAGGAGATCGCGCCGGCGTCGCCCATTCCCAGTTTGGGGAGCCAGTAAAGCGCGGAAAGGTCGTGGTCCCAGCACCTGACTCTGCTCTCTCCGCCCGAAACCCCATTCCCCGTCCCCGCCCTTCGGGATCCTAGAATCCCGGGCAACTGTGACTCTTAGGGCAGCGCGGGTGCTTCTGCCGGGTGTCGCTGAGCGCGGAGCCCTTGGGGGCCCATGAGGTAAGGAGACGACTGCGGGACAGCTGTGGCGTCCCGGTCCGCGCGGGCCTGGGCGCCCGGTGAACCCCAAGCGCCCCCTCTTTCGGCTTTGGTCTCGCTCAGAGGTGGTCCCGGCCGCCCCTCCTTTCCCGTCGGTTCTGCCTCGCCTTTCCGGGAAGGCGCGTCCCGGTGCCAGGACTCCAGTGGCCCGGGCCGAGAGTGGGTCCGCCTCTCGCGGCTGTGCCCTGTCCCGCGGAGGAGGTTCGTTCCTTGGGGATCCCTGCCCAGCTGCCGCGCCCTGGGTCTTCCAGGCGCCCGCCGCTCTGCGCCGAAGCCCAGGGCGCCCGGGGTGACCTCGCTTCTGGCTCCCCGCCTCGGGCTTGCACAGCCCCGCACTGCAGATGAGGCTTGTCTAGCCCGGTCTTCCTCCTCTGCAGGTGAGACGTGCGGTCCACCTGTGCTTTTCTAACTAGCGGGTCTGCTGCAGAATCCGGCGGTGTTTCCAGTACCTGGAAACACCTAAGCTAGGACAGTGAGCTTCCTTCTTAACGTTTGTCGCTTTGGGTGTGATGTGAATGATGCTCAGATTTGAGCCAGAATCTTCAAGTCCGTTTTGCGTATTCATGCAGGCATGACACGCGGGGATGCGGGGTGGGGGTGGGGAAAGCCAAGCACAAGGGCACGCTTTTCCAGTGCTAGAGAGTAATAAAAATTTCTTAAACTTGCCTCATCACCTAGTACACTTGACAAATACAGCACCCAGCAGGACCAACAGGATCAGAATCTCCAGAGAGGGAGCCTGAGAATGCATCGTTCTTAAAGAAGTGTTCCAGGTGGCTCTTAAGCAGAAGTATTGTGGGAAATGTTCTCGTAATCTGTCTGCACTCGCCCAGTATTCCCCGGGCCCAGCAGCCCACGTGTACACGACGCTGTACCCACAGAGGGAAACGTCCGGGACTTCCAGCTGTCTTCTTGCCCTTGTTGGTGTAAGGAGATCTGAGCATAACCAGCGCCAGTTTTGAGGTTGTTTACCAGAACTTATTCTTAGCAGAGATTTTACAGTGATTTTTTTTTTTCCAAATAAAATTCATTTTGAACCGTTATGTGTTTTATTTCTTGGTCTTTGACATCTTCAGTTTCTTCTCTACTGGCTTACCGCCCGTGCTATCAAGCTTTGCTTTGTGTTCGCTGATAAACCCACTAGAACAGACTTTAGTTCCTTACTTTTCTTCATTGTTTGCTTCCACTTTGAATCCTTTTTCTTGTTTTTTCTTTTGCCCTCACACTTCACTGACCCTTTTGAAGGTCATGACGGTTCTTAACACCTTGGGCGTCTAGCATTGTTTATTGCATCTTGAAACTCATCTGTTATGTTTCTTCTGTTACCTTTGCAATTCCTTTTTTCCTGCTGGGTGATGTGCCTTGCGGTTCTGTCTTTACGGCAACCCTTTCTTTACTCATCTGGATTTACGTTTTTTTTTTTTCAGTTTTTTAAATTACACGGTGTTCAGTTGCAGATGACAAGATATTAGTTTCAGGTGTACAACCTAGTGATTAGACATTTCTATAACTTAAGTGATCCCTAATAAATCTATAACCTATGTGACACCATACCCATTGGTTATAATATTACTGACTATATTCCCTATGCTATACTTTATCCCGGCGACTGTTTTCGTAACTGGCAATTTGTATTAATTCCTTCCCTTTTTTCACCTCCCCCCAACTCCCTCCCATCTGGCAACCATTATTTATTCTCTGTATCTATCAGTTTTTTTCTTTGTTCATTTCTTTTCTTTTTTAGATTCTACATATAGGTGAAATCATATGGTATTTGTCTTACTCTGTCTGACTGGTTTTACTTAGCGTAATACCCTCTGCGTCCATCCATGTTGTCGCAGATGGCAAGATTTCACTCTTTTATGGTTGAATAATATTCCATTGTATTTGTACCACATCTTCTTTATCCATTTCTCTGTTGATGGACACTTAGTTTGCTTACACATCTTCACTATTGTAAATGATGCTGCAATGAACGTAGGATAGGTGTGCAGATATCTTTTCGAATGAGTGTATTGGATTTCTTTGGAAAAATACCCAGAAGTGGAATTGCTGGGTCATATGACAGTTCTGTTTTTAATGTTTTAAGGAACCTTCACACTGCTTTCCACAGTGGCTGCACCAATTTACAATCCCACCGACACTGCATGAGGGTTTCCTTTACTCCACATCCTCACCAACACTTGTTCTCTGTTGATTTATTGATAGCCATTCTGACAGGTGTGAGGTGGCATCTCATTGTGGTTTTAATTTGCATTTCCCTGAAGATTAGTGACATTGAGCATCTTTTCATATGTCTCTTTGCCATCTGCACATCCTCATTGGAGAGATTTCTGTTCAGGTTTCTGCCCATTTTTTGATCTCATTGTTTGTTTTGTTGGTGGTGAGCTATATGGGTTCTTATATATTTTGGATATTAACCCTTTATTGATGTATCATTGTCTCACATCTGCCATTCAGTAGGTTGCTTTTTGTCTGGTCGATGGATGTTTTCTTTGCTGTGTAAAAACTCTTTAATTGGATGTAGTCCATTTGTTTATTTTTTCTTTTGTTCCCTTGACTGAGGAGGCATATCCAAAACAATTTTACTAAGAGTGATGTCAAAGAGCTTACTGCCTATGTTTTCTTCTAGGAGTTTTATGGTTTCGGGTACTACGTTCGAGTCTTTAATGATTTTGAGTCTGTTATTGTATATGGTATAAGAAAGTGATCCCCTTTCATTCTTTTGCATGTATCTGTCCAGTCTTCCCAACAGCATTAGTGGAAGAGACTGGCTTTACCTCACTGTATATTCTTGCCTCCTTTGTCCTACATTAATTGACCATGTAGGCCTGGGTTTATTTCTGGGCTCTCTATCCTGTTTCATTATCTGTGTGTCTTTTTATGCCAGTACCATGCTATTTTCCTTACTATAGCCTTATGTTATAGCTTGGTATCAGGTAGTGTGATACCTCCAACTTTGTTCTAGTTTCTCAAGATTGCTTTGGCTGTTCGGGGTCTTTTGTGGATCCACATAAATTTGAGGACTATTTTTTCAGATTCTGTGGAAAATGCCGTTTGTATTTTGATAGTGATTGCATCGAATCTGTAGATTACTTTGGTTAGTATGGATATTTTAAGGATGTTAATTCTTCTATCTATGAGCATGGTATGTCCATCCATTTATTTGTATCTTCTGTTTCTTTCTTCATTGTCTTACAGTTTCCTGAGTGCATGTCATCTACCTCCTTGGTTAAATTTATTTCTAGATATTTTACTATTTTGATGTGATCATAGATGGGATTGTTTTCTTAATTTGTCTTTCTGATAATTTGTCACTGGTATAAGAATGCAACCGATTTCTGAATGTTAATTTTGTATCCTGCTACATTGCTGAACTCATTTATTAGTTCTTAAATTTTTTAGTGGGTTCTTTAGGGTTCTCTCTATATAGTATTATATCATCTGCAAATAGTGACAGTTTCCAATTTCACGTGTTTTATTTCTTTGTCTTGCCTGACAAAGAAATTGTCGGACAAGACAATTTGCTGTGATTGGGACTTCTAAGACTATGTTGAATAAAAATGGTGAAAGTGGACATCTTTTCTTGTTCTTGATCTTAAAAGCTTTCAATTTTCACCTTCGATTATCATGGTAGCTGTGAGTTTGTCATATATGGCCTTTATTATGTTCAGGTATGATCCTTCTATTCCCACTTTGCTGAGAGTTTTTATTATGAAAGGATGTTGGATGTGTCAAATGCTTTTTCTGCATCTGTTGATATCATATGATTTTGATCCTTCATTTTGTTTATGTGGCATATCACATTAATTGATTTGCAGATAATGAACCAACCTGCATCCCGGGAATAAATCTCACTTGATCATGGTGTGTAATCTGTTTGATGTATCGATGAATTTTGTTTGCTAATGTTCTGCTGAGGATGTCTGCATCCACGTTCATCAGGGATATTGGCCTCTCATCTTCTTCTGTAGGATCTTTGGTTGTGGGAGCTTCCTGGTACATAGGTAACTGATTTTCTCTTTCTACTTTCGAGATTCTCTCTGTCTTTAACCTTTAGTATTTTAATCATGATGTGTTTCAGTTTGGGCCTCTGGGTTTATCTTGTTTGAGACTCCATACATGTCCCTTGTGTGGGTCACTTGTGCACTGCTGTTGTAGTTGAACCTTGGTTGCTGTTGGCACGTCAGTGGGTGAGATTGACCCTCAGGCTGACTGGCTGTGAGGGTTGGCCGTAACAGTGTACAAGCTTTGTGCAGGGGTGACCTCACAGAGTGGGAGTTGCTTTGGTGGGACTCTGGTGCCAGTAGAGTCCACCCTTCGGGTGTCTCATTTGTGGAGCTGGTGAGCTGGTGCTCTGTGGTGTTTTGAAGCCGACCACTGAGTGTGTTGCTTCCTGAGCCCCTTGGGAGGGGGTCCAGTGCAGGTTGATGTCAGCCACTGTTTCTGTCTAACATGGGGCCACTTGGTGGAGGCTACAATGTGATCCATGGGTTGGTCACCACTAGTGCTGGGCTTTGAGGCACTTAGGAGAGGCTATGCTGTGAATGAGGCTAGCCGTCACTAGTACCGGGCCTGGGACACTTTGTTGGACACTTTGTTGGGCACCACAATGTGAGCTGAGGCCAGCCGCCACTTGTACTGGGCTGTGGCTGCTAGTTGAAGCTGCATGCCAAGCCACTGCTAGCCATAGCTCATGCCAGGCTTTGGGACACCTGTTGGAAGTTACAGTATAGGTGAGACCGGTCACCCCTTGAGTCTCGTTAGGAGCCACACAGTTAGAGGTACAGGGCTCACCGAGGCCAGCCGCTACTTCTTAGGGCTTTGTGGACCTTTGAGAGATATTAAGGAACTCTGCAGAGTGAGCTGCTACTGTGGAAAAGCCACCGGGAGAAGCTCTGGCTCGGTGTGCGAGTTGAGTGGGTTGGGGTCTTAGGGAATCACCAAGTTGGGGGAACTCTGCTAGCCAGGTTAATGGAGAGCTCGGATATGGCATCCACCTGTGTTGGGCCAGCTGGGTGGGAGGAGAGCTCAACAAAGGAACAATGGCCCCTGCCTGCACTTCTGTCCTCAGAGAATGTTACCATGACCCCTGCAGCCCTCGCCCTGAAGTGAGTCAATTTAGTTCCTCCCTGTATGTCTCTGGTACTTTGCGGGCTGCTGCCTTGTTCTGGATCCCAGATGGAGTGAGTCTGTGAGCAAGCTTGCCCATGTGCAGGCCACTCAAGGAAACGCCTGGGACTCTAGCAGCCCTCGGTCTCACTCGGATGCAATCCCCACTGGTTTTCACAGCCCAATGACATGAGGACTCCTCTTCATGGCACTGGTGCCCTGTGTTGGAGAGCCCAGTGTGGTCTGGACCCTTGCTCCTCAGGGCGGACCTCCACAGCTGAGCTATCCCTCCCGGTTCTTAATCAGCAGACTGTGGGTTTGGGACTTGCTGGTTCCAAGCCTCTGCCCGTCCTACCAGTCTCCATGTGGCTTCTTCTTTATATCCTTAGTTTTAGGACTTTAGCTAGTCTTCAGGTGGTTCTCAATGATGGTGGTCTATAATTTGGTTCTAATTTTGATGTGGTCTTGGGAGGAGGTGGGCATGGCATTTACCTACTCCACCGACTTGACCAGAAGTCTGGTTTTATTTTAAAGGTAGCATTGGAATAATGATGAAAAGGCAGTCTCCATTTCCAGACTGGTAGGGTTTAGAGCCTGGCTCTGCCATTCACCAATATTATAGGATGTCGGTAAGTCACTTCATTTCTCTGTGCCTCAGTTTCCTCAACCGTAGACTAGAAATTAGAATATCTACTTTATAGGCTTATGAGGATCTATCCGTTGTACACATAAAGCAGTGTCTGGTGCATTGTGACTACATTTATTAATATTACCTTCTTTCATTTTTAAAAATTTTTTCAGATTATTTAGAAATGTCCTCCTATCTTGAATCCTAGGGATTGAGATCTCAGAGTCATCATTGAATTTTTTCTCATCTCCTTTGTTGTCTGTTTTCATTCATTCATCACCTTATATTTCTAGGGTGCTTATGCTGAATGCTGGGAACACCAAGTTCAAGTAATAATTGGTCCCTGCTCTCAGAGAGCTCCATTTTAACAGTGGATTAAAAATTGCCGCTTACCGAGCGTTTCTCAGGTGCCAAGTGCATGTTTTGTTGTATCGTCTGATTTAGTCTTTGTAGCAGCCATTCGAGGTAGGTGTTCCTAGCCCGCGGTACTGATGAGGAGCCTGAAGTACAGAGTTTGAGTAACTCGCTCCAAGTCAAGTGGCTGATGAGAGGTGGGGAGCTTTTGAAACCCAGATCTGTCTGCCTCTAAAGCCCATATTCTCACTGGGCGGCGGTGTCACTTCCCTGATTGCAAACCAGCCATTACACGGCGTGCCAGACACTGTGCTGGGAGAAGTGCAGAGTTTTACGAGAAAACAGAAGAATCTCCTCACGACGTGCTCAGGGAGACGGCTTCAGGTACCATGTCAAATGGGCTGATTGAGGAGAGTATCTTTACTGGGGGCGGGGGCAGGCACTGGGCCAGTTAGAGGGAACAGTGTGCACAGTCCTGGAGGTGAAAGAGAGAGTTCATGCTTGACACGTTCGAGGAAGTACACGTGGTTCGGTCTGGCTGGATTAGAGTGTGAGGGAAGAGAATGGGGACCAGAGGTAAGAAATGAGCCAGATAGTGAAGGACCTTATAGTTCACAGTAGGGAGTTTGGCTTTTTCCTGAAGGCATCAGAAAGGCATTGAAGGGTTTTCAGCAGCGGCGTGAAATAGGATTTTCATTTAAGCACACTCGCTCAGACTTCTGTGTAAAGATCGTGGGGTGTGGGGAGAATGTTGTGCAGGTTCGTGGCTGGAACCCTGTCTGGAAGCTTCTGCAGTAATCTGAGTGGGAAAGGGGCCACCTGCGCTCAGCTGATGGTGAGAAGTAGATCAGTCTAAGGGGGGTTTAGAATATACGGTCGTTAGGCTTCAATGATTGACTGGCGAGAGCAGGTGGGAGAAAGGGAGGACTCGTGATTACAGCCAGGATTCTAGCGGATGGCGTATGTGAGGGACACAGGAGATGGAGCAGATTTGGACAGCGAGGAAGGTGTGTTTGCCTTCTGGATGTGAACTATGGGAAGCCGATAGAGATGGCCGTTCTTCAGCCGGATACGCAGCTGTATGGCTCCGGATGGCTGCCAGGTAGGCCGTCAGTCACGGTAGAGAGGATGTCTCCCCGAAGATCAGTGGACTGAGAAGAGGAGCTGGTCAGAGCCCCGAGGGACATCTGTACACAGGGCATGGGCAGAGGAGAGAGGCTAGCACAGATGTGACCAGGGAGGCAGGTGTCAAAAGAAGGAAGAGCTCGTGAGCAGGAGGAACGATCGGCACTGTTAACTGCTGCGGGGGGGTCTAGCGAGGCGGCGCCCAGAAAGGGTCCTTGGAAATGAGCAACACAGCATTTTCAGTGAGAACCCCTCAGCGTCAGAAGCCTGGCGGCTTTTAGTTCAGGAGAGAACAGGATGGAGGAAAAGTGAAAAGCACACTCTTGAGTAACCCTTTCTGTGCATTATTTATTGAACATATTGTCCAGTGAAACAGGCCGTTATGTACATGTTAATAAGTTTTTGCCACCACTAAGGTGTGGGACAAGACGGACTGAAGACAAAGGTGGTGGCAGACAGTGGACATGACGGTAGCACCTTGCTCCAAAAAACAAAATTCTCGGAAAATATTAAAGTGCTGTTGGTTATCTTTGTGTGTTGGGAAAATGAATTTTCTACTATATTTGAGTTTTCGCAAAGACCGCAAGTTTCATAATTTAGATTTTTAAAATTATAAACCACTGATCGAAGAAAGTTGTGGAGCCTGTTTCATTTCTTAAATCAGGGGCAGGGACTGGAACATGGTAAAATGCTGATAAGGGTGGCGAAGCGGAGGTACGTGAAAGAGAGGACAGTCGATGGAGCTCGGTTCGCGAGAAGGAACACTGGCCTGTGGAGGGGTTGCCATTCGACTGCGTGAAAGAAGGAAGAGGTGGCTCGAGATGCATGGCGCTTTCCAGGTGCAGTTTCAGGGATGAGACAGGTCATCTGCTTAGAATGAGGAACGAAAGGAGGCGGAGTCAAAGGGCAGGAGAGGAGCAGGGTCATGGGTTCAGATCCCCTCTGTAGACAGATCTGTTGTGGCTTAATGCGCAGTAGCCTGGAGCTAGTTGGGGGGGGCAGGGGGGGGCCTGCTAGCGTGGGCCACAAGGGAACAAGGCCTTTCTCAAGCAGGACCAAGGGGTAATTTTTCGGAAGTGAGGAGGATGCTAACGTTACCTGTCATTGGAGAGCTTGGTGGGATGGGGCTGGCCATGTGGCAGTGGCAGTTCCCTCAGAAGACCTGCCTTTCCCTTGAGACAGAAAGTTGAGAGACCGTTAGTGAAGGGGTGGGTGTTTCAGTGTGGAAAGGTGGTTCCGAAGGGCACGGTGGGGAGGTTTGGAGGGGAGGAAAGCAGAGAGAGTTGGATCAGAAGAAAGAAATTGGTCATGTGGAGATGAGATTACAGGAAGGCCAGTTGTGCGGAGAAACTTCTATCTTAGAGAAAGAGTTTCACAGGGACCAAGGATGGGAGGCACGATGTCAGTCCCAAGGTGCCCAAAATAATGAGTCCCCAGTTAGATGGGATTTCCCTTGGGACTCAGTCTGTGCCTGCACTGGTCTCAGTTCCGAGAGTCCTCTCTGACTGATGGCTGAGACGCGTCGGGCCAGTGTGGAGCTGACTGTGTGCTGAGGCTGCTAGTGAAGGTGGCGGTGGGTTCACTAGCCGTGTGCTGCCCTGAAGACTGCCACCACTGTCGTCTTAAGTCCTCATCTTTCATTCTTCAGTGACTGCATAGCCCGCCAGCAGGTTATTCTTCAGTTTCTTGAAACTTGAACAGTCCTCTGTTTTGCTGTTAGATTAATTTTGTTCACACCCTGCCTCTGTCACATTCGGCCTGTAGTAATTCATTCTGGTATACGGGACCAAGTATCCAGAGTCTTCCACGGTCCAGCTCCACCTTACTTCAGTTCCTGCTTCCAGCACTCAGAGACCGAGGCCTCCAAGCCAGGTCCCTTCCTGTCGTCCACAAGCACACATGGTCACACGTGTCTGGAGCTTTATTGTGTGTGCTTCCCGGCTCTCTGCGTCCCAGTGTTGTCCCCTCAAGGCTCAGCGTTAAGTCCTGCTTCCTGCGTGACACCTCCCCGCTGGCCGCGGCCTGAGCTCTTCCGGCTCTGACTTACGTTTATTGTCCTGAAAAATTGCGTGCTGGTGACAACCTCTGAGTCGTGTGTGTCAGTGATCGGCCTGACAGGACTCATCATTCTGTGCTCTTTGAGAAGAAACGTCTCGTTCTTTCATCTCCAGCACGTCACCCCTGGAAGCACGAGGCGGGCCATCCTTCGCCTCGGCCGGCGACCCCGCCTCTCCTTCCTTCCCCGGGACCTCAGTCTTTGCTGTCACCTCTGCTGTCTCGCCCATCTCTGTCCCTTTGCTGGGTCATCCCACAGCGGTGAAATATTCCGAACAGCTCCCCTCTTTACCGACAACATTCTTCCTTCACTGTCCCAAGTAGCTGCTCCCTGTCAGAGCAGGTTGTCACGGCGCCGTCGGCATCCCGCGTCCTGCTTATCTTCGGTTTGCTCTCATCCGTATTTCATCGCTCCGGCTCCCCTGCGGATGTTCTTCTTGAGGACACCAAGGAACGGTGTGTTCTCAAAGCCCGGTGGGCACGTGGCCAGCGGGCTCCACCTCCCCGCCCCGTCTGCATTTAACCACTTCTTGAAACACTTTCTTCTCTCGGCTTCTCTGACACCCCTGCCTGGTTTTCTTTCTACCTTACTAACCTCCCCTCCTCTGTCTCTTTAGCCACTTGTCTTTATCTGGGCCTCTGACTCTGCCGCAGCATTCAGTCCCGCGTCTAGCCTTTCTCTCGCCAACCTGGAAAGGCTTGGGAGCCTCAGGCGTTTTTCTTGTCCTTGGAGGTCTAGGGCTTGAAATAGCGTATATATGCTAACGACTCCCGACGTCCTCACCAGGCTTCAGGCTTGTGTACCCAGCTGCTGCCTGGTGTTTCCACGTGGATGCCTGATGGGTATGTTGCACTTAACGTGAGTTGAACATTCGAGTGTACACACACAGGCACACGCGCACACACACACACACACCCTCCCCACCCCGCCTCTGTGCTTCTATCTTTACACTGTGGTGAGTGGCCGAAGTTGCCTAACACGGAACTGTAGCCATCATCCTATCTCTCCGTTCTTCCGATGTTAACGTCCAGTTTGTTGGCAAGTGAGTTGCTCCATTTCTGGTTCCAAGAATATCCAGTCCCGTCTCCGACTCCACTGCCACCATCCTTGTCTGCTCACCGTGATGTCCCCCAGACTAGTGCAGTCCCTTCCTAACCCTTCTCTGCTTTACCTCTCATTCGACAGTCTGCCCTCCACCATGGAGCCAGACCGATCTTGGAAAATTCATGAGATCATTTCATTTCCTGCTTTAGTATTTTTCTTGGCACTCAGAATAAAATCCCCACTCCTGGTAATGGCATCCTCGGGCAGTTGCTTCTGCCTGCCTCCCTGGCTTTCTCTTAGATGGTCTCCCCCTCACTCTTCATGCTGGGGACACGCTGGCCTCCTCTGTGTGCTTGGGCTCATCAAGGTCTGTCTCACTTCAGGGCCTCGACCTGCTCATTCTCATTCCTCTGTCTGGGACACTCACGTAGCTGGTTCCATCATCCAGCAGGTCTCTTCAAATGACCCCTTTTCTGACCATGGTATCAGATGCCCTCATTCCTCCTCGTTCCTTGTTACCTTTGTGTATTGCTGCCCCCTCCCGCCTCCGTCTTTCTCTCCCTCTCCGTCCCCCTCCCACCCTCTCCCTGCCTCCTCCTCTCCTCCTCTCCAGCCCTCTCCATCTGTCCCTCCCACCGCCCGCCCCAGCGTACATTACTAAAGGCAGGGACATCCTCGTTGTTGTTCGCTTCTGCATCAGCACCTAGCTCGGTGTCTGCCACTCTGGGTCCTCATATTTGCGGAATGAAGGATGATTTTCCGTGTCGCATTCTTTTCTCGTGAATGCCATGCGCTGAGTGCAGTGGAATGAAATATGTTTGGTTTCTTTGTCTAGGTCGAATTTTGGGGATCTCCCTAGCTGAGTGAGAGCGCACCTCCCATTGCTGACAGCCGTGATGTTCTGCCGGTTGCTGTCAGTGGTCCGAAGACAAAGAACCAGCCGAGGATGGCAGAACCGTTCCTCCGTCAGAAGCGGCGTGTCAGCTGCCAAGGAGCATTCCGTCGCCCTGCCTGCCGAGGCCCAGGTGGTCATCTGTGGTGGGGGAATCATGGGCACATCCGTGGCCTATCACCTCTCCAAGATGGGGTGGAAGGATATTGTCCTTTTGGAGCAGGGCAGGTAAGGACCACACTGGACATGGTGTGGGGCTACCTGCACTAATTGGGCGGGATTCCCTCGTTCCCTCTCCTTTCGGTAAGAGTGTCCCACCGCTCGCTGATCGGGGTCGCTAAGTAGCATGAGAACAGTCACAGAGGGGAAAATCCTGTGCTTTGTTTTGTTTGGCGATGCCTCATACCGTGTTTTCTTGTTTCTGGAGAGCGGGCCGATTCCGACGCCCCAAGTCCCTGAAGGGCGTGTTTGTTTCAGGCTCACAGCACATCTCGCCGTCCTGTTCTGTGTCGTCGTCACAGCAACAGGAATCCTGTGTCGTGAGCTTTCTCTGGGGGCCGAAATGAAATTGGCTACGTTCTGCCCCATTTCTCTTCCTTTTTCCATTCGATTAACTTTTTTTGGAACAGTTTTAGACTTACTGAGCAGTCGAGAAGATAGTACGGAGTTCGCATATCCCTCACCCCCAGTTTAATATTGACTTCTGAGTAGGCAATATCCTCACATGGTTCAGAATGGAGAACTGTCGAATAGCGTCCCAGGAAAGCCCGCCTCCCGTCCTTGACCTCTGGTCTCACGCTTCCCTCACTGGAGGCAAGTGTTGTTCCCTGTGTATCGGTCCAGATACTCTACATAGATTAGCACATGTGTATTGGTCAGTATGTTTGTTTATATGGGGGCTCATTTGTTTTTGCCCTGTTTTATACAAGTGATAGCGTTCCTTAAACACTGTTCCTTACCTTGCTTTTCTCCTCAGGATTGTTCCATATTGTTGCATAAAAACTTTCTCGTTCCGTTTTTATGGCTGCATAGTATCCCATTGTGGAGGTGAACTCCACAATTTGAAATCGGTCTCATGTCGATGGGCATGTAGGTCGCTTCCGTCCTTTGTTTATCCAAACGATGCTGTAGTGAGGAACCTTGAACTTGTTGCATTCACGGATATGCAAGTGCACCTAATAGCCTTTCGGATTCATCCTGCAGGCTGGCGGCTGGCTCCACGAGGTTCTGCGCAGGCATCCTCAGCACCGCCAGGCACTTGACCATCGAGCAGAAGATGGCAGACTATTCAAACAAACTCTACCATCAGTTAGAGCAGGAAACGGGGATCCAGACAGGTAAGTGGGTCATCTGCCCGTCACCGGTCTGCTGTCCCCCGATGCCTTTACTCAGCACCGCGTTTGGTCCTACACGACTTTGCCTGGAGGTCAGTAGTTCCGACTTGAGTTGTAGTCCGGGCTCTGTATCCCAGGTCCTTTGCAGAACCCATCATTCTTCTGATACGAAGGTTTTCCTGGGCCATTTCCTGTCTGTGTCACTCACTGGCGCACAGGAAGTGGCAGCGCTGGAGGAGGTGGAGGAACTGAAGTTTCGGTGCTCGATAGTTAAAACACGGTTTGACCCGCTGGATTTCTCCAGTCGCTGTTAAGGATGTTCCTGACTCTGAAGCATAAGCGTTTTTCTCCGTATCTGTGTAATTAGGGACAGGGACACAGGGCGTTGTTAGCTAACTAGCACTGGAATAAGTAGGGATGTTCCCAGAGGAGGAAGACTAATCTGCACTGTGGCCCCGTCCGGTAACAACGTAGCAAGAATGGCCGTCGCTTCGTTGTCAGGAGGTGGATTAGCCAGAAGCCCCAAGTCGAGCCTGCTCTCGTGGCTGATAGAAGCCGTGTGCTGAGCCCTCTAATTATCATGAGAGGGAGCGAGGCCCAGTGATGAAGTTCCGGACACTTGCATATGTGAGGGTTGCTCTTTTGAACACCCTGCATAATTCACATGACCGATGATTCAAGATTAATCCTGACAAAGGACAGTTGCTGTTTCTTTTTGCCAACAAAGTGGCTCTGCCATGTGATCAGAGTGTAAGCACAGTGTACGGTTTGCCTCGCCAGTCAATGTAGTATTTATGTGACATAGGACAACATTTTAATTAGGTGAGATTGGAATTATTTGAAGTTTGGATCACAAAGTGAGTTTTTATAACATTTCCATTTCACATAATCCATACTTTTGTAAAAGGAAACTTGTTTGTAAACTACAGAGCGAGACAATGTCTCGTGACTGAGATCTGATAGCCATGGATGTGGCGAGAGGAGATGCCAGCAGAGGAACGAGAGGCGGGGACGGAAGGGCTGTGTGGTCCGGGGCACGAGAGCAGGGCCGGCCTGGGGTGACCGTGCACTGTCACGGCGCTCAGAGTCAGTGCCTCCTCACGCAGTATGCCCTGGGCGCCTTACCCATGGTGTCATCGAACTCGGCCAGGCTTCCTTTTGAGAAGCGAGGGCTCTCGAGTGCTCACAGTAGAACTGTGTTCTCCTGCTGCACTGTTCTGCGGGCAGGACAGGCGGGGAACAGTCCCTTTCGTTTGCTTCAGTGATGGCTGCGAGGTACTCGCATCAGGTATTGACCAGGGTTTGGGTCAGAAGAGGGTCCACCTAAGAGCCAGTGATGGAACTGCTGAGTCCCGGCCCATTGGTCCAGATGCGAGTGCCGTGCTGGCCTTGCATCGCTCAGCTGGTCGGATTCCAGACGACTCGGGGTCACAGGCTTCTTTGCCTCGTCTGTAAGTTAGCTTAGCTTTCGTTCTCTGTCACCATTCAGAACCCTTACTGGGCCTCACTCCTCCTTGATGCTTGTGGGGCAGTGAGGGAATCAGACCAGGGGGAGTAGGGATCATCCTCACTCTGTCGCCCCCGTCATTGTTCACCAGTGGTGCAGGGAAAGATGACGTAGGGGGCTTGGTGATGGAGAAGTCTCCCACCCTGCACCGTGCCCGCCATGACCACTGCATTCAGTGGACTG